>NC_136930.1:66286246-66650998 GCF_949752795.1 Hyperoodon ampullatus | reverse complement strand
CCCCTGGTCAGGTTTAGGGTGAGAGAAATTGCCTCTGGTCTAGACTTAGTAACCTGAGCTCCCAGTTTTCTAAAAGGTGATATTGGGCATAGACACATAATCACATAGTAGGGAATCTACATATGTTAGTTTTCTTTCTTACTTGCTCAAAATTATGCAACAATGTGGCAGAGCAGTTTTTGGGACCTGCTCCATGTGAATCTAGATTATATGCTTATTTAGCAATACCATGCATCCCTTCTTACATAACAAGGAATAAAAAGATGTGCAAGATATAGCTCCCATCCTTAAAGCGTGACAACTGATCTGGTGAGGGAGATGGGGAGAGAGCCATATCCATGCCAAAAATCAATGCATGATATAATTCAGTATACACTGAATGCTCAATTAGAATGCAGGTTCTTACAATAATTGCAGTCAGAAAAGCCAGATGTCACAGAAAGTTGACTAGATCAGAAAAATCTTCCTGGAGGGGCTCAGAGGTCAGAGGTTTGAACTGGGCCCTAAAGAATGATGTCCTAGGTTGCAAATGGGAAAATGGATAATTTAGTCAATTCTTTTCTCTTCTCTCTACTTCCACCTTCACAGTTTTTCATTATTTTTAAGTCCTTTTGTCCACACTTACAGTTTGTCCTGTCTGAGACGTAATCTCACAAACCCCACCTAGATATATTGCTTCCAGCAATCATTTTATTTCTAAATAATATGGAAACGGTCATTCTTCCTGGACCATAGAAGGGGATTATAACCAAGAGAAACTTGCTGTTCTTGGCTTTTTTCCCACTTCTGAATACATCATATATGACTGTGTTCTTCAAGCTTCTACCACACTCAATCATCCATAGCCTTGAACTGATGCAAACACATCTCTGTCAGAGTCAGCCCAGTGGTCTTGGAGTCGATGTTACCACAGAACTAATCCCTGTGGGTACTGTCTTTTGACGTCCCTTTTGGGTTGTACAAGTAATGAATCATCTTTGAAACTTCTGGGATCTGCTTTCTTCTCCTTCAAGGCTGCTTGCAGACTTATTTTTTCTTCCATTTGCCAAGAACTCCGATACATTAGGACAATTCAGCAATGTGCCCATTCACTCCAAGGAAAAGGTTTTCGCTATCTATTTCCCTATGAAGTAGTGGTTTCCTTCCTTCTCCCTTCTCTTGGCATGTATTTCTGCAATCCAGAAAACACCTATACAGAGGGATTATGTTGGACAGCCATGAAGTGCCTCGGGTGAGTTACAACACATGTTCAGTCCTCCATTTGTTCTGCAAAGTTACACAGAGTTGGACTAGATAAGTGGTATAGCACAATAGTTAAAAGCCCAACCAGAGTTAGCCTTGATTTAAATCCCTGTCTGATATCTGATCTTGACATAAAGATCCTGACCTTTCTAAATTTACTTCTCTTGACTTGTAAAATGGAAAAAATAACAGTTGCAAGGATTAAATAAGAAACTGCATGTCAAATGTTCAGCACAGTGCCTTGCCCATTGAACATCCTCTCTAAGTGTTAACTATTCTTATTCTGATTCATGGGTTCATCAAGTATTTATTAAGGACTCTCCCCTTGCCTCTATGCCAGCCACTAAATATAAAGGGGTGAGTAAGACTATCATCGTCCCTACTTGCTGGATAATTACAGTTCCTTTAGTTGGTTAATGACACGGACAAGACAAAATGCTCCTCTACGTCTGATCAGTTCTACCTCCCTCACATCTCTCGTGTCCCTCTCTCCCTCTCCGTGTCCCACTGTTGCTGTCCATTTGGGGAAGGCAAGAGGAAGGGGAGGTCATTGGTATATTTATTAGGCACTTATTATGGCCCAGGGCTCCTGGGAAATCTTTTCAGAAAAATAAATGCAGCGTGCTGTGACTGAGGGTAAGAATGCAACCAGAGGCATGCTTGCCCACTCGTGTCGGTGTATGAATGAACCTCTCCAGAGGGTGAGCAGCAGGCCAGTGTTTCCACAGTAAACTTATCCTGTGGCAGTGCTGCATTGCTCAACTGCATAAACTATGACATGTGTGACAGCAGCGTTCTAGTTCCCTGAGAACAGGAAAATAAGAAGGGAATATTTTTACAGTACTACAGAACTCCAGTCTTGATTCAGCAGGAGATCTATAGACATAGGAATACCAAGAGTAATACTACTTATATTTCTAAAATAATAGTGAAGTAGTCTTACCTTTATGAAACATAGTTGATGTTACCAACAATCCCATGTGATGGACAGATCATGTATTATTATCTCCATCTTACAGATGAAAGACTAGCCCTGAGAAGCAAAAGAAGTTTTGCAGAGACACACTTGTAGAATGTAAGAGTGAGAAACTTTCTCCACCAGATTATACCCTCACTGACAGCAGGGTCTATGATCTTTCAGAGCAATACTTTGAAGAGTTTAGCATTAAAATCTGGGGTTTAGCACATCCCAGTTGAAAGTTTCAAATCCTGACCCTGCCGCTCACTTGCTGGGTGACTGGAGAAATTGCATGAACTCCCAGAGACAGATTCCTCATCTACTGAATAGGGATTAAAATTACTACCTGGCAGCACTCTTGTGAGGATTAAATGGGATCATATACATAAAGAGCTTAGTCCAGCGTGTGTAGAAAGTGCTCATTAAACAGTTGTCATAATTGGTTTCTTTTCCTCATCTCCCTCCTCCTTTTCTTTCTTGTTCTCCTTCCCTCTTCTCTTCCTTCTCACTATTGTTACTGTTGTTTTGGTCATTATATTACTACTGTTCATGCCATATAGCAGCAGTTGAATAGGTACAGGGTTTGAAATTCTAGTTCCAGCTCTACCACTTCTTAGCCTTCTTGATTTTGCTGAACGAGGAGTCAGAGGATATATATTTCTGGGCTGAGTCTATTCACAATATCATCTTGCAATGGCAGGGATGTTATACTAGACTGAGACAAATAGCCCATTTTTTCTCATTCATTAATTACTTTTGAATGCAACCAGCCAGCCTCTAATTCATATATCTCTAAATCTGTATTAGATGAATAGGACTCCCTTTTAGTCATGATTAACGTGAGGAGCTTGCTGTCCGGTTGGTTGATTTAGTTGGGAATCTTGCCTGTAAGTCACATCCTCCCTCCTATTCAAACAAGAAATCACGGTCATTTGTTTATCCAAACCACTGTTTCATTTCCAGTATTATAGGCCAAAGCAAACAGACTCTCCAACATCAAATAGTCTCATGAACTCAAATGGTATTCCTCCCTTGGAGGCATATAGCAGCAACACCTCAGGACCATGTAATTGGATCATGGGGTAACTATGGCATCCAGGAAATGTCTGTGATGCCTGGGTGTTTTCCCAAGCAGCCCATTATCATTTTCTGCCAGCTGCCATATTATAGCAGAAAGGATGAGAACTTGGGATGTGGGTGGATCTGTATTAGAATCTTATCTGTTTGATGGACAGAGAGTTTTCCTTACGTTTTGGTTTCTTCACCTTTAAAATGGGTTGGCAATACCTGAGTTGTTAGTTCTGAGAGTTAGAAATGCTTTATACAGAGTGTCTGGCGTGATATTTGCCACATGGCACTTGCTCAAAGAAAATCATACTTTCTATTATCGTTAGCTAAATAATTTGTTTTTCACAGTGGTACAAAGGTGGCACTTTTCTTCCAACCAGGTGTGGATAGTTCCAGAATGTGAGTTGTGGACTACCACTCTCTGCCAGACTCTAAGGCTCAGCATCAACTTTACTTCTCAGATCCTTGATGCAGCATCTCTGCTTTCTCCTGCCCTGGAGAGCCCACTCTGTTGTTGATAGTATCAGAGGATCTGCAGGGGTTCCCATCCAAGCAGATTGTCTGGCTTTGGCCTCTTTACCTCTCATTACCCAATTAACCATCTTGCAAAGTGTGAAGGGACACATTGCCACTCTCTGTTCATAGTATATGTGTTACCCAAGTATTATTGCATTTAGCAGCATACCTTGTGTATTGGGGTTCTCCAGAGAAACAGAACCAAGAGATTAAATAAATACATAAATAAATTTATTTATTTGTTCATTTACTTATTTATGATGAAAAATTGGCTCACAAGATTATGGAGACTGAGAATTTCAAAAATGTGTCATCTGCAAGTGGGAGGCCCAGAAACACCAGTGGTGTAATTCAGCCCAGGTTCAAAGGGGTGAGAACAAAGGAAGCCAATGATGTAAATCCCAGTCTGAGGGCAGGAGAAAATGAGATGAGATGTTTCAGCTCAAGTGTGTTACAGAAAAGGTGGCAAATTTCTCCTTCTTCAGTCTTCTGTTTTATTCAGGCCTTCAATAGATTGGATGATGCCTGCTCTCAGCAGGGAGGGTCATTTACTGAGTCCACTGATTCCAGTGCTGATCTCACCTGGAAACACCCCCAGAAATAATATTTAATCCGGGTACATGACCCAGTCATATCGACACATAAAATGAACTATCACACCCTGCTATTTAACCAGTATTTACAAACACCACTAGAGTAGCTGAGGCAATCCATATTCAAGCACAAGCTCTTACACTCTTCCCTATATCACACCTCCCCTTTGCTCCTCCACAATCCTCAGGCCTTGTTGACTTATCAGTAAAGATCTATCAGTCTCCTTTTCTTTTCTGACCTGCCTTCCTCGCCCTTTTAGTCATGATGTTGAGGTAGGCAGACACACTGGTAATGGTTGGAACCCCCAAAGATGAAAGTAGGTCAAATCATTATTCCTCATTCCCTATCTCTCAAGTAGGTCAAATCATTATTCCTCATTCCCTATCTCTCAAGGCTCTTCAGATCACATGCAAATCAGTGGATGCTGGTGGACACATCAAAGGAGCAGAATGTGTCACCCAGACTCATTGGTCAGCTCAGAATTTGGGTTCTGACCCAGACAGGACCACTGCTATATGAACTTTTAAGGTCACAGAGTTTCTGAGTGCAGAAGAGGACTTCCAGGACTCCTGTCTTCTGACCTCTTGACCAATGACACGTCACAGTCTTAATTAGAGGCTGAATTGCAGCAGCAATAAGGACTGAGTTATAAAGCTTTTACTAGACGCTACATGCTGTGGCCAGTAATTCAGAAGCTTTAGCTCATGAAGTAAGCTCTATGAAGTATGTGTAATTAAAATCCCCTCTTAGATGATAAAATGTATAAGGAGGTTAAGAAACATGCCTCAAATCACCCACCTAAGATGATGAAAAATTATGGGTTGGTCTCTTGCCAAACTCAAAGAAATCTCTATACTGACTCTGAATATAAAGAAGTTAGTATAGTTTTTGACACACAATAAACTTTTGATAAATGATTACTAGCTCATGTAAGGCTAGTTATACCTAAGAACCCCTTGAGGAAAAGTGGCCTGTCTTTCTGCTTTTTCCCCTCATCATTGTCTCATATATGTCACAGGGTCCACTACAAATACCTGCCCAGCTGATTTGATTTTGATGCTCTCCAGCTCTGAGATGGACACAAAGTACAAATTTAGTGTTACCTTTGGGTATTAAGCAGTCAATTCTGGAGTGGAGAGCAGCCATGATGTATTTTTAATATGTTAATGAATAAAAAAGAAGAGAAAAGCTTTGCTCAGGTTTGCTAGATCCAACCCCATTAGGCTTCATGGCTTTCAGAGTTCAGGAGCAATAAATGAGGAAATAAAATTAAAAATTAAAATAAATAAAACAAGAATTAATGATTGAATATTTCCATAGCCTGAGACAGTTAATTTAGTGAACTTCACCAGCCATGACGTAAGCCTTGCTCATGAAGATTGAATAAATATGTTAGTACATTGTATTCCACATCGTTTTGCTGAGTTTGCACACAAGGTCATAAATGAAAATAAGATCAACAGTGACAACTAGGCAATCTAAGTAAAGTTCAATGGGTTTGTTTGCCCTGTCAGCAAACCTTCTTTCATAGGAGATATCGAGTCTTTC
Organism: Hyperoodon ampullatus; assembly: GCF_949752795.1. NCBI lineage: Eukaryota > Metazoa > Chordata > Mammalia > Artiodactyla > Ziphiidae > Hyperoodon > Hyperoodon ampullatus. The sequence goes on along the minus strand of NC_136930.1, from coordinate 66,645,072 downwards.
CCTAGCTCTGAATGCTACAAGCCTTATTCTTGGCTTTTGCTATATATGCCAAATTTAATTAACATGAGTAAGTGAATCAGCTTAGAGAGGGGGTCAACTTGGCAGATATTAGATTAGCTGGACCCTACATCTTCCATCTTCCATGAATTATTTATACTGTTTGATCCCAGTTTTGAAAGAGAAAAATCTGAACATCTTTTTTCTAAAAACTTTTATTAGGATAATCCAATAACTTAATTCTCAACAAAGCAACTATTTCTGGGTGTTTTCAAATGGCACTTCTCTTTTGTGTTGGAAAGAAACTTCTGTGTAGGATGATCAAATGAAGCAAATATGTACTCAGATTTATACCAGAGTAATCAGAACCATCCCTAGTGTAACACTGAGTCATCACCATTGGGGAACAGCAAAATGAGCATAAGCTTTGGAATCATCAGAGACCTAGGATTTAATCCTGGCCTGGCCCCTAACTCACTGTGTGATCTTGAGACTCTTGCATCAGAGTCTTAGTTTCTGTTTTGGTCAAATAGGATAAATGGTAATCACCTTGCAACTGCTGTGAGAATTAGATGAGATAATGCCCACATTGTAGGTGCTCAATAAATTGTTACTAGTCATTATGACTAGTTTTGCTATGACTGTTCACTGCCCTGCAGACCCTCATGTCTACATAGGGTGATGTTGTGTTCTGTACTGCATGTTGAGAAAAATTAATGGAGCCGCATCAGAGCCAGATCCACAAGAACATATGCATTAAATATAGTCATCTTGGCATACAGATCCCTGTCTGATCTGCTTCTCTTTCCACTCTCTTTTCTCTCCACATCACATACTTCCTTAGAAGTAGTCCATTCCAACAAACTTAGAGATCTCAGAATTCCCCAAGTTTTCTCTGCCTGTCATACACTTCACCGTGCCTAGAATGCACTCCACTCCTCAATTTCCTGAATAACTTTCCTTTGCCTTTCAAGACTCCTTTTAAGAATCATCTGTTCCCGAAAATTTCTGACATTTCATTTCTTTTTCTGGAATGAATTGGGAGCCACTCCTCCACATTTTTCCTCTGCCCTCCCATCCTGCAGCATATACCGCTACAGTATCTTCATCAATGGCTGCCATCATTATTGACTTACTTATCTACGGCAAGAGCAAACTGTCAGCTCCCAAGGACAGAAAGCATGTCTTTTATTTTGGTGTTCTTAGCATCCAATATCAGGCCTGACACCATTAGCAACAAAATAAATGTTGAACGACTGAAAGAATAGATGAATCTTCCTGAAATAACACTTTTTATTAGCCCTCATATACAAATGTGACCTCTAAGGATAGATACATAGAATAAAAATTATTTTAAAATGTACAGCTCTCTAAAAATTTCATGACTGGGTCTATTTATTTATCTACAATGATTTTACTCACCTCTTCATGGTATAAACAAAATGAATTAATTTCTTTTTAAAATTAAAACAAATGAAAGCAATGAATTTTCTGTGAGACAATTTTCTATTGCTTAAAAGAAAAAGTGTCTAAGCATACATATTAATTTATTCAATTTTTCATTCACTCAGTCCACAGAATTATGGGTAACTAGTACAGTACCTGGAATTGGGCTAGGTGATGAAGCATAGTACTATCCAAGAGAAGGAAATACAATCCATTTGTTCCCCAGTCCTATAATCTCAGGGGGTCAGAGAAGAAAAATTAATTACCAAATATAGCTATACCTAAATTGGTGCAGCCACTGTGGAAAACAGTATGGAGGTTCCTTAAAAAACTAAAAATAAATTTAACATATGGTCCAGCAATCCCACTCCTAGGCATATATCCACAAAAGATGAAAACTCTAATTTGAAAAGATACATGCACCCTGAAATTCATAGCAGCACTAATTACAATAGTCAAGACATGGAAGCAATCTAAGTGTCCATCAACAGATTATTGGTTTAGAAAGTTGTGAGATATATATATATACATATATATACATATGTATATGCATATATATACACATATATATGCATATATATATATATATATACGCATGCACACACAGTGGAATATTACTCAGCCATAAAAAAGAATGGAGTATTGCCATTTACAGCAACATGGATGAATCTAGGGGTTATCATACTAAGTGAAGTAAGTCAGACAAAGACAAATATTATATATCACTTATACAATGAATCTAAAATATAATACAAATGTACTATTTACAAAACAGAAACAGACTCACAGACATAGAAAATAAACTTACTGTTACTAAAGGGGAAATAGGGGGAAAGGATAAATTAAGAGTTTGCTATTAACAGAGACATACTACTATATATAAAATAGATAAACAGCAAGGACCTACTGTATAGCACAAGAAATTATATTTGGTATCTTGTAACAACCTATAATGGAAAAGAATCTGAAAAATGATATATATATATATGTGTGTGTATAACTGAATCACCTTGTACACCTGAAACTAACACAACATTGTAAAGTAACTGTACTTCAATTAGAAAAAAAACAAATACAACTATCGTGTAAAAATCAAACTGAGGTAAATACATTGAGGAAAAATAGGAGATTCTGAATTGAAGTTCTGTGCTGCTCAAAGAGGGTCATGAGACTTCCCTGGAGTCTTAACAGTTCATAGAAGTGTTGAATATTGAGAGAGATCCAGGCAGGTGAATGAGGGAGGGGTGGCAATGAGAGCTGGCAACAGTTACTGCTGTACAGTGGGAAACAGCCTTAGAGAGATCAAGGTGGCTTTCCAAACACTACCTCTACTGAAATCCAAATCCAAAGGAAACAAAACCAATTCATTTCTTTCAAAATAGCTTCCTGATTTCCATTAGTTTCCTTGCCTGCTTTTCATTAGATGAATTACCTATATTCTATCAGGTGTAATCAAATTTATTTGGAGACCTGGGCACCTATAGAAAACTCTGCATTTAGTAGGGTCTGATCAAATAGAGAAAGTGCCTTTCTGCTACACTCTACTATACTTTGTCCTGTTTATGCTAAACAGGACAAGAGGAATTCCTATAATGTAACCAAGAAATCTGGTGTGTTGTCTTTTCTTTGGTTAATCTGTGAAGCCAGTCACATGTGTATGTTGGGCAGTATTCAGAGAAAGCAGTAACCAGGGAGCTGGCTGTACATTCAGCAGAGAGGAGGTTGCTGAAAGAGCCAAGTAATGAAAAGAGCACTGGATTTCTAGTTACACCAAAATTCTAGTCTCTGTTTCAACAGTGGTCAGGAAACAACTTCTCCTCCTTGATCCTCTATGCCCTCCAAAAAGATGGAGTTTGATGACATATTTTCTCTGATTCCCTTCTCATTCTAAATAACTCAGGCTATCCCTCAACTCTGGTAGGAAGTAGGGCTAGCTCTATCACAGGGAGAACTGCATTCAGTCATCTTAGGCCCTTATACACCAACTGCAGCCTCTGAAAAAATACAGCAAATTAGAATTCCTCAGCATTGAATTCACAGTAGGTTCTTTGGGGCTGCTCTTCCTCATGGGGAACAAATCACATTCCAGGTACTTGTTTGGAAATTATGCTTTAAAGAGATGAATTGCTGTGACATTTGATAGGGTGGTATTGTTTAAAACATTCTAGGGCTAATCTGTAGCTAATGAACAGGACTCCTGCAAGTGTAATATGAACAGTCCGGAATAACTCAGTGTTCTCTCTGTGTTAATTGAGTGTCAAGTTTGCATTAGTTTTATGGTAGCAACACTACTCTATTGGGGCGTATGGAACTTGGACTCCTCCAAAACCCTCAATGGGGAGATCTCACTGTAGGACTTGACAGATGACCCTACTCCATGCTTCCTTGTTATATCTGGCCCATGTGTTTGAGGGTGTTGAAATCTTAGCGTTTCTAATTATTTCATCCAATGTCTAATGACTTCTTCTAGCATTCTGCCATATACACATAAAGCACGTCCAGTTTTTTTTTTTTTTTTTTTTTTTTTTTGCGGTATGCGGGCCTCTCACTGTTGTGGCGTCTCCTGTTGTAGAGCACAGGCTCTGGACGCGCAGGCTCAGCGGCCATGGCTCACGGGCCCAGCCGCTCTGTGGTATGTGGGATCTTCTCAGACCAGGGCATGAACCTGTGTTCCCTGCATTGGCAGGCGGACTCTCAACCACTGAGCCACCAGGGAAGCCCAGCATGTCCAGTTTTGTTCATGTTTCCAAACCAGCAGTGCATATCCTTAACCTATGGCATGCATATGAGTTAACCTCTGATAGGCAGCCCTCTGTAAATTTACCTAAGTTAGCTAAGGCCAGTTTCAGCTGGCTGCCACCCAAAGAAACCAGTCTTATAGTTCTACTGCATTGATTCTCCCTAGCTCTCCCCAGTTTGACATCTTAATTCCCTACCTCTGGAATTCACCATCATAGTGCTTGTCCCTTAATACAGAATTGAATTGAGTTGGGTTTTGACCAGGGTGGGCTGGCTTCCAGCTAATACACAGTAGCTGTGAAACGTTGCTAACTCAGATCATCAAAACATTTGGGGGCCTGGAGAAGATCTCTATTAGGATTTGTGAACAAAAGGATGATTGCAAGAGGAAAATTCTGCAATAGAAAAACTGTTGTTTTCAAATATCTTCTGTGTGCCCACTAGCAAGTTACTCATGCTCAATAAGCCTCAGTTTCTTCAGTTAAAAAGAAATTCATAATATTGATGCTAAGCATTGATGAAGGTTTAGAGTAAACGATTCTTTTTTCAACCATTTCTCCTTTCTTCTATTCTCTTCTCCCATCTCATTTCCATATTCCTTTTTGCTTACTCAGGCTTCTCTTTTTATGCTTGTCTTGTCCTTTTTTTGTGTGTGTTATTGTTTTCATTCTCTTTCTTCATTATTTTTACTAAGAACAATATATTCCACCCCTTTAATGGTTATGATGGGTTGTCTCTTCCTGCCCAGGATGATTCCCCCCAACCATTTTTTTTCTTGTTAAAAACTCTATGTATAGATTGGAGGATTACATTATGCCATATTATTATGGAGAGACTTTCAATTCAATTGCCCTGACTTCTTCCAGAAAAATGGTGAGGTAGGGGCCCAAGTAGGCCGGTTAAATACTTTCTTCTTTTTTTAATTTTTATTTTTAACATCTTTATTGGAGTATAATTGCTTTACAATGGCGTGTTAGTTTCTGCTGTATAACAAAGTGAATCAGCTATACATATACATATATCCCCATATCTCCTCCCTCTTGCCTCTCCCTCCCACCCTCCCTATCCCACTCCTCTAGGTGGTCACAAAGCACCCAGCTGATCTCCCTGTGTGATGCAGCTGCTTCTCACTAGCTTAAGTGGAATGGCATAAGCATGGATCACCCACTGTAGATTCATCTCATCAACGCATCCTGAAGAGACCATCCATTAGATCCTTCCCACTAGATTCCTAGACTGATCCTGGTGCTTTCCCCTTTTGATTCTGCAATTTGATTTTTTTTTTTTAATTTCAGCAAGCTACCCCATCTTCTTAACAAATCTCCCTTTTTGCTTAAGTTAACTAGAGTATGTTTATGTAGCTCACTTCTGAAAAGTCCTTAATGATTCACCCCTTTCTTTTTCCCTAGAAGAGTCTCTCCTACCTCAACTGCAGCTGCTCAACCCAAATGTGTAATAGAAAATACACATGCAGAGGCATGCTTCATGGAACAAAAGTGGATGTCAAACTGTGTTTGAAAACCCTCAGTTAGGGATCCAACATATCCTGCATGCTTCTCTTCCAGTCCACGAAAGTGGCCTCTAGTTGCTAGAGTAATAGAGACAGAATATTTCAGTATCATCCAAAGACCTAGGGAGAATCTGGCCAATGTTAAGTGCTCTTCTCAGATGTTAGACAACAGAGGTGGGGTGTGGAAGTCCCCTGGCTCACAAGATGTGGAAGTCTCTTCCTTGACTTTCTTATTATCCAAATTCATTTATCACAGAGGTACATTTGATCATGTTTAGGGTCCCTTGAGCTGCCTTCTCCCAGCGGTATTACTTACCACTTTCACCTTCTACTGAAGCTCGATTCTGTGAACACTGTTCTTTCACTTCGTATGTACACACACACACACACTCTCTCTCTCACACCCCTAAAATTAATTTTTCTTCTAACCCAAGAAAAATCCCAAGGATTCTGGGGTAATGGAAATCCTCACTGAAATTTGAACCCATGTAGATCCACCCACATCTCCCTTTGGGCATAAGCATGGACTCCATTGAACTTTGGCTTCTGCTTACAAGCATGGCTATCTCAGCACAAGGCAGTACATATTTCAGTTACCCTTATTTTTAATTTCATTGAGTTATATTATATACCTATATACTTGTAGTGATCTGTAAGGAGAATTTAAAAGGATTGTAAACCTAAAGAACAGTTTGGGTTGGGAAACATTCCTCTACAAAATCAAGAGCTCTTTTAGTCTCTGTTGGCTTCCCCCCCCCCCAATTTAAGAGGAATAACATTTTCCAGTGCAAAAGACTGAAACAGTGCATTTTTTTTGGTGACAAGCACGTAAAGAACTTATGCTAGCCTATTACACATAAGCAATAATATAACTGCTCTCTAGCCTCATTTCCCAAAATGGTCTAGAAAAATTGAAAGATACATATATTGTGGTGATGGCATTATCATCACATCAGGATCTTATTTATCTGAGTGGACTGTTAATTGCATCATGCTTAGGACTCAAGTCAAGGGAATTTGCCTAGAAAAGACCCAGGGCTTTAAATATTCCCTCTGAAATGTGGGCTGCTGAAGCAGATTGCAATAGTCATTTGTCTGCTTATTAGTTTAGAGCATTTTTTGCACTGTAATTGCAGAGAGAAAAAGCTTGCAATCCACGTGGCTCATTCCACCAGTCATTGGAGGGTATATTTCTCTCCAGGGAACAAATCACTGTTTTTTTTTCCTCCTGGAGGAGCTTACAGTGCAATGGGCTATAACCCCTAATAGATACAATACATCTTATCTGAAGAACTTACAAAAGAAATCAATGTTTTGTTTTATACCCATTGTCTCCCCAAATTCCCTCATACATTTGCTTCCCCTGGCTTGGGTAACTTAAGAGCAATCACACTTCATAATAAAATGTTGGCTCATAAACATGGACTTGGGCTAGAAACTTTGGTGGGGCTCATTTATTTATAGCATTAATTGTGATCCTAGCACAAAATAGGCTGAAAGAACATCCCAAAAAAAAGAAGTAAAAAGACACAATAAAATTGATAAAGCACACATCCACACAGCATTGCTCTGTAAAGGGTATAATGGAATCATTGAATCTGATCCCAAGGAGTGTAGTGTAGACAAATGAGATTTAGTCTCGGTATAATGAACTTTGTAACAATCAAAAGTACCTAGTGATGGAAAGGGATGCTTTACAGTATTCTGAGTAAGTTCTTCCTCAAAAGAAAAAGCATAGCAGAAGACAAATACTCCTGAACTTGAAGTCAGAAGGAACCAATCTATTACATTTAGTAGCCAGGTGGATTTGAACAAATTTCTTAGCCTCTTTGTCCCTGTTTTCTGTTCTACAAAATGAAGATAATACCTAACAACAGGATTTTAAAGATTGAATAAACTTGTGTGTGTTAAATGGCTAATATAATGCCTCAAACATGTTTGATATTCAGTAAAGGTTAATTTCATGTTTTTCATCAAGACCAAATGCTTAAGTATTGCTCAGGATGTGGCCAACTGATGCTTCATATCCATTTCCACCATCTTCTGGTGTATCACCTGTATTGCTGAGCACAGAAGGCTAGAAACCACCTTTTCCAGAAGCCCTTGGAGCTCAAGATCAGGATATAAGATACGTCCCACTTATTCAGTGTACGCATGCAACTTTTGGAAGGCAAAATCACAGCCAAGGGTATCTTCCTGCAGCTTTGGAAAATTTCCCTCTGACAAGCAAAGTTGTGAAGGAATCAGTGTCCATTTTCTAGCTTCACAGTGTTGGGAAGCATCTGTGGTGGGGAAGAATTCTGAGCTCCAGTGTCCACATGCTGGTAGCTGCTTCCTGGTCATTGAATGAGAGCGTGGCAATTTGTTCTTGAACTCAGTTGCAGTGGGCTCCTGTTGCCCCTTCTTCCTCACTTTAGAGGAATATCTATCCTAGCAGGCTGGTGCTTCACTGTTCAGCATGTTCCTCAGATCTCTCCAAAAAATTTACAAGCAATTATATTTTTTCAAATCTCTTTCTTCTTTCATTTTTTATTTTTCACACACACACACTGTATTTTATTTTTACAAGAGATAAATAAACTGACATCAAGCATTGTAAATGGATGACCACAACAAAAGCAACAATGATTGCAATTACCAAACACAAAACACACTCATACTATGTCATAATATTGACATTCAGTCCAGGAATCCTCCACTGTAACAGCTCCTTTACTCTGCAGTGAAAATTACAAATCTCTTTCTTCTTGAAAATACTTATGGTGGTTTATATTCGTTGCCCCAAACTCTGATAAAGGTATATAACAGGTGCCCTGATAGTGCACAGTTCCAAGAAGAATAACATCATCTACAATTAAAAATTAAGGAGAATTTTCCAATAAAATTAACAAAAATTTAAAACTAAAATTTGGATTAGAAGTTCAAAAAAAAGGAGAGTTTAAGAATAGGACATAGCCTTGTAAAGACTTGCAAATTTCATATCTTATCGTGAAGAGAATATTTTGAATTAATTGCAAGCTTGTAATTATTTGGCTTTATAGAGAAGCTTAGTCTTACCAAAGTAAACTTACAAAGTATGTTTTAAGATGGTTATTTACTTTACAAAAATAATTTCTTTTAAAAAATATTCACATGATAAATAAGATTTGAGGAGTAGTCAAAGAAAATAGAGAAGTTTATCTTGGAGCAAAGAATTAAAGACAGACATAATAGTGTCCATTGTATGGAGAAAAAAGTTGTGTAACTTCTGAATAGAGAACCACAACTACTGGGTGGGGATTACAAAGAGATTGATTTGTTTCAACGTGAGAAATTTTTTTCTAATATTCTACAATGAAAAGGCTGCCTTCAAAGAGGATAAATATATTTAGATAAGGATAAGGAACAAAGAGCTGTTTCCCAAGGATAAATTACAAAAGTTCCTTAAGAAAGGAGCTAACAGTGCTTTGTGACCACCTAGAGGGGTGAGATAGTGAGGGTGGAAGGGAGAGGCAAGAGGGAGGAGATATGGGGATATATGTATATGTATAGCTGATTCACTTTGTTATAAAGCAGAAACTAACACACCATTGTAAAGCAATTATGCTCCAATAAAGATGTTAAAAAATAAATTAAAAATTAAAAAAATTAAAAAGAAAGGAGCTAAATTAGGGGAAACTTGTGGTCTCTTCTAAATTTTGATATCCTGTGATTCTATGATCATTTATATGTGACTTCACAGTTTTACATTTAAAACTGATGTGTGAAAATGATTTAAGCTCAACTTTTCAGAAATATAACAATTACATAAATTGAGGCATAGATTAGATTGACATTAGTGCAATTAACACACATTGTTTTTGTAATATACCTTTAAGTGTATGTATATGTGTGTGTGTGTTTGTGTGTGTATATATATATATATATATATACACACACAAACACACACATACATATACATACATATAGATATAGACAGGTATACACCCACAATGAACACAAATGTGATAGGCCAGTTTATTAGTCATTTATCTCATCAGTAAGTTATCTATTTATTTCTCTTTTCATCATTTAAGATGAGTGTCTGGAAGACCTGATATACATATAATTTCTCTTGTTCATTATCTACTGAAATAAAGGAAAAGAGCAAATTGGGCAAATGGGTCACACCAGGGATATATTCCACCTATATGTAAGTTAGAAGGCCTATCAAAAGGTGATTCTAGAGCTTCCCTGGTGGTGCAGTGGTTGAGAGTTCGCCTGCCAATACAGGGGACACGGGTTCGTGCACCCGTCTGGGAAGATCCCACTTGCCGTGGAGCGGCTGGGCCTGTGAGCCATGGCCGCTGAGCCTGTGCGTCTGGAACCTGTGCTCCACAATGGGAGACGCCACAACAGTGAGAGGCCCGCATACCGCAAAAAGGAAAAAAAAAGCAAAAAACAGGTGATTCTAAATCAGTTTCTTCTTCTGAACTCCAAAGTTCTTTCTAAATCCTATTACCCTCTAACTTAATGCTTATATATTTCACTGGTGTGTTAGAAACAAAACAAGAAAATCACAATGTATTTTGACCATAGGAAGAAAGTGTATGGCCCCCAGCTTTTTTCAATTACTCTTTTTCTTAGCGAGGTAACCCTGGACTTAATACTATCTTAGCAGTTCACTTTATATATAAAGAAAGTATTTAAAAATATAATTTTCAATTGGATAAATTCTAACTTTCTGACTTGCAAGTGGATCATTCAGGAAACAGTTATTTTGTCTGGATGTGCTATCTCTATCCGGTACAGGGAGTGGTAAGTAGCAATCACTTTTTGGTGGCATAAATCATGTTTAGAAACTTCCTTGAGTTCTGAGAGTCTCTGAGAAACTTTGGATCTTTTATTCCCTGTAACTACATTTCATCCTATTTGCTTTGGGGTTTATCTGTTAATAGAGTCTCTTGATCTGCTTAACTGCCTCTTCAAGGAAAGCATATCGATAATACTGTGTAATGATATAGTTTTAAAATTTAGAATGATGTAGAAGGAAATTTTAATCTTCTACTAAGTTTGGCCTCAAAATGTTCTGGTCATAATAGTAATGTTTTCAAATTTATCATTTCGATGAAGGCTTCACATTTCACAATGCTTAACTTTGCAGCCAAGGAGTATTAATCAACCTTGTTAATAACTAGAAGATACATCCCAATCTTTACATTTTGTTCATAACTCTTGCCCATGACTGGATAGGTTAACATTTCCAAACTGAGAGTGCCAAATGATTATGTGACTCCTAAAATCATAAACCAAGCCTTTGTTTAAAACTATCTTATGTTTCACATGCATAATATAGTTTGAAGATCTCTTGGTCTATGAGAAGTTGATTGTATAAGTCAGTTTTGCTGCTTAACAACAAATCTCAGCTTAAAACAAAAGCAGTTTGTTTGTTTTTAAAATCAGATTACTTGTCAGTAACTGTTCCAACTCTGCTTGCCTATGCTGCATGTGTCTTCTCCCTTTGGGGCTGTGATTGAGGGAACAGCCCACATCTGGTACATGCCATGCTAGCAGCAGAAGGTATAAAGTTAAACAAAACTACACAGTCATATTTAAAACTTGAATGTGGCATATACAGAATCCACTAATATTCTAACTGCCAAAGCAAATCAGATAAGCTCAATATCAGTGGGGCAAGAAGTGCCTTCCTTCCACAAGGAAAGGGGAGCAAATATTTTATAAATGTTAATCCAGCATGTAGGCCAAATGATAATTCTGGTTACCTGCATGTGTAAGTGCCCCATAAATCTTATAAATCTTCTGAGATCTATTATCTAGCTCCACTAATTGTATCTGATCAAAAATCTCCTTTCTGGGCTTCCCTGGTGGCACAGTGGTTGAGAGTCCACCTGCCAATGCAGGGGACGCAGGTTCGTGCCCTGGTCCGGGAAGATCCCACATGCCACAGAGCAGCTGGGCCTGTGAGCCATGGCCTCTGATCCTGAGCGTCCGGAGCCTGTGCTCCGCAACAGGAGAGGCCACAACAGTGAGAGGGCCACATACTGCAAAAAAAAAAAAAAAAAAATCTCCTTTCTGCCAGGCATGTATCTTATCAGGTAGTTCTGGTCATGCTCACATGGCAGTATAGAATATGGAAAGAAGATAAGTTTTCAAAAGTCTGACCAGAGACATGAGTTGAAGCCCCAGCTTGACACGAATCTAACTGTGTTTAAGTTAATTCACTTCCTTAGACTTTGGCTTCCTAGTGTGTAAAATTGTGCTGATACTAATAAATGCCTATCACAAAAGTTGCAGTGCAGTTTCCTGAGGTGCAGCATAGGAGAATAAGCACGTGTGTAACCTGCAAAGCACTCTACAGGTGCAGCTACTGATAAGAGAGTTTTGATAAGGGGTAAGAATAAGGAAATAAGAGAGTCATGACTAGACCTCGGTTGTATGAATGGAGTTCGGAAAAGGATGTGGACGAGGAAGGAAAACACAATGCAGGATAGGAGAATGGAAGTTACAAATACATGCTGATATGAATCACATCCACTTCTTTGACTCTATGCACGGTAGAAATAGAAAATGAATGCTATCACACTTCAGTTATTAAAAGCTCACAAGAGATTCCTTGGCTTCCTCTTCCTTTTTACCTGGAAAATACAAATGACATGGAAGACAGGAGATAATCATGTGTATATTGTTGGTCCATCATATAATAGCTGCAAGCTTCACTTTTCTTATCTGCTAAATGGGGATAATCAAATGTGTCTAATGGATTTTTCTGAGATAATTTTCATGAAAGTGCTTTAAAGACCATGAATATTACGTACAGGAAATGATTCAGTCATCTGTAAAGCAAGAGACTTGGGGGGTCATTAGGAGCCTTTCCACTCAGAAGTTTTATGATTCTGGTATTATTATTGGCTTAGACCTGGAAAAGATGTTAGAGACCAAATAGTTCACATCCTTTATTTCACAGGAGAGCAAAACATTCTTAGTTCCATGATCTCAGTCCTTTTCTTTTATTGAGGTATAATTGACATAATATTATATTAGTGTTATATATATAACATAATGATTTGATATTTGTATATGTTGTGAAATGATTGCCACAATAAATCTAGTTTACCTCCTCCAACACCATACATAGTTACAAAAACAAGTGGGGTTTTTTGGTGGTTGCGAGAGATAAGGGTTAAGGGGTAGGCAAAATGGATGAAGGAGGTCAAAATGTACAATCTTCTGGTTATAAAATAAGTGAGTCGGGCTTCCCTGGTGGTGCAGTGGTTGAGAGTCCACCTGCCGATGCAGGGCACACGGGTTCATGTCCCGGTCAGGGAAGATCCCACATGCCGCGGAGCGGCTGGGCCCGTGAGCCATGGCCGCTGAGCCTGCGCGTCCGGAGCCTGTGCTCCGCAACGGGAGAGGCCACAACAGTGAAAGGCCCACGTACCACAAAAAAAACAAACAAAAACCAAACAAAGAAAAACAAACAAAATAAGTGAGTCATAGGAATTTAGTGTACAGCATGATGACTGTAGTTAATAATTCTGTACTGTGTACTTGGAAAGTGTTGCAAGAATGGATGATCTCCGTTCTTAAAATGTAGAGCAAGTATATTTATACTTCTTGCACCAAGTTTTTTAATTTTAGTTTTAGTTTTTGTGTCAGTATATATGAAAAATATTTTTGTTGTAATGTTGAGATTGCTTGCTTTATTCTGAGTTACTACTGTAACTTACTAGAGTGCCCTTTAATCTTCAATTCAAATCAGTGAATGTACATGAACTCCTGCTATGTACTGTGCTACAGACCAATACTTCTCAAGCCAACTGCATATTGGAATCGCCTAAGGAACTCCAAAATACTGATTCCTGGGCTTTTCCCTAGATATTCTGATTTATTGGGTCTCAGGCATAGTTTCTGTTTATCTGTATGTTGTTTTATGCTCTTCTGGTGATTCTATTGTAAAGCCAGGCATGTAAACAATTTCTCTAGAGCCATCCAATTGAATAAGGCAAGATTCCTATGTTTAAGAAACTCAAAAAAAAAAAAGTTTTGTCAGACAGATGTGGAAAAATGACTTGCTGATGCTCTATAATAGAATTATGTTCAAGACGGATCTGATCTGGGAGCTCAGAGAACCTCATAAAGAAAGTAGAGCTTGAACTCATCTCAAACAAGAGTAAGGATTTCCTACCTGCTCAATCAAAAGAAGAGCCTTTAGGAAAGGGAAAAAATGGTCAAAGACACAACAGTTGAAGTCATCAAATGTATTTGAAGAATATCAGTAATAAGATGTTCACATGTAGAGTCTGAGGTGGGGAGTATGGTGGAGAGGAAGTTGAAGGAAGAGTCAAGAATCAAATCAGGAAGGGGTTAACTCCAGTTTGGATTTTATCCACTGAAAATAAACTGAAAGACTTTCTAGGCAACTGAATCATTTCTTCTTAGATGCCTCCCCGAACAAAGCCCAGCCATCTCTCCTTGAAACTTCATTTTACTTGCTCTTGATCTGCTTTGGATTTCACTAATCTGTTTTTTTATATTCATGCTCATCATACAAAAATCCTGGAGGAACTCTGAAAGAATACCTCATTTGAAAAATGCACTACCCCCCAAATATTCTGTTTATGCAAATGTACTGGTCTTGAATCTCATGGACCTTACCCTATTTCCATGATTCTAAGATGTAGCTAATTATAAGAAACAACTTTGATTTAATAAAAACTATTTGTTGATTAAAAAAAAGAAGGAAATGACCACTGTTGCCACATTAAATATATTCCTCATTTGTAAGAGGCAGCCTAACTGTCAGATACATAAAAATTGGGGAAAATTGTGCATGTTTGAATCAGATAAAGAGAACAGATGTTGTTTCTTAAAGGCTCATAATGTGCTCTAATAATAAAAGCAAAGAAAATTCTGATCATTTACTGTAGCAACTCATGGGTTTTTTTCTTTTTCTTTTTTTTCTGAGTTTGTGTTTATGTTCCCTCCAAAAAAGACCTGAAAGTCACAAATGGTGTCCAGAGGAAAGAGATAAAAGTGACACATTCTTTTGGATAAAATGTTCTTATTTAAATGATCAGTGAGTCAACTAAAAAACCTAATGTTTATTGACTGCTTCTAACATGTAAGGCAATGTGCAAATTATTAAAAGATGAGGAAAAGTCATTCTTACATTGACTCATTCATTCATACCACTTACTTTGAGTACTTACTATGCACCTGGCACCATGCTAGCGTCTGGGAGTACAAAGATAAACAGAACATCATCCTTATCTTGAAGTGCCGATAGCAACATGGTTAAATAGAAATACACTGCAAGTCATATATGTTATTCTAAATTTTCTAAATCTTTTTAGAAAGTAAAAGAAATAGGCAGAATTAATTTTTATAATGTATTATATTTAACTTAATGTCCAAAAATATGATCATTTCCACGTGCCATCAATATAAAAATATTAATGAGGTAGTTTGCATTTTTTTCCTTACTCAGTCTGTGAAATCCAGTTATATTTTATATTTAGAGTAGAAATTCAGAAGTTAAATTATTGATAAAGCGAATGTTTTCTTACCAAAATAGTAAAGTTGTCTTTAATGGAAAAATTTTTATAGTGCTTTAATTTTTAAATGTAAGTCAATCAAGAAATTCTAATAAAATTGAAATTCAGTTCTTCAGACATATAAGCCATATTGCAACTAGTGGCTACTCTTGTTTAGAACCTGCTAGAGGCTAACTAAAAGAGGAAGAGTGATTGCAGTAATGTGATAAGACAGAAGGCATGTAAGGAACACAGATGAAGGTGAACTTACTGTTCTTTGGTGAGCTTGAAGAAGCTCTTCAAGCTGTAGGAAAAGCAAGCATACAAGAATGGAGAAAGGGATTCATGGAGAAGACACAAAAGTAAGAAAGAAAAATGGTAGATGGAGAGGTTCCACTCTCTAGATTTACCATCAAAGTGGCAAGACTAAGAGACAATGAGTTAAATGATGAACAGTTAAATGTTGAACCTTGTATACTTACATATACAGAGCAAGTATGAGCTTGAGACAGCATCTAAGGTATTGCAGAATACCTACATGCATACCGCAGTTCTGCAACTTACTCTCTGCCTAAAGCTGACAGCATCTAGGCATTTTCTCATCCATAAAAATGGGAATCATAGTATCTACCATAAAGGACTATTGTGAGCAAAAAATAACATGCATTAAAATGCCCAAGGCATGTTTGTGAAATCAGAACACAAATGGGAAAGACCATGAATGACTAAGTACCATATTCAATGTACAGGCTATCTTTTCCCTTGAGACTTAGAGGTGCGGTAAGACTTCAGGCTGCAGTGGTAAAGGGAACTCCTGGGCAGAGTCAGGGGCATCGGAGCATCGTATTACAGATGGGATCCACAAACTGGGGGAAGAGACTGCATTCCAGGTGTTGCTCTCATAGTAACTGAGTAGTAACCGTGGGGAGAACATAGAGAGCAAACGAGATTAGTACAAATCCCTGCCAAAGAAGGAGACATGGGGGAGAAAGGGAAAGAAAGTAAAGGATAAGTAAGAGCCAAGTACAGAAGTTTAACTTTGAGAAAGACCAAAAAATATGAGGAAAGAGAAAGAAAAAAAAATGAGATGGGGGCTTCCCTGGTGGCGCAGTGGTTGAGAGTCCACCTGCCGATGCAGGGGATGTGGGTTCGTGCCCCGGTCCAGGAAGATCCCACATGCCGCAGAGCGGCTGGGCCTGTGAGCCATGGCTGCTGAGCCTGCGTGTCCAGAGCTTGTGCTCTGCAACGGGAGAGGCCACAACACTGAGAGGCCCGCGTACCGCAAAAAAAAAAAAAAAAAAAAAATCAGAGGGAATGCCCTGCCCTAGTACAATTTTTACTGTGGCCTCTAGACCCCAAGTAAATTGCCCTGTTCTGCCTTTCTGGCTTCTATTGATGCCAAGCCCTCCTCACTCACATGCTGCTGGTTATCCTTGGATGATGCGTGTATTCACTTCTGCCTCAGAGACACACACTTGCCCTCCCCTTTGACTGCAGTGCTTTTACCCTTGCTTTTCCTGCCTGCAGTTCCTTCTCATCTTGGAGGTCTCAACTCAAATGTTTCCACGTCTGATCTGCCCATCTAGACCACTCGCAACCACACACCGAATTACTCCTACCACCTTAACTTCTGCTGCCTGCAGAGACCTGATCCCCACATGGATACATTCTCTTATAGTCGCTCACCTGTCACTGTACCCCTTCTAGAATGTAAGCTCCATGAAGGCAGTGATTTCATGTCTTTGCTTATGACCATATCCCTAGGACCTAGCAGGTGCTCAAGGAATATTTGCTGAATGAATGACTAAATAAATAATACACTATCCATAACATATAACTTTTCACCAACACTGACACATTCATAACTCAAGCAGCTAGAGGCCACTAAAATGAATGTCAAAAATGCTATGCCTGTTATAGTGATGACTGGGACCCTCTATTTACTCCTTTCGAAATTCCTTCTCTCCTCTCATGATCAGCTTTTTACTCCCCTCCTTTCCTTTGGGATTAAAGCCTAATGTTATGTTTTGGTGTCATACTCACCCTGTGGCTCCAGGCTATTTTGGATACAGAGCCCCAAATATTCTAGTTCTGGAATCTGGAGAACTAACTTGTGACTCATAGAGAGAGAGAGAGAGAGAGAGAGAGAGAGAGAGAGAGAGAGAGAGAGGCAAAATGAAAATGGGAGGGAGAAAATAGCAACCTAGAATATACAAGAAAATGTAATGAATAACTGTAACATCTGCAAGGAAATAAAGCTTTATGAAAACATAGGTTCAGGTGTTTAAGGGAATAAATCCTAAATAAAGCAAAGAATGCAGATGTTGCTTGAAAATCTTGGAAGAGGGGCTATGTAGGTCAGGGACAAAACTTGCAAGAAATTTGTAAACACTTCTTAAAAGTGAAGTAGATGTTTCAAGAGGACATGGAACTTCTTTAGCTCTGCTCTCATTCTGACAAAGTTTCTCCTTTTTGATCAATCATGGTTTTTCTTGGGTTTTCATTTCAATACACATAAACAGGCCATGTATTTGGGTCAGCAAAATGGGTAACCATCCCCGATGATTTCCTCAGTCCTCACACTTGGCAAAATCTCTGTAATGGTATCAGCTACATCAAGAATAGGGCTACTTCTCAACTTAAGGAGAGAGGGAAGAAATGATTGGATCCAGAGGATTCATTTTATGGATAAGATGTCTGAGGTTCAGAGAAATAGACACATAATCAGTCTTATAATTCCTAATTGCTTTAACCTCTGAGATGATGGTCTTTTCAAATTAATTCCAAGATGATTCCTTGCTCCCCAAAAAGTGCTTTTCATAATCAACTGCCACGTACCTGAAATTATATCAGTCGTTCAGTGTAATTGAATTTGATGTTACATGCCCACCTGTTAGTATGAGGAAATGTTTCTAGGCAGAGGAATACATCCATGTTCACTCTTCTGGTGCAGAGATTGGGGGATTCTGAGAGAACAGGGCAATGGACTAATAAATGCTGATAGGTCAAGGAAACATCTAGGTTAATCAGCACTCACCAGTGTTAATCATAGCTCACATTTACCGAGCACTTTGAATGTGTCAGGAACAGTCCTAAATGCTCATTTAACCCTTCCAAAAACCCGGTCTGGTAGGTATTGTTATTACAATGATTATTATTGTCTTCAATTACAGTTGAGAATATCGAGGTGCAGAAAGGTTAAATAACTGGCTTAAGGGACACATTTAGAAAGAAACAACAAGGATTCAAACTAAAGCAGTCCTCAAATGGAGAGAATCCATCCACTATACTCACCTTCTTCTCCAGAAGGACACACATATTGAACCATTATACCAGGAGGAAACATGGAGTTTTGGGAAAATGGAATCCTAGAATCTGATTCAAAGCCTCCCATAATCAAATGCTCCTAGGATCAGGGTCTCCTGATTAGAGGATACACTAACCTGAAAGTTGCCATTCGTTGCCAGCATTTGCAACAATGTTTGTACTAAATGGCTGTCCAATCTCACTACCTCTTAAAGATATCCAGTGTTAAGGAACTCACTATTTAATTTTTCATCTTTCTGCACTTTGACCAAATATAACAGATTTTTGTGTAATGAACTAAAATGTCCCTAAATCTTCTATCCATTGGTCCCAATTTTGTTTCTTAGGGACACAGAGACTAAGGTTAATGCAACTTGTGGTTGGACCCTTCATCTGAAAATAGCGACCTTCCTATCCAAGATTAACATTCTTATATCCTTAAGTATTTCTTTTATAAAATGAATCTCTCTCCAGTGCCAAGAGGTTTGGTAGGTGAAAACATTCTGAGAAAAAAATGTTGGGACTCAAAAATATACAAAAAAAAAAAAAGAAAAGAATATGCTCTCTAAGTCTGATTGCCCAGTTTGACTCAAAGATAGAAACTATGTCTTATTTGTATTTGCATTAGGCAGTGTACTAATTAGGGTAAAATTTTTCTTGTACACATAACAGTCCAAGTAGACTGTTCCTGGTTGGCATGAATTTTTCCTCCATGCAGTGATTTGGGGACCCAGGCTTCTTCTGTCTTATGATCTACTATCCCATAGCACCGATTTTGATTGGCATTCAGACTATGAAAAAAAGTCTTGGAGGAAGCATACCTCTTCTTTAAAGCCTGATGCTAGGTACACGACATTTCCATTTACAATCTACCAGAGAGAAGATACATATGGCTAGACTCAGTTGAAAGAAATGCTTACAAGTGTGTGGGAAAGGATTTTGGTGAACAGTTAGCAATCTGCCACAGCAGTGCATGCAACGTTAAGAAATCAGACCTAGATTCGCGTCTTAGTCTCCCACTTTTTTAGGCATATGCAAATGGGCCAGCGCTTAACAGGTCTAATCCTTTGTCTCCTTTGTTACTGATAGTATGTATCTTCAGGGCTGTTGTAAGGATTAAATGTGACAGCACTTTTAATGTTCTTAGCCTTGTCTAGCAAGTAGAAAGTGCTAAGTAAATATCGATCATTATTATCATCTATTCTCATACTACTACTGCCAGATCCCAGCTTGAGTCCCAACAGATAATGGATCTTAATAAATGTGTATGAGCTGAACTGAGCTGAGCTTCACAGTCATTCCCAAGGTCAGCCATACCCTTATGAGGAAGTACAAGGGGAGCAAGTCTGGTCTTTTTTCGCTCTGATGCTAACATGCTTACAGTCTGCTCTCTTTGTGTTCCCACGCCTCTATGCTGCATTCATCTGTGAGGCTGATTTTTACCTTCTCCAGGGACACACTTTCACTAATTGAAGACTGGAAACAAAAATCAGAAGTTGAATTGAAGAAGTCAGCCAGTTTAATAGGTACCACTGGTCTCATTTCTCCAGCTCCCAGTAACTGGTGGTAGCTGCAACCCTGACACAAGCATAAGTCTGGCTGTTCTCCTTCTGAGCAGGGTGGCTCACAGGGAAACCTATAGCGTTTTCAGTGGCACTTCTGTTTTATCCACAGAAGTCTTATGAGAATCCACCAGTCATCTGACCCAGAGGTCCCATAAGCTACCCTGCTTCAAAAGGCAGTGCTGAGTCCAATCATCCCAATTCAAAATGCTATGTGGACTATTTGCTTTCTCAAACAGGACCATCAAATAATCATTATTTCCAGCATAAGCAAGAGGTCAGCGTGCACGGTGCTCCCTGGGGTAGTGATGACAAAGGCTGGATTATTCATTACAATCTTCCTCCAACTAATACCTTCTCTATGGGCTCCATCTCAATCGCTATTCTTGCTAATTGTTCAAACAGTGAATTGGTGGTCACGTTTTCAGGTGAAATGTGGATGGGTTAGATAAAGTATGTGTTTCTTGATATTCAGAGACTCCGGGGCATTTGGACATGCTAGAGCCGGGTGGCAGAGTGGTCATATCATGTCTCTGAATGCCAGAATGGATAATGCCATTGAGGCTTCTCTAGTTTCAGTTCTTTAGATAACCCTCTTTTCAATGTCTGCTCAGGTTTTTCTCTGTGGCTCCATCCCTTCTTTCCTTTAGTGCCGAAAAATTAATCTCCCTTGGAAAACTCATTAGAACTAATTATTTAGTGCTGGAAGACACCGCTAAGTTATCTCACAGCTGAACTGTCTTTCTCCCCAAAGGTTACCAGGGCAAGGGCATCTGAATTGCCCTTGGTATTCTTCTAGCACATAACAGCCCTTTAAGCTGAGCACTTCCTCTTCCATATGGTTTCTTTTCCACCTCTACTTTCCTTTCCTTTTATCCTCCTCTTAGTGAGAATGGGAAAGATATGGATAGCAGCAGCCTGTTATTATCTTCCTTGTGTTACTTCCCGTCAGTCTGTTTATATGAGTTTTCTCATTTTTCCACTTGTAAGAAAGGAAGAGATAAGAGCTGAATGAAACCCAGGACAAACAATTTGGAGCAACTCTCAAAACCAAGAGACCAGCTGGAGATGTAACGGCTGCAACTGTCCATTAAAACATCTATCTTAGCTTCAGCTTTTCTGTGCCTTGAGACCTGTATTCCTATCAGAGAGAGATGGATGAAGGGCTCAGTGCTGGAAACTCACCTGGGGCCAGATCTTCCATTTAAATGAGTCTGTGATGTATGTTGTAGGTCACTTGCAAGGGAGCTATGTTCAGAGGGCCATTGTGTGTTCAAAAGAGCAATCCTCTCAAGTTCAAGTCCTGAATGTCCATTTGTGAGCTGTTGCTCTTGGGACAAATCATCACCCTCCTAAGGTTCCATGTTTAGCTATAAACTGTGGCTCATAATAATTACTTCACAGGCTGCTTGTGCAGTGGAATGTGTTAGTATGTGGAAAGGGCCTTGTATACTGTAATAGAGGGCTATAAGTAGCACATGTACGCTCAAGGAACACAGTAGGAAAAGCAGCCTCAGATCAGAAACACCAAGTATGAAGGAAGGACAGAGAAGGGCCGAGGGAGTGGACAACTTTGGTCCAAAGAAGCCACCCTCCCCTTCTCAAGCTACAGGCTCCAGGTCTTTGACTTTGGGTCCCCAGACCAAACCATCTCTCTGGCTGTTACAGAGGTGAGTCACTGGGTGGAGTGAGCTCACTAACAAGACTAAAGAGTAATGAGAGAATAAAGGAGGGGGTCAATATTTCACCATTTTAAAAAATATTTATTTTATACATAGTGCCTGGAGTCGAAAGCTGCCTTGATCAGAGCTCTGCTGCAGTGCATCAAAGGGAGGGAGCCATTACCACATTTGTAAGAAGCATAGTACTCCCCTAAAAACACATACAGTAGGATGGTCATAAAAGTTTCAATGAATAAAGACGACACATCAGTATATGCAAAAGTGAGATGCCAGGGGCAAGAAACACGTTTCCCGTCCATTGATGTGAGGAATACAGGCTGTGATTGATAACTGATTTTGTCTATTTGGGCCCTTCCATTTTGTTTGCCTATATTTTTATCTTTTAATTACTAATTTATTGGTTTTATCTTTCAGTCTTATGTGTTGCTCTTAGAACACAACCTCCTTGACATTCAGTTTCCTGAATTTCATAAAATGGGCATCACTCCTACTTCACAGTAGGAGAAAAAGAACAAATGTGAATCACCTGGCTCAGTCCAAAGGACAGTCCTGATAAATGGCCTATCTCCCAATTCTCCTGCAAATAGTCTTGGATGTAAAGGATTTTGTAAGCCAGAACCTGCACAGTCATACAGCTATGACATCTAAGGATGATCTAGACATTTCAACCTGTGGGACGGGGAAGCTAAGATAAATCTAATATCATGAGAACTTTACCTAACGCCGAGAAATCACAATTTAAAAAGTAACTTGGCAGACTCTAACTCAGGGATCAAACTGGAAAAAAAATATGAACAGCATACTGGCTGCGGGATCTAATGTGATCCCTTTGAAATAACTAGAAATATCTTGATGCTTGGGGGAGAAAGAAGAATCAGCACAGATTGAACGTTTGCTGGGTACCAAGGACTCTGCTACATGCTTTCTACATATATGTCATTTAACCCTCATGATAACCTCATGATATGAGGTTATCATGGACATGCCCATTTTGGATGTAAAGGATTTTGTAAGCCAGAACCTGCACAGTCATAGAGCTATGACATCTAAGGATGATCTAGACATTTCAACCTGTGGGATGGGGAAGCTAAGATAAATCTAATATCATGAGAACTTTACCTAAAGCCAAGAAATCGCAATTTTAAAAGTAACTTGGCAGACTCTAACTTCACAGGATATGCCCATTTTGTTGATGATAAATTCAAGACTCAGAAAGGTAATCAATTTTTGCAAAACCACACAGCTAGCAAATTATAGGACTAAGATATAAGCCCATACATATTGCCATTTTTTTAAATGAATGTATATTACGGGCTTTATGTGACAAAGATTGGGTGGTAACTACTTAGCAGTTAATAAAATAAACATAAGCCTGTCATCTGGAACCTCAGATACAGCAAAAAATGATATGAAAATATACAATATATGCACCTACTAAAGGCCGTGGAATTGTGCACTTCAAAATATACCAAATTGATAACAGTATTTCTCTCAGTGGTGTTCCAAAGCAGGATATTTGGAAGAGGAGAGCGTTAATAATTTTATTTATATATTTGTCTTACTTTATTTTTAAATTTCCAACTTTTAATTTTAAAATAATTTCAGATTTACAGAAACGTTGCAAAGTTCCCATATACTTTTCACTCAGGTTCCCTAAATGTAAATTTCCTATATAACCATGGTAAAATTATCAAAACTAGGAAGTTAATGCTGATACAATGGCATTGTCTCATCTACAGACCTTATGCAGATTTTATCGATTGTCTCATTAAAGTCCTTTTCCTTGTCTAGGAGCTGGTCCAGATTCCATATGGCATTTAGATGTCGTTTTCTCATCATCCTTCACTGTGGCATGTCTCTCCATCATTCTCATGACTTGACACTTTTGAAGAGTCTTGGCTAGTTATTTTGTAGACTATCCCTCAATTTAAATTTGTATTTTTTTCTCCCTATGATGAAACTCAGGTATGCATTTTTGGTAAAAAATATACCACTACCAAACAATATCATGCTCTTCTCAGAGCATCTTATCAGGAGGTACACAATGTTGATGTCTGACTACTACAGGTGATTTAATAATCCTTGCATAAAGTTATATCTGCCAGATTTCTCTCCTATAAAGTTACAATTTCCCCCTTTGTATTCAGTGATGACATTGTTGGGAGATATTATGAGATGATGTAAATAAGCTGTTTCTCCTAATACTTTCACCCATTAATTTTATTATTTATCCACAGTTCTTCCCTGCAACAGTTATTACTATGTTCCCCAAAGGGTGATTTTCTATTTCTATTTTTTCTTCTACATTTATTAATTAAAGCTCTACTGTAAGGTAGAGTTTTTCCTTCTCTCCCATTTATTTCTTCATTCTTTTAAAATTTTATATCAGTCTAACTTATGGATATTTATTTTAGCTTTTGAGAATTATAATCCATTACTATCATTATTTATTTTCTTTCATCTATTGAACCAGATTGAGCTATTAGGAACTCCTTCAAATTGGCTCCTAGATTCTTTAGGAATAACACCATGATTTTTTAGGCATGTTCTTATGCTGGTACCATAAGACAATGATATGCTGGTAAGCTGGTTCTCAAAAAAAAAAAAAAAAAAAAAAAGGAAAAACTAGAAAAACAAAAAAGAAAAATGAAAGCCATGTTTATTTTTGTTGTCGTTGTTGTTTGTTTCCTGATTTCCATGATGTGAAAATTCTCACCATGTCCAATTTTAAGCTACCCATAATTTGTTTAGAAACCAATACCTGGGTGCTAGGTGTGCTAATTGTTGTTGAGGTGTCATTTACATCTAGGCTTATTCAGAGATGAGAATTAGAAAGAGTTTATTTTATCCCCATCTGTATACACATTTATATCTATCTATCTATCCATCTACATTAAAAATTATGAGATCATACCGATACTTTTGAATCCAGTTCATCAGCATTTGACATATTCTTGCCGTCTCCATGTGTGTAAATCCTTTCTCTGATGGTGAGGAACCTGAATCTTATTATCCACAATATATCTGCTTATTTGCTTAATCTTAGTATACAATAGCGTTTCAGTATTATGAATCTATAGCTCTGTGAAAATAAATTTACTGCTATTAATATATATGCTAACATCCTAATAAACCCTATTATATAATACAATAATAGTAATAGTACTATTATAATACAAGTTAGCAATAGTTTGTGGGGTTCTTTTTGCCTTTAGCCTTACAGTGTACAGACAAAATACTATTTCTTAAGATTACTTAGGCTAGTTTTTCTCTTTCCCACCTTCATCAGTGTGGTTATGCTGTTCCTTTATAATACAGTTAGGTTTATTGGTTACTATTTACATTCCACAGGATTTTCCTCACATCTTGATTTTAATTATTTACACATATTTTTGAGTATGTGAAACATTATTATTGTTCTAAGAGTTAAAACTATACAAAAAGTATTTTCAGGGAATATACCTCTCATCCTTTCTCCCTTGTTTCTGTCCATCCTCTCTTTCTACCCTATTTCCACTGACCCATGTGGGTAACCAATCTTATTGGTTTCTGGCTTATCCTTCCTGTACTTCTTTTGCACAAATGAACAGATACATGTTTATTTTCTTATATCACCTTCTTTCTTACAAAAAAAGGTAGCATAGTATAGATAATCTTTTGCACTTTGCTTTTTTCACTTAACAATGTATCTTAGAAATCACTCCATATGTGTATGTAGAGATCTTCCTCATTCTTTTTACAACTGTATAGAACTCCATTGTGTGGATGTACCAAAGTTTATTCAATCACTCTCCTAGATATTGGGCATTTATATTGTTCCTAATATTTTGCAGTTATAACAATGCTCCAATGAAAGCTCTTTGCATATGCATTTTTCTCCAGAAAGTTCATTTTTATGGTAAGTTCCTAATTGCAGGTTTGATGGGTCAAAAGGTAAGTATATACATAATTTTGTTAGTGTTTGCCAAATTCCTTTCCAAAATATTTGAATCAGTTTGCATTTGCACCTGCAATGTATGAGAGTACCTATTTCTCAGAAGCCTTGAAAATGAAATATGGTGTTATGATTTTTAACTTTTGCCAATCTGATAGGTGAAAATTGTATCTTAGTATTTGCTTTGAGTCAAATTGAGCATTTTTTTCATGTACTGAAGGAATATTTTTATATATTGTCTATGATTTGTCTATTCATGCTTCTTCCCTCATTTTTCTATCAAGTTTTTGGTTCTTTGCCCCTCAATGTTTTAGTCTTCTATAAACTAAGCATATCAGCTTCCTGTTTGTGGTATATAAACAGAAAGGTTTTCCATGCTCCAAAGTTAAGGAGGAATTTATGAATGACTTACACTTTATCTCTTAGTGTTTTTAAAATCCCATGTGTTTTACAATAAGCCATGATCAAATCTCTGGAGAAGTACAGCAGGTGATTGTGTCATACCCAAGGATAAATTCTGCAGACTCACCTTGGATGGTGAGCACCCAGGCACACCATCTATGAGGTAGTCACCTCCACAATGCAGTGTTTTATAGAAGGACTGCTAACCCCACGACCTTGCATTTACCCTGGCCTCATTTCAAGCTCTTTTCAATGGAACAGTGAGAGGAGCAACTAAGTCAGGTCATGCCACCTCTTCCTCAAATTGCTGCAGCCACAGTGGTCTTGCTTTCCTTGACTTCACCAAGTTGCTTCTGCCTCAGGATCCTCGCATTGCATTCCCTCTGCTTGGCAAGCTCTTTCCCCCAGATGTCATTTTAGCTTACTCTCTCCCTTGCCTCTACTGTCTCTTATATAATGCCTGGTCTTCAGTGACCACTCTGTTAAATCAACCCCTTCTTACCTCCTGTTAAAAAAAAATAATAATAATAATATAAGAGGAAACCTCCACTACATACAATCAGAGACCAGAAGGGGGAGCTCTCATACCCAGCGACGATAGCAGAGCCAGACAGGAAGAAGAAAGGCTCCTCTTCTTTCCTGGCAAGGCCTCAGCCAATCAACAGCCACGGAGTCTGTGCTTATGATAGCCCTCCCAACTTCCTTTTACTATCTATAAGAGAGGTCTCCTTCCCTTGCCATCAGGGGACTTGCATGTTGTTCACCATAGTTGCAGATCCTGAATTGCAATTCTCTGTTGATCCTGAATAAACCTGACAGTCTATTTGTTTCAGGTCAACATTCCATGCTGTCCACTCTGTTTCCCTGTTTTATTTCACTTTTCATTACCTGACACGGTTTTTATTTTACTTGTTTCCTTGCCTATTGTCCATCTTCTTCTAGCACAGCTGAGGCTTCATGAGGACAGGATTTGTTTAATTTTTTTCACTGTGTCAGCCCCTGAGCCTACCTATGTCAACACATTGAGCATAGCAGTCATTCAAGAAGCACTTGCTGAAAAAAATGAATGAATGAATGAGTATATTGGTTTTGTCTGGCTGCACTCTCAATACTGTAAGAATTTTCTAGAGCAAAAAAATGTATTTTTGAAGACTTGGTGATAACGTCTATTGTGATTCAGAATCAAAGAATGTGTGGCTGAAAGAAGCCTTGGGGATCAGGTTGGTTGTTGTTGCCTGATTCAAAAGGAGGAACTGGAGCCCACAGAGGGGAAAAGACTTGTCCACCAGGCCACAGCCAACCCAGATTCCGGGCATTGGGTCCAGTGCTTCTCATTCACAAAGCTGGGAATCCCCATTTATGTCTCTGTCTGCATAGGGACTTAGGAGGCAGAGGGTGCGGATGGTGTGTAGAAGAATTTTCAATTAATTTCATTGAAGTAGAAAACTGGTTTGGTCAGAAGATGTACCTAAAGCATATTTTTAAACTCATTTTCACAATGCTGGTTTTGATCAAACCAGGATGAAGAATTATCCCTTTTTACTTCACTTAGGAGGCTTATTCATTATTTCCTGTCTGACAGGGATGTTCAGACACTATTGTTTTTCAAATACCCCCCAAAAAACCATAGAGATTACTTTACTGTAATGCAGCGAAAGAGGAAATTCCACACATTTTTTTGCCACCATTGATGGCAGGAGAGGGACTGTATCTTAGATTTTCTGATTTTTTTACCAATTTTCAACATTATCTGTCTAAAAAAAAAAAACCAGATCATTGCTTTAATTTCCAAAATTCTATTCCAAATCAAGCATTTACCTGAATTAATTAATTTTAGTTAATTAATTCAGATAAATCAAGTCTTTATCTGAAGAATTGGCTCTACAACAGGTTGAACTATCAGGGTTATGGAATTTATACATCAATTCAACAAATGTTTTGTTTTCACTTCTTAGCTTTGGACAAGTAATTTAATTAGTCGAAGCCTGAGTTGTCACATTTGTAAAATACATAATTTGTAAAATAATAATACATCACAGGAGTTGTCAGGAGAATTAAGTGTTGTCAAATGCTTAGCTAGTGCTTCGCATGTAATAGGGACCCCCTACATGGAAGCTATTATTATAATCCTTATGTTTCTTCTTGTTATTATTTTGCTATTATTCTTAGTAGAAGCCATGTTAAAGAACAGGTACTGGCCTTCCAGACTTATTTAAAGTTGGATCAGGCCTTTATACTCCCAATGATCAGTCACTGAATCTGGGTTGTCCTGAGAAGGGGCATGACTTTGGGTGAGGTAGCTTTCTAGAACTCAGACAATCCCTGGAAGGACTTACAGCTGGGGTTGCAAGTTCTCATTAAAGGGAGATGTGCGTGATCCACCACAATGTGTCCTGCAGGAGGCATCTATCACATTATTCCCCACCCTATGCTTATGCATATGCATAATACCTCCTTAGAAAACTCACGACAGTATTGCACATCTCTTTCTATATATGCATTCTTCATCAGATTGAGTCCATAGCTTTCTCCTTATAATTCCCCAGCATTCATCGTCACACATGCTTAATTCCTTATTCACATTTCATCTCATCAGTGATTTGAAGGCAGTTGCTATGCTGCCTTCAAATATCCAAACCTTTTCTTTTCCTGTTGCACTATCCTTGGCTCCATTAAAGTTTCTTGAGATGACAGCAATTTCTAAGTCATCCTTTATCTTACTCACTCCCCTATAGTTATATTCTGATTTACAGAAGTCCTTCATAAAAATAATACCTAGAACTACACTACCTGTGAAAATATAGTCACAAGGTGACTTGGAACACATTTTAGGAGCTAAACAAATATCTTGGCATTCATTTGAACTATGTATTTGGAGAAGAGTAACAAAGGACATGAAAGAAGGAGGATACATATGAATATATCAAATGAAAATATTCAAAATGCATAATTTTAAGATTAAAGGATATCTGGTTTGGCAGAATAAAAGACAAAGCAAGAAGGAGGTCTTTACTGACTGTCTAGTCTCCTATCCAAAAGAGTTCTTTAAAGCTAAACAATCTGACTTTTATGACTCAGTTTGCTCCACAAGAAGTGGGCCTCCATTCTTCTCACCTTCTTCCATATCCTGCTTCTGAGCAGCTTGTTCTGCCTATATTGCTTTCCACCTCACATCAACCCACTCACTTTGAACCTTTGAACTCTTTGTCCCCTTATGATCTTACCTCACCCTTTGGACAAGCGAATTGACACCAATTTATTTTCTTCATTGGTAATTTAAATCTTTCCTCTGGCTACACTTAAAAGACAATAAGTTCCAGGAAGGCAGGGACTACACTGTTTGGCTCACCACTTTATTCCTGGTACCTAGAATGGTTCTTGGCATCGAGGAGATGCTCAATGAGTTTTGGCCAATCGGGTTGTGCCTCACGTAGCTGCTGACAAACACCTGCATCTTCTGGCCTGTACTTGGGACACCGTCTCAGATAATCCTATGAACATGTCACTTACCAAACCCATATCATATGAGATTCAGGCCAAAACAGTGAGACGCTTACTGTCTCTTCAGAAGAATCCCCATCTTCCAGAATTCTCAGTCCTGGAGAACAAGCGGTTAACCCTGGGGAAGGCAGAAAGGAGAAGACAATAGAGGAATGGTCTACATCCAGTGGCATCTGCTTCTCAAAATGAAACATTTGGAAGCTTTTTGAGTGCTTGTGAGGGGGCTTTAAAATGCAACATGTGAAGTGAGGTTATTTAAATTCGGATCTAACTGTGTGGCCTATCTTCATGCCTGCATTAAAATTATTCAGACTTTGACCATCCACCCCCGTCAGTCTGTTTGGATTAGCCGAGGGCTCCACTTGTGTGGTACGTTTTAATTTTGTCTGACACAGTGTTCCCATCCCATCCTCCCTCAAGTAGGTCTGGGGGAAAAATGTACTTAACTGAGAAGTCACAATCTCTGCTTTTTTGTGCTTCCAAGGAAACTTAACAGGAAATAGATTTGCTTTGCCATATTTAGGATAGCTTGGAGTACAGATTCACACAGAATTTTCCTCAAGTTGCATTTTACACAGAAAACTCAATGACAGATGCAAAGAAAGAAGTGATCTCACAATCCAATCCCAGGATGCTTAGAGAGTATGATTAAAGCTTTCTATTTGATAGCTGAAGGAACTGATTACTGGTGAGGGAAGAGTTTATTCAAAACCACACAATGATGGTTTAAGAACCAGGACTGGAATCCAGGTCTCTTGCCACTATTAAGCATGAGATAGAAGTTAAGCTAAAACATACCTGATGGAGCCCTATAGTTGTATGTTTTCATTTTTTAATTCTACTGTCCCAATTCCCAATGCAGTGGCCAAAAACAGTATTTCTCAGGTTTTGTCACCTGGATCCTAGGGTGTATTGGGGGTGGGTTCAGATAACAATGTCAAGAATGTGGGCTAGAAGAGTCATCACTGAGGAAGTTCTAGAGGTTCTATAAAACTAAGACTAGTAAAGGTAAGATCAATCAGTCTAGATTTGTAAGACGCTCATAGGATGCTATTCTCTATAGCCTAGAGATTTTCTTCTTTTATCCCTCTTTAACAGAAGAGTGAGGATACCTGGCACAACAGAGAAATAGTGAACACCAACTTGTGCCTTACATTGTTTCCACTCTAGAGAAACAATCTCTGCAGCCAAGTGCTGAGTGACAGAAGCTTCTACATGGACAGAGCTTTATCCAGCACCTTTGTCCAAGATAAGACATGTGCCTCAGTCATGCTGTGGGGAAACAGCTTTAAAGTAGATCAGAAGACAGGCAGGGACGTACATTAGCTTCCTACAACTTTGTGAGGCAGTAGGATGAAAGGAAGAAAGACAAAGAAAAAGGACAGGTGAGAATATTAGTTTGAAAGAGTGTTCTGGAATATTTCAGGGTCTGCCTTGACTTTCTACCAATAGACCATTGACAGACCACACATGAAGGCTTTGGTCCATCTCAGTCCCAGAGGCAATTCTACGATGAAGGGAACATCAATCCCACTGCAATGGGAGGAGTGGAAATGTTGAAAATTAAATGGGACTTCTAAGCAGAAGGAAAATCCAAATACCAAGGATGACTCAGCACAGGTCAGTATAGCCTCTGTGCTATACAATGGGACCTTGGTAGTCCCCCCTTATCCTCCAAATTATGCTGAATTATTCTGATTAAATAACAATATCTGTATTAACCACCACTTCAGTTTGAGTACCCTTTGACCCACTAGGAAATGTGAATGCATTAGGCTTTTTATGTGCATTATATTTGATCCCAACAACAATCTTGAAATGCAAATATTATGAATGGATATTCTATAGAAAAGGACAATGGAGATTCGAAAAGGTAAAGTAATTAGCTCTGGGTCACATGGCTGAGTAGCTGTAAGAGAATGGTGGTTAAGAGCATGGACTGCTTTGTTTAAAATAAAATACCTTTCCATGAAAAAAAAAATTTTTTTTAATTTTTAAAACTTTAAAAATAAGGGCTTCCCTGGTGGCGCAGTGGTTGAGAATCCGCCTGCCGATGCAGGGGACACGGGTTCGTGCCCCGGTCTGGGAGGATCCCACATGCTGTGGAGCGGCTTGGCCCGTGAGCCATGGCCGTTGAGCCTGCGTGTCCGGAGCCTGTGCTCCACAACGGGAGAGGCCACAACAGTGAGAAGCCCACATACCGCAAAAACAAAAAAAACAAAAAAAACAAAAAAAAACTTTAAAAATAAATAAAAGTAAAAAAAAAAAGATCATGGACTGTAGAGAAAGAACACCTGAGTTCAAGTTTTACCTCTGCTCGTTGTTAGCTGGCAAGGTGGGGCAGGCATCCTCTAAGATGTTCCCAGTTGATCCCACTTCCTGGTAGTCATAGATTTGTGTAATCCCCTTCCCTTAACTTGCTTCTAAGCAGTAGAATATGGCAACACTGTACAGTTATCATTTTGGTTATTAGGTTACAAAATATTGTGATATCCATCTTCTTAGCAAACTTTCTCTGTTGCTGGCTTTGATGAAGCAAGTTGCCATGTAGGAGAAATAAGGCTGACCTCTAGACAACAGCTTGTGTTCTACAGTGGGGAACTGAATTCTGCCAATAGTTATGTGAATTAGCCTGGAAATAGATCCGTTCCCAGTCAAGTCTTCAGATGAGATCCCATTCATAGAGGACACCTTGATTGCTGCCTTATGGGAAACTGTGAAGCAGAAAACCCAGATATGCCATATCCTGATTCCTGACCCAAGAAAATGTGAGATAATAAATATGTATCATTTTCAGTCTCTAAATCTGGAGATAATTCGTTATACAACGATAGATACAGGGAGCATGGGCAAGTTATGTAACCTCCCTTTGCCTCAGTTTCTTATCTTTAAATAGAGATAAATAATCATGACTATTTCAGTGGGTTCCTGGGAGGATTCTGTGAGGTTATATACATAAAGCCTGACAGTTGGGAAATGCCTAAGTGTTAAAATCATAAAGCTGAAAGCCAACCCTGAGTCTGGCTGCTACTCCAGATCTTCTTCTACAGCAACTCTCTTGCACCCTGCCAATCCATTTTGAGAATCTTATCTTTAATATCTACTTCACAACTCATTTATGGTTTTATGTATTGTCTCTTACCACATCTCTATATTTGCCTTTTTCCTGACTCAGTGTTATCTAATTTCCTAAATCCACTCTTAACTTTGAACAATATAAGGTACAGGCTTATTTACTTTACGGCTCAGCATCCTTTCTTGGGACCCTGTTTTCCTAGGCTTCTGGCTTCCTGTGCCCAGGTTAATTCATGTTCGGTTTCACTGGGCCGCATTCCTGACTTGGAACTATATGAGATGTATATGTGGATCCTGGAAAGCCAGAAAGAACAATGACTAAAGAAGGTAAGATGTGTCCTCTTGGTCCATTTCTTCTTTAAGTAAGTTAACTCACTATTTTCTGCATCTTAGTTTATCATATATGACATGGAAATTATAATATCTATTTTACAGAGAGCATAGCATTAAATGAAAAAAGGAAAATAGAGTGACTGGTGTGATGAATACTAATCTTTTCCTTCCTTTCCTCGATTCTGACATTCCATGGTTCTGGCTGTAAATGCTTCAAGCAGAGGCCATGAAAGCACCAGAATATCACTCTCTTTTGGTCATGAACTCTTTCTCAATTCTGCTCTGATTCTTTCCCCCTGGAAGTGCTATTTCTATTTGTGGAAAAAAATGAGCCAGTTTCAGAGAGATCAGACCTGCCAGTTTCCTGGATGGAGATGGTGCTTCTGGGGTAACAAGACAACCTGTCTTAGATTTTGCTCTGCCCTTCTTCATGTCCCACCTCCATCCCTCAATCACAGGAACCCTGCCTTTCCCTCCTAGCTTTACTCCTGATACCTGTTTGTTAAGACTTCAAGGCTACAGACATATATACCCACCAAGTGTCCCAGATTTTCCAGTTTGATCAACCCTGTTATCATATAATTTTTTTTCACTTGCTCCCCCTAGGCAATTCAAGCCTTTGTTGCTTCATTCATAAAATGAGGTTAGAATCCCTATGTTGGAGCATAATGATAATGTACATAAAATGCCTAGTACATGGGCCTTAATGTAGGGATTATTATTACCTTAAATAAAGGCCATGGAAAGCCAAATTGTTTATCTTTGTAAAGCTTTTACTATGCACATATTGATGAATTAAAAGAAATCTTTTATCATATTATTTATTCCTATGAAACCAGATATTCTTTGGGCTATCAATAATACTGTGAGAATAATTGTGGTTAATGTAGTGTGGACTGAAAGAAAGGATATGCGCTTGGGACCGATCTGGGCTTTAATCTCAGCTCATCCATAGAATAGTACCTTGCTACAAGGTCAGCTGTGTGACGTTGGCAAGCTTCTTGCACACTTAGTTTCCTCATCTGTACAGTTGTGATAACAGAACCTATCTTGCAGGCATTTTGTACACATAAGCCATCTGTCATTTACTAGACACTCAATGTGTTAGCTCCCTTTCTTTCACAACTGGTCTTTCCGAGGTAATCCATTTTTCCTAATTGAAGACAGTCCTTGCCTGATTTCACCTGATGAGGGATTTTGTAATGTTAAATGTCCCTCCCTGAAAGCTGCTTCAGATTAGGCATGGCTTGAAATATGGATGACCCATCCTCCTCACCACCCCACTTCCTCCATAACTCCGCACTCCTTTCTCATCTAGAAAAATCTTTCTTCAAAATTCAAAAGGCCAAGGAGTCTTCCGAAGGAAGTTAAATCCCTTTATACTTTGTCAGAGAACTTTCCCACAAAGAGGAAATTCTACAAATACTCAGATGACATCACCAAGAAAAGGCCCTTGTTTCCCCAGGGCCCAGCCTCCCTGGAAGATGACGAGGGTTAGGGACAGAGAAAACCCGGGCCACTTGTCGGATTTGGCAAGCGGCAGCCAACAGCTGGTCAGGCCAGTTAATTAGCCCTGCACTCTGCTCCTGTCCAGCCTTTATTGGCAAAGGCAGAGGCAAGTGGCTCTGGCCTGCTTTTCTCTTTCTATTAACAAAGCCCGGTGCCATAGGGTTACCTTGGCCCGGGGCCAGACCTGCTCGCCTTTTGCTGCCTCTGTGTTACCATGGCGATGGCGATGCGCCTTTTGCCAAGGCAGCAGCTGGTGGATGGGTAGCGATTACCTGCCAAGCAGATTTACTAGCTCCAAAGTACAGACCTTTCTCTGATAAGTAAAAAAAGAGGAAAGTTCGAGACTCAGACAAGGAGGGAGGGGTCTCTGCATCTTTTGACCTGTTCCCCCTATTTTAATTGTCCAACAAAAGATGATTATTCTCCTTCATTTGTCCAGATGCCCATACGCTAAGCACATAGGCCCATCTTGTCTCATCTTTTTCTTGCATCATCTTATTCTGAGGAGAGGCAATAAACAATTTAGTCTTTGTCTTTGCTGCAAGAAACATGCTACCCACCCCCACCATTCTGCAGCAGGAGCAGCGCTTTCCACACCACAGTGCAGGGCTTTGGGGAGGGAAGGAGTTCCGGCAGTGGGAAGAATTTCCGGAAAGGAAAAAAGGCAGTGTGCCCACTTTGAGACAATCATGAAAACTTAGTGGAAAAACCTACGATGATTATGGTTTTCACCTAGGAGGAGATTCCTGAGGAATTCTGGATCCCTGAATTTTAGGATAATTTTTTTATTTTCTTAAATTTTATTTAGAAAGCATTTATTATAAACCACTGTATGTAAACTTTTTTAAAAATTTCAATTGTCCTATTTTATTTATTTATTTATTTATTTATTTTATTTTTAACATCTTTATTGGAGTATAATTGCTTTACAATGGTGTGTTAGTTTCTGCTGTATAACAAAGTGAATCAGTTATACATATACATATATCCCTATATCTCCTCCCTCTTGTGTCTCCCTCCTTCCCACCGTCCCTATCCTACCCCTCTAGGTTGTCACAAAGCACCGAGCTGATCTCCCTGTGCTATGCAGCTGCTTCCCACTAGCTATT
The DNA here is from genome assembly GCF_949752795.1 of Hyperoodon ampullatus. Classification (NCBI taxonomy): domain Eukaryota; kingdom Metazoa; phylum Chordata; class Mammalia; order Artiodactyla; family Ziphiidae; genus Hyperoodon; species Hyperoodon ampullatus. The sequence goes on along the minus strand of NC_136930.1, from coordinate 66,609,455 downwards.
GGTTTTACATTTGGTGGTGTATATATGTCCATGCCACTCTCTCACTTTGTCCCAGCTTACCCTTCCCCTCCCCATGTCCTCAAGTCCATTCTCTAGTAGTTCTGGGTCTTTATTCCTGTCCTGCCCCTAGGTTCTTCATAACCACTTTTTTTTTTTAGATTCCATATGTAAGTGTTAGCATATGGTATTTGTTTTTCTCTTTCTGACTTACTTCACTTTGTATGACAGGCTCTAGGTCCATCCACCTCACTACAAACAACTCAATTTCATTTCTTTTTATGACTGAGTAATATTCCATTGTATATATGTGCCACATTTTCTTTATCCATTCATCTGTTGATGGACACTTTGGTTGCTTCCATGTCCTGGCTATTGTAAATAGAGCTGCAATGAACATTGTGGTACATGACTCTTTTTGAATTATTAGTTTTTAGTTTTTTTAGGTAGGGAGTTTGGTATTGACATGTACACGCTGCTATACTTAAAATGGATAACCAACAAGGACCTACTGTATAGCACCTGGAACTCTGCTCAATATTCTGTAACAGACTAAATGGGAAAAGAACTTGAAAAAGAATAGATACATGTATATGCATAACTGAATCACTTTGCTGTACGCCCAAAACTATCACAACATTGTTAATCGACCATACTCCAATATAAAATAAAAAGTTTTTAAAAAACTTAAAGTTTTTACTGAATTTCAAGCATTGATCTCCTACTACTTCCATATATAGCCAATACTGGGACCATTCAGAATGGGTAAGATTTCAAAAAGCAGACAAAGGGAGGTGAGCAGGGCACTCCAGGTGGAGAAGGAGGGTTTACTCAAGGACAGTGTCAGGATTGAGGTGGGGAATACTTTGTATAGCTTGAGTGGGAGCTGTACATGGGAGAAAGGAGAGCAGGAGCAAAACGTCAGGAGAAGCAAGCTGGGGTTTTCTATGTATTAGAGAAATAGGCACCGAGGAATTTTCAAGCTGTTGTAAGCAGTAGAGAGCTATTAAATGTTCTTAAGCCAAAGTAAAAGAGCTAGTTATGCTTTAGGAATGAAACTCATTGCCCTGCGGAATGGATTGGCGTGGAGCAAGAGACCGATGGGGTAAATGGTGAAAAGTGTCTGAAAAAGGGCACTGGTGGTGACAGGGAAGAGGAAGTGGATTCAAGACCTGTATCAGCAATGATTCGATATTACCATCATAACAGCTAATAAAGAGGGAAGGCCTTTCAGGGGCCAGCTTCTGCCGTAACTGCTCCATGCATATCCTTGTGTAGTGCACGCATCTGCCTCAGCCACCATCACAGCATCTCCACCGTCAAGTCCCACTTTACAGACCAAAAAGACTCAACTCTGGGATGTTTCTGTGTTTGCACAGCTGGTGGAATTGGCAAATCATTGTTTTGTAGTTTTAATTCAAAGCAGTCTGATTCCAGTCTTTGGGTCCTAACCATTTTACCACACTGCCTCCCAAATTCCATTCAAAGGGAGACGAGATACATTTCTGGGCCACCGAATGCTTATAATCTTAGACAGGGGGTTGGTGAGCAAACTCTTTCTGTAAAGGTCCAGATGGTAAATATTTTAAGCCCTGTGGGCCATGCAGTCTGTGTCACAGAGACTCAGCCATAGCAATGCATCAACCAATGAGGGTAGCTGTGTTCCAATAAAACTTTATTTACAAAAAAATAGAAGGCCAGATTTGGCCTATGGGCTATAGTCTGCCAACCCCTGATCGAAGGTAAAAAAGTATAAGAATGTCTTCTCTGGGTATAAAAATGGAAGAGCTAAGGTGATAAATTACTGAATTTGATTTGGAGGGAACCTCTAGCTTGCGAGACAGAAATTTAGACCAGGAAGAACCTTAGAATTCCCTGAGTTCAAGGACTCAGATCTTGGAGAGATGACCTGAGGACCAGCAATATTCAGGAAGGACTGAGGGTGATGGGACTGCAAGGCTAATGTCAACATCTCTTAGAGAAAACGTGTGAACTTCGAAAACGTCTGCTTTCCCAGCAAAGTCAAGAGAGTTAAAGCTTCATAAGTGTTCTTGGTCAGAGTTATGTAAAAAGAATGAAAACACTTCGTGACAAACTTCCACAGATATATGAATGACCTTCAGAAAAACTGTAAATCTCCTGGGATTATTTGCAGAATCATTTGTAAATGCGTGTGTATGTGATTGTGCCCTCACCTCACCCCCACCTGGAGAGAAATAGCATAACAAACTCAGTAGGGAAAGACACCAGTGTTGGACTCAGATAGAGCTGGGACCAAAGAGGGTTCCTGGAGTTATCAGCTCTGTTACACACAGCATGCTGCTTTACCCTCTCTTAGTTTGCATATCTATAAAATGGGACAAAAATAATACCACCATATGGGGGGCTGTTATTCTGAGAACTGAATGAGCTGGTAAATATAAATCATTGTGCTCAGAGCTCCCTATGTGTGGTAAGACTGAAGGCCAAGTCTAGCCCTCTCCTGGAGGTATTGAGCTCATGGTTATATATAGTTGAGGTATTGAGCTCATGGCCTCTGGAGACAGGCACTTATATCTCATTTTCTTCATTTGCAAATATAAATGACAGAGTGCACCTCACTGAGCTATTGTGAGGATAAAATGAGATGATGTGTATGAAGAGTTTAAAGGCTGCTGGACACAGAGTAGGTATTCTTTAAGTTTTAAATGTATATAGATGGGTAAACTGAGGCCCAAAAGATTAAGTGACTTGTCCGAAGTCACAGTGCTTCTGGGAGATCTTCCAGTCTTGGAAGTGAGTAGATGGTAGAAAGTTTCATTCTAAAACATTGCCCTTGTCTCCACATCAAATTAAAAAAGGAAATGTCTTATTAAGGATACACATTTCTGTAATGCTGACCAGACACCAACAATATTCTACATGTTTTCCGTTGACATTCCATTCATCCTCTCAACAACCCTGTAAGGTAAGTATGCTTATGATCCCCATTTTCATCTGAGGAAATAAGGCACACAGGGGTTAAATGACTCTCTTAGGGTGACATGGTAGTCAATGGCAGAGCTGGGATTTGAACGTAGGTATTTTGCAGCACTGCCTTTCAAATAACCTTATTAAGTTCAGACAGAGGAACAGCAGAGGATAATGAGGAACAGGTAATGTGAATGAGGACAGCACCCCAAATTCCTAATCAAAAGGCCTTGGAGGATGAGATGTGTTTGATTCAGTAAGGTTGTCAAATCATTCAGCATTTGTTATATATATGCATAACTGAGTCACTTTGCTGTACACCTGAAAGTAACACAGCTTTGTAAATCAACTATACTTCAATTTAAAACAAAAAACTAAAAAAGAAGTAAAAACAAAAATAAGCAATAAAACATCATTCAGTGATTGTTTAATATCTATCTCCTCTGCGAAGACTTCACTACACCCGTCTTCATGCCCAGTGAATTGCTCTCTCCTGTTTTGGGTCCCATCGCTCCCTTGTCCAGACATCTGTTGCAGCATCCACAGCACACTGTTAAGTGTGTTGCATTCCCTTCTCTCTATCTTATTTCTAAGTCCTTAATAGTGGGGTCTCTGTCTTATCTGTCTTTGTATTTTCTGGACCCAGCACAGTCCCTGGCACAGTATAAGCACCATTTTTACTGATTGGATAAAGAAATCCACTAAGAAATGAACGAGAGCCCTTTAGGGAGAGGAAGGAGATGGGTTCACGGGCCATGATAAGACTGCAGGAAAATCTGAGATTGTGCTGTAATGAACTCCTCAGCAGCCTAATGAAGCTACTGCGTGACTCTCGCCTCAGCTGGATGTCGAAATGAAAGCCAACATGAGCCCGTGTTCTGCTAAGAATAACACCTACGAGATAACAGTGTTTGAAATAAGCCTGTCTCTGGAAAGGTTCCTGAGCCTTGTAATTTTACTTTTATAGTCATGGCCCCAGCATGTTTGACTTTTCAAATCCCCTCACTAAGATCCAAGGGTCTGTTTATAAAAGCTGTATCTGAAGCTCTTTCCTCTGTGAGGTACAAGTGGGATTTGTACTCCTCTGTACAAATTGGTCCCCTGGAGTGACATTACATTCTGCTCCTCATAGGGCTTCTCTGTTTGGGGAACTGAGAAGAGAAGGCGAACAGCTTAATACAAAGTTGGTCATAAATGTCTCCTGGGGGGCTTCCCTGGTGGCGCAGTGGTTGAGAGTCTGCCTGCCGATGCAGGGGGCACGGGTTCGTGTCCTGGTCCGGGAGGATCCCACAGGCTGCGGGGTGGCTGGGCCCGTGAGCCATGGCCGCTGAGCCTGCGTGTCCGGAGCCTGTGCTCCGCAACGGGAGAGGCCACAACAGTGAGAGGTCCGCGTAGCGCAAAAAAAAAAAAAAATGTCTCCTGGGAACTAAAGCCCTCTAACAATAAAAATAACAATAACAACAGTAATAATAACAGCCTAAAGCAGCTGTGATCCAAGAGGGGAGAGCAAATAGAGACTTAGGAGAAGAAACCAGGTTAGTACCAGAGGAGCAATTGGACCTTTTAAATGCCACATTCTAGGCAGTAGACAGGAGCCAGGGACATTGGAAACAGGATTGGAAAGCAAAGCGATAGGTTGTAACACAAAGTAAAAGGACTCAGGACCTATTTTAGGATCCAAGAAAGGCTACCAGGAGGTCAAGTTTATTGGATTCCAATGTGGCCTGGTTAAGATATTTAGGACCACACCAGAGCCCTGTCACTACAAAAAAACATTATGGTGGCTTTATAATGCGTTAACTTGGGGAGGCTAAACTAAGTTTCTCAGAATTTTTTCCAGAATGTTTCGAGTTAGTGTGGACCCAACAGAGATTCTTATGCAAGATTTGAAGGGTGACAGCACCATATGGTAGGTTTCACAGGATAGCCCTTATCTGCTGGCTCACTCTGTCATCATGAGGCAATAGTTGGGCTAACAACTGCTCCAGCCTCCCCCAATTCCTTACTGAACTTATCCATCTTCTGGGCCAGGTGTGTGTATTTTGCTCTGTGATGCAAGGTGCGAGCCACTTTCTGCGAGACACCCACACCATCAAGGTCAGAGACAGTGAGAATTGACATGGATTTCAGCACCTCTTCCTTGGGTCCCAACTTGTGTTTGGGGTTCTGGCTTGCCCTTGCCCTTAATTTTTCCTCACCAATGCCTGCCTTGTGGCCTTCAAGGTCTGGCATTAAATGCAAAGACAATAAATAGCCTTACAGAAGTTATTTCACCAGCTGCATGATTGGGCAAGGTCAAATCCCTGTAACAAATTCCTTATTATATACATATTTACAATACATAGTGGTTCTGCTTCTCTGTTTGAACACTGACTAGTACACACATTGCCAGCAGAATGGAAAAAGCATGAGCCTTGAACCAGAGAGATAAACCTGAGTTCAAATCCCACTCTTGCTACTTGTTTTTAACCTTCCATGTAGATTCTTATTTTGATGAGCCTCAGGTTTCTTATCTGTTACTTGAGTATAATGCTTACCTCATAGGGTTCTTGCGAGAATTAAGAGAAATAAATATGGATAGCACTAGCTCATAGTAGGTGGTCAATTATGATGAGGAAGAAATGCTTTGTTCTTTCTTGACTTCAGGTAACTTTACTTCTCTCATGTCCATCCACAGCAGCTTCATTAGGGCAATGGTACTTGATATGTGCTCCATGGTTAATTGGTCATATGTGGTCACAGCTACCCACTTCCAGAAAGTGGTGGAGTTGGGGTCGGTTTGACTCAGGCCCTGCTTGCTTCCTCCCAAGTGAGTCACTGCAGGCGATTTCCTCCTCACTGCAGGGGGATAAAAGCCCCACCCAGAATGAGCTGAGCACATGTGGCACTGTTCTTAATCCTCAAACATTTCCATATGGCCCACTGGCTGCCGATTCCCCAGCTCTGACTGTTCCGCCTCTTCTGGCCTCTCTTGGTTATGGCAGTGATGATGGCCAGAGTTACTGAAAAAGAGAATGAAGTCTTTGCCAGCCAGAGTTATGAGTCTCTGATGAACCCCTGGCTGAGCTCATCAATGAGCTCTCAGCATTCAGACAGCCATGGGGATCAGCCCCCTGACACCAGGATGTATTTGGGGACAGAGTCAACTTCCTTTAGCTTCATGATGGGTGTTGTCAGAGCTAGATTCCTGATGACAAGTCCATTGGTCAAAAATCTCCTGTGTATTTATTTATTAAGACAGAGGGTATAGAGAATGAATTTGGAGAATTTCAAGTATCCCGCAAGTTTAGTGGGTTATTTCATAGCTGGCACAATTGAAAATAATAGAAAGAGCATTGGGTTGAATATGAGATGGTAGAGATTTCAGTTCTCCTCTGATACCCATTGGGGAGGGAGTGTGGAAAGCCATTCACTTCCTCTAGGTCTCAGTTTTCTTCTCTGTGACTCCATCTCTAAGGTCTATTCTGAATTCTGAGTGTGAACATTTCAGCATGAATTAGTAGAAAAAGAAGTAGACTGTTCAACAATAAATACTTTTGAATATTTATTGTGTGCCAGGCAACTTGCAAGAGCCTGTAGAATAAATGAAAAGAATGTAATTTCTATCTTCACAGGGTAGATAAAAATTAAACACTGAAAGAATTACTATGCAACATCAAGGCAATAGAAAAGGTATCAAAAGCAGAACATGATTAGTTGCCATGCGATTTGTACAGAAAATATGGGCTGAAGAAGATCAAAGAAATTGAAAGAAAAAGAAGGGAAGTGAATCAGGTTTATGGGTTTTAAAAGTTTGTTTGTCCTGATGAATGTAAGATTTAGACAGGTAAAGAAAAACAAAGCACCAGGAAGCTTCCTCAAACTAGACAATTGGTCATGGGCAAGGCTCTAGACATCCCAGAGCCTCAGTTTTCCTATCTGCCATATGGGGATGGGAATTTGAGTTGAAATGACCTGATTCTTTATTAGTTTAGTAAGTCAAGCCAGATTACCTATCTTCATTTGGTTTTAGTTTACGATATGCTCAATGTATCTATACAACACTGTTTCGGGTACTATGGCGGAAATAGTTCCTTGACTACAAATCACACCTTCCCAACATAACTGTTAACCTTTTTTAGGGAAGATCCCATGGCTGATGCTTATCTTGGTTCTTCTTATTCTGTTTGCAAAGTGTCTGTGTATACACGGCCAGTGTTTAACAAAGTCAGTTGGCTGATAGGTTTGTACAATATTTTTCAAAACAATAGGGTGCATCACCCAATTAGACACTTGGACTAATTCCCACACCCCCTGAAAGAGTGCGACACTGAAAATTTACGCAAGGAGAGAAAAACATGTGAAAAGTTTCAGCAAACTCTCTTTTCACACAAAGCCAAGCACTTGGTGTCTTTTTTTTTTTTTGCAAGTTTGCAAAATGACAAAAAGATTTCTCAGGCTGTTGGGAACAGATTGTCCCTTTGGCCCAAGTAGAAGCGGGGGTGAGACGCTGACTGCTGGGTAAGAAACATGTCTGAAGTACACAGACATGATATTTTCATTTCAACATCAGTGGTTTGACTAGGATGACTGAGGCTTTTTATAGAATTATTGTTTTGGCCTTGTAAATTGGCAAATCTGTTTTCAATTAAGTGGGATCATTGTCTCTGGCAGTGCAATATTTCAAAAGGAAAAATTGGTACAGTCAACCTAGATGTGGGCATCTTAGCATCTTTCTCTCAGTGGAGACTTATAGTAAGTTGCTTTCTTGGGCAAGGGGTGTGATTCATCCAAAGGTAACAGACATATATCTTGTAATCTGTCAAGGAAACTGACTTTTGATATTTTAGAATACAGAAAAGAGAAGCAGATTTTATTCACGTCCTGGCTACTTGACATAAACAACATTATGTAATATAAAATAAGTAGCATAATCTAACATTAGTAACATTACCATGATTACCAAAGCTGTCCTTTACTTTGGAAAACAGTTGTGGACTAAAAAGAACTTCCAGATTTGTTATCCTAATGACTCTGTGTTTTGTTTGTTTATTTGTTTGTTTCTGTTTCTTACTTCACCTAATGCTGCCTGGTAGCATTTTTCAGGTCTGGCTTCCCAACTGCATGCCCACTGAGGGTCGGGGTAGGTCTTGTACATCTTGATTTCTCACCCTGTGCCTGCTGCTTATTTTGCAAACAATAACTATGTTTTAAGAAGATTTTTCCAGTGATGTTGACTCTCCCCAAAACCTTGTGTGTTAGGTAAGGCAAGAAATATTGTCACTTAATTAGCTGAGGCCAAAAGGGGTAACAGGCTTTGTCTGAGGGCCAGCCCCACCCCACCACTGTCTCCTCCATTCCAGGTTGACAAGTCTTGAATGCATTTATTCCACCTAAAGTCCTCCTCTTCACCTGGGCATTCCCAGATCATCCTGACATTCTATTCAAGGAACTTCTGCTCTAAAATAACATATGAGGTCTTGACATATTTTCCTCTGTCTTCTCCTGAAATCATTCTGATACATAATGAGACAAAAACTCAAAACTCCCAACACTGAAAACCATGACTCTCAAACTCTTGCAAGAATTTGAAAATAAATTTCACTTGCTATAGTACTTCAGCAGCTAAGAATCCCAACTTGTGGCTGTCACAGTAATTGCTACAAGAAGTGGAATAGATCCACTAGTTAAAAGAAGATAGGAAAATCTTAGCTGACACCCTCTTATACATAGAGCTATTTCTTTGGCAAGGAACCTGGGTTCTGGTTGACCAGAAAATAGTGTCATTATTTCTCTGATGAACAGGATCATCTTATCAAAAAAGCAAGATATTGTGTCTTATTTAAGAATTATTTCCCAATAATAAGATACACACACACACACAAAAACACACGTTTTATATACATATTTTTTTCAAATTGCTTTGAAGTTTTTTCTCTATCATTTGGGTCTTCAATGTCCAAATCACCTGGAATATATTGTTAATATGGCATGAGTTTGGGATTTATTTTTTCAGATAGGGAATGCTCACTGTCCACACTCTATTTTTGAAAAGCCCATTTTCCCCATTAGTTTGTATATCAGTTCAACAATTTCCTTATATGCCAGGGTCTGTCTCTGCATGCTTAGTTCTGTTGATCAATCCTACACTATGTTAATTAGTGTGGCTTAAAAATAAGTCCTTATGTCTGCTAGGGCAACATCTTTGCTCTTCAGCAGAATTTTCTTAGCTCTACTCGAACAACTATCCTTCCGTGTGAATTTTAAGTAACATTTTGTCAAGATCTGTGAAAAAAAAAAACTCTACTGAAAAATTGATTGGAACATCATTGAATATGTAGACTTATTTAAGACAAACCCACACATCGTTACCTGGTCCTCAACCCAATAAAAGTGTACTTTCCCTAATCTGACCCATCTCACACTGTCCCTGATTCCCCAAACCTTTCCATAATGTACTCAAGAACCCAGTCTATCATTAGCACTTCCTCTATAACCTAAACCTGAGCATATTGCTTCCCATGAAGCTTTGTCAATCAGAGTCAGTCTTGCCTCCCACGTAATTTGTGGGTCTGTAGGGGGGGGGTGGATGTCCTCCTTGCTCTTTATTGGCACTTCCCAACTATTTATCTTCTTTTCTGTCTAAAGCGTCTCATCCTTTGAAAAAGACACAATTGGGCTACATCATCTGTTACTTTATACCTTGAATACAGAACTCCTGGGTACTTCCCTTTTACTTATGAAATATTTTAGCAAATGCCTCATGAATTTTCTTTCCATGACTACTGTTGTCATCCTTGTTTGGTGATTTTTGTATTCAGGTAAGTGGATCTATCCAATAGCCCATCTTCTTTTCAAGATTTCATTCTCCTCACACCTCAACTTATCCAACTACATGGTCATAGCTTAGACCTGACCATTACTAATAATTGCCTTCTCCCTCCACCCCAAAATATCAGCTTCAAACCTCTCCTTTTCTGACCAACACCTCCTATCTTTTCAGCTCTTCATCTCTTTCTGGTGTCCCCTTTCTCAAAATGCTTTCACCTCACTGAGAACTCTGATGCAGAATGATTCTATGTTAGGAAGGATCTACCTGCCCTTCTTTTCCTGTCATCAGTCCCCTCCTGGTCTCATGTCCCTCCATACACCATTTATATTTCATGCTCTATTATTATAATCACATGCTTGCCTCTCTCTCTTTCAAGGTACTTAGATTATTTTCCTATCACTACTGTAACAAATTACCACAAATTTAGTGCCTTAAAAGAATACAAATTCCTTATCTTCCAATTCTGTCCATTGGACATAAAACGAAAATGGGTCTCACAGGCTAAAACCAAGGTGTCATCAGGGCTGTGTTTCTTTTTGGAGGTTCTATGGGAGAATTGGTTTCTTACTTTTTCCAGCTTCTAGAGTCCACCTGCATTCCTGTATTTAGGGCACCTTTCCATCCTGAGTCAGCGATGGTTGAGCAAGTCTCATATGACATCACTCTTTATGTTTACACTCTCTGTATCTCCCATTATAAAGACCTTTGTGATGATATTTGTCCACTCCAATAATCCAGGGTTGTCTCCATCTCAAAGTCTGTTGACTGACAAAATTAATTCTATCTGCAGCCTTAGTTTCCCTTATCCATGTAACTTAACATAATCACAGTCCCCAGGACTGGGATGAGGACAACTTTGTGGGGACATTATTCTGCCTACCACAGTACTTAAATGGAAAAACTCTACCTTGGTGAAATTAGACTCTCCCCCCATACTCTGGACCATCCTCAGAGAATGGAACATGACCTCATGACAAGAAACCTTTGGTGTCTTTGTCTGCTAAGGCTGCTACAACAAAATAACAGATAGGGTTACTTAAAAAACAAGCATTTTATTCTCACAGTACTGGGGGCTGGGAGGTCCAAGGTCAAGGTGGTCGCAGATTTGATTCCTAACGACTGCCCTCCTTCAGGCTTACAGACAGCTGCCCTCTTGCTGTGTCCTCACATGGTGGAGAGAGAGAGAACACTCTGATCTCTTCCTCTTCTTATAAGGACACTAATCCCATCATGGGAACTCTAATCGCTTGGCCTCATCTTAACTAATCACCTCCCTAAAGGCCTCACCTTCAAATAACATCACGTTGTGGGTTAGGATTTTAATCTCTGAGTGCTGAAGGACCCAAGGGCTCAGTTTTCAGACTTCTTTCTGATTGAGACTCATGATTTTTAAACGTTATCTGCAAATTGATAATTCTCAAATTTATTTTTCCAGGCCTGATCTCTCCCTGAATTCACACTCAAATATCCAACTGCCAACTTGGCATATTCACTTAGATGCCTATCAAGGATTAAATACTAATTTTTCCAAAACCAAGCTCTTCATTCGCATCCCCACACTGAAAAGTGCCCCCTCCTACATTATTTTCAAACTCACCATGAAATAGCTAAACCTGGTAGTTCCACATTTTCACTATACTGACCTTTACAAGACTGACCTTTTCTCATCATCTCCTGTGCTACCTCCCAGTCTACTCCACAACAAATTATCCTTTGTCTGGTCCAAACCAATAGTTTTTTTTCTTTTTAACTGGCCTCTTTTTTTCCACTCTCACCTGATAAAGTCTACTCTGTTCCTACAAAACAAACCAAGTAGCCCAATTAAAAATTTAATCTGTTTATGTCATTTCCCTACTCAAAATCTTCTATCATCTTCCCATTATGCTTCAAACAAAATCCACATCTTACCATGATCTATGAGGTCCTTCACAATATGGTCAACCTCATCTCCTACTTGTAACTGCTTAGTCCATACAGTCACACTGGTCTCCTTGCTCTTCCTTGAATGTGCTAACCTAAGGTACTTTGCCCTTAGATTTCCTATTCCACATGGTCTCAGAAACCTCTCCTTCACCACACTTAAGTCTTCACCAAAATATCATCTCCGTGGAGGCCATTTCTAATATTCCTGTCTGAAATACATCCCTAGTCACTATCTTTTCCCTTACCCCTGCTTTATTTTCCTTCAAGATCCTTTTCATTATTTAACATATTACAATCTGCCAATTTGTTTATTTTCTGAATCTCTCTCTAAAGTGTAAGATATCTGAAAGGAAGGAAGTTGGCTTTTTTGTTTACTGCTATATCTTCAGATATAGAACCACAGAGGTTCTCTTTAGCTATTTGCTGACTGAATTAACTAAACAAATGAATGTCATTGAATGTTTTCATCTATATGTGGTATAACTCCATTTCTTTCATTTTACAAATTCAATAATGTTTCTTAATTTTAATATTTATTTTTGTTTATTTATATATTTTTATTGAAGTCTAGTTGATTTGCAATGCTGTGCCCATCTCTGCTGAACAGCAAAGTGACTCAGTTATACACATGTAGACATTCTTTTTTTTATATTCTTTTCCATTATGGTTTATCACAGGATATTGAATATAGCTCCCTGTTCTATACATTAGGAACTTGTTGTTTATCCCTTCTAAATGTAATAGTTTGCATCTACAAACCCCAAACTATGTTCATAGCAGCACTATTCACAATAGCCAAAAGATGAAAGCAACATAAATGTCCATTGAGAGAGGAATGGATAAAGAAGATGTAGTACATATATACAATGGAATACTACTCAGCCACAAAAAGAATGAAATAATGCCATTTGCAGCAACATGGATGGACCTAGAGATTATCATACTAAGGGAAGTAAGTCAGAAAGAGGAAGACAAATATCATATGATATCACTTATATGTGGAACCTAAAAAATGACACAAATGAACTTATCTACAAAACAGAAACAGACTCATAGACATAGAGAACAGTCTTGTGATTGTCAAGGGGGAGGGGAGGAAGGAGGGGGATGGACTGGGACTTTGGGGTTCAACAATGTTTTGAGCTCTAGAGTTCCTAGACCCAAAATGCCTTGTGACAGAAAGAGAGAGAGATTCTTCTTCTCACAGGTCAGGTACCTAGTACTCTCACATTTTGGAAAATATGAATTTATTTTCTGGGATAGCCATGCTTCACTCCAGGCCAATTAAATAAAAAATCTTGGGGATGAGTAAGGACATAAGTTATATTTTAAAGGTCCTCAGGTGTTTCCAATATTCAGCCAAGGTTAGAAACTACTCTTCCAAATGCTGAGAACCAAGGGTGAGGTTATAAAAAGCACATTCATGACTGGTTTCCTCTCAGGCAGTCACCTCCCCTACGACCACCATCCTTTATTTATTTATTGTTTTTGGCCATGCTGCAAGGCATGCAGGATCTTAGTTCCCTGAGCAGGGATTGAACCTGTGCCCCCTGAGTAGAAGCACGGATTCTTAACCACTGGACCGCCAGGGAGGTCCCTGACCACCATTCTTTTATCCAGTGCTGCTTGTGGTTCTCTCACTACACCATGTTCTCATTATACTTTGAACCTTTACTTGTCACTTCCTTTGGGATCATCTGTCTTCCTTTCGTTAGCCGACTCCCATTCATCCTTTGACTCTGCTCAGACTCCTCCAAACTTCCCAGTGTTCTGCTCACAGCTTTTAAAAGACCTTCTCCTCTGGGCCCCTCAGAGTTCCACCCTTACTTCCACCATCACATTGGTCAATAATAATATCAACAATGATGGTAAGAGCAGTAGTCTACGGAGTAGCTTCCTTTTTGAACTCATTTTCCTATGCTATGGAGAGCTTTCTGCTTTCTTGAAGAATGAATGGAAAGAATCGTAGAACCAGGGCAGGCTTTTTCTATTACTGAAAGAAATGTTTAGGCAGAAGGATAAGAGAATTCTACATGAAGAACATGGGATTTGCAGGGTGCAAAGAGCAGAGGTGACAGGCAGCATTGGACTCAGGCAGGATAGTAAGGTAGTGGTTCTCAACTGGGGGCAAGTTTGCTGCCAAGGGACATTTGACAGACTCGAGAGCATTTTTGATGCCACAATTTAGGGAAGGAGGTACTACTGGCAGCCAGTGGATAGAAGTCAGGGATGCTGTTAGATATCCTGCGGGCAGCCCTAATGGCAAAGAATATTTCGAATCAAAATGTCAGTATGCTGAGGCTGAGACACTCCTCTGATAAAGCAAACTCAGGTGAAAGTCTGGCTCCAACATGTAAGAGTCATGTGACAATTTGGACTTTTTCCCCTGCCTTCCTGTGCTTCAGTTTCCTCAAGTGCAAAATAAAGATAATAATTATATTTACCTCATGGAATTTTCAGCAGGATTAATAAAATAATTTGTGAAAAGCTTTTGCCATATTGTCTCACACATAGTAAATACATAAAGAAGTTGGGGTATGGCCACTAGAATTTTAAATCTGGATTTAGAGATAATCTAATCCCGTCCTCCACCCCATGAAGAAAGTTTCTTCACCTACAGCAATCCTGACATATAGTTATTCCCTTTGTTCTCTGATTCCCATGAAAGCCAAACACCATTGTTAGACAGTGTTAATTGTTAGATATTGCTCTTCTACATTGTGTCTAAGCAACCTACCCCAAATTTGAATTCACTTATTTTAGGAGTTTTGTCAGGAACAAAACACCACAAGCCTCATTCCTGTTTCATATGGCAGTACTTCAAATGCCAGCAAGCTATATGACCTGAACAAAGAGAGTAAAGTTACTGGACAGCATCTCGAATATAAGGATATAAATCACCTTATAGGTTTAGGATGGTAATATCATGAGATAATGGAGATTGCAGGATACAGTATAATTCTTTTTTTTTTTTAATTTATTTATTTTTTATTAGTTTCTGCTTTATAACAAAGTGAATCAGTCATACATATACATCTGTTCCCACATCCCTTCCCTCTGCATCTCCCTCCCTCCCACCCTCCCCATCCCACCCCTCCAGGCGGTCACAAAGCACCGAGCTGATCTCCCTGTGCTATGCGGCTGCTTCCCACTATCTATCTACCTTACGTTTGGTAGTGTATATATGTCCATGTCTCTCTTTCGCTTTGTCACAGCTTACCCTTCCCCCTCCCCATACCCTCAAGTCCATTCTCAAGTAGGTCTGTGTCTTTATTCCCGTTTTACCCCTAGGTTCTTCATGACATTTTTTTTTTAGATTCCATATATATGCGTTAGCATACGGTATTTGTCTTTCTCTTTCTGGCTTACTTCACTCTGTATGACAGACTCTAGGTCTGTCCACCTCACTACAGATAGCTCAGTTTCGTTTCTTTATATGGCTGAGTAATATTCCATTGTATATATGTGCCACATCTTCTTTATCCATTCATCCAATGATGGACACTTAGGTTGTTTCCAGCTCCGGGCTATTGTGAATAGAGCTGCAATGAACATTTTGGTAGATGTCTCTTTTTGAATTATGGTTTTCTCAGGGTATATGCCTAGTAGTGGGATTGCTGGATCATATGGTAGTTCTATTTTTAGTTTTTTAAGGAACCTCCATACTGTTCTCCATAGTGGCTGTACCAATTCACACTCCCACCAGCAGTGCAAGAGTGTTCCCTTTTTCCACACCCTCTCCAGCATTTATTGTTTCTAGATTTCTTGATGATGGCCATTCTGACTGGTGTGAGATGATATCTCATTGTAGTTTTGATTTGCATTTCTCTAATGATTAATGATGTTGAGCATTCTTTCATGTGTTTGTTGGCAGTCTGTATATCTTCTTTGGAGAAATGCCTATTTAAGTCTTCTGCCCATTTTTGGATTGGGTTGTTTGTTTTTTTGCTATTGAGTTGCATGAGCTGTTTATACATTTTGGAGATTAATCCTTTGTCAGTTGCTTCATTTGCAAATATTTTCTCCCATTCTGAGGGTTGTCTTTTGGTCTTGTTTATGGTTTCCTTTGCTGTGCAAAAGCTTTGAAGTTTCATTAGGTCCCATTTGTTTATCTTTGTTTTTATTTCCATTTCTCTAGGAGGTGGGTCCAAAAGGATCTTGCTGTGATTTATGTCATAGAGTGTTCTGCCTATGTTTTCCTCTAAGAGTTTGATAGTTTCTGGCCTTACATTTAGGTCTTTAATCCATTTTGAGCTTATTTTTGTGTATGGTGTTAGGGAATGATCTAATCTCATACTTTTACATGTCCCTGTCCAGTTTTCCCAGCACCACTTATTGAAGAGGCTGTCCTTTCTCCACTGTACATTCCTGCCTCCTTTATCAAAGATAAGTTGACCATATGTGCGTGGGTTTATCTCTGGGCTTTCTATCCTGTTCCATTGATCTATCTTTCTGTTTTTATGCCAGTACCACACTGTCTTGATTACTGTTGCTTTGTAGTATAGTCTGAAGTCAGGGAGCCTGATTCCTCCAGCTCCGTTTTTCGTTCTCAAGATTGCTTTGGCTATTCGGGGTCTTTTGTGTTTCCATGCAAATTGTGAAATTTTTTGTTCTAGTTCTGTGAAAAATGCCAGTGGTAGTTTGATAGGGATTGCATTGAATCTGTAGATTGCTTTGGGTAGTAGAGTCATTTTCACAATGTTGATTCTTCCAATCCAGGAGCATGGTATATCTCTCCATCTATTTGTATCATCTTTAATTTCTTTCATCAGTGTCTTATAATTTTCTGCATACAGGTCTTTTGTCTCCTTAGGTAAGTTTATTCCTAGATATTTTATTCTTTTTGTTGCAATGGTAAATGGGAGTGTTTTCTTGATTTCATTTTCAGATTTTTCATCATTAGTGTACAGGAATGTCAGAGATTTCTGTACATTAATTTTGTATCCTGCTACTTTACCAAATTCATTGATTAGCTCTAGTAGTTTTCTGGTAGCATCTTTAGGATTCCCTATGTATAGTAACATGTCATCTGCAAACAGTGACAGCTTTACTTCTTCTTTTCCAATTTGGATTCCTTTTATTTCCTTTTCTTCTCTGATTGCTGTGGCTAAAACTTCCAAAACTATGTTGAATAAGAGTGGTGAGAGTGGGCAGCCTTGTCTTGTTCCTGATCTTAGTGGAAATGGTTTCAGTTTTTCACCATTGAGGACAAAATTGGCTGTGGGTTTGTCATATATGGCCTTTATTATGTTGAGGAAAGTTCCCTCTATGCCTACTTTCTGCAGGGTTTTTTATCATAAATGGGTGTTGAATTTTGTCGAAAGCTTTCTCTGCACCTATTGAGATGATCATATGGTTTTTCTCCTTCAACTTGTTAATATGGTGTATCACATTGATTGATTTGCGTATATTGAAGAATCCTTGCATTCCTGGAATAATCCCCACTTGATCATGGTGTATGATCGTTTTAATGTGCTGTTGGATTCTGTTTGCTAGTGTTTTGTTGAGGATTTTTGCATCTATGTTCATCAGTGATATTGGCCTGTAGTTTTCTTTCTTTGTGACATCCTTGCCTGGTTTTGGTATCAAGGTGATGGTGGCCTCATAGAATGAGTTTGGGAGTGTTCCTTCCTCTGAAATTGTTTGGAAGAGTTTGAGAAGGATGGGTGTTAGCTCTTCTCTAAATGTTTGATAGAATTCGCCTGTGAAGCCATCTGGTCCTGGGCTTTTGTTTGTTGGAAGATTTTTAATCACAGTTTCAATTTCAGTGCTTGTGATTGGTCTATTCATGTTTTCTATTTCTTCCTGATTCAGTCTTGGCAGGTTGTGCATTTCTAAGAATTTGTCCATTTCTTCCAAGTTGTCCATTTTATTGGCATAGAGTTGCTTGTAGTAATCTCTCATGATCTTTTGTATTTCTGCAGTGTCAGTTGTTACTTCTCCTTTTTCATTTCTAATTCTATTGATTTGAGTCTTCTCCCTTTTTTTCTTGATGAGTCTGGCTAATGGTTTGTCGATTTTGTTTATCTTCTCAAAGAACCAGCTTTTAGTTTTATTGATCTTTGCTATCGTTTCCTTCATTTCTTTTTCATTTATTTCTGATCTGATCTTTATGATTTCTTTCCTTCTGCTAACTTTGGGGTTTTTTTGTTCTTCTTTCTCTAATTGCTTTCGGTGCAGGGTCAGGTTGTTTGCTCGAGATGTTTCCTGTTTCTTAAGGTGGGACTGTATTGCCATAAACTTCCCCCTTAGAACTGCTTTTGCTGCATCCCATAAGTTTTGGGTCGTCGTGTCTCCATTGTCATTTGTTTCTAGGTATTTTTTAATTTCCTCTTTGATTTATTCAGTGATCACTTCGTTATTGAGTAGTGTATTGTTTAACCTCCATGTGTTTGTATTTTTTATAGATCTTTTCCTGTAATTGATGTCTAGTCTCATAGCATTGTGGTCAGAGAAGATACTTGATACAATTTCAATTTTCTTAAATTTACCAAGGCTTGATTTGTGACCCAAGATATGATCTATCCTGGAGAATGTTCCATGAGCACTTGAGAAAAATGTGTATTCTGTTGTTTTTGGATGGAATGTCCTATAAATATCAACTAAGTCCATCTTTTTTAATGTATCATTTAAAGCTTGTGTTTCCTTATTTATTTTCATTTTGGATGATCTGTCCATTGGTGAAAGTGGGGTGTTAAAGTCCCCTACTATTATTGTGTTACTGTTGATTTCCCCTTTTATGGCTGTTAGTATTTGCCTTATGTATTGAGGTGCTCCTATGTTGGGTGCATAAATATTTACAACTGTTATATCTTCTTCTTGGATCAATCCCTTTATCATTATGTAGTGTCCTTCTTTGTCTCTTCTAATAGTCTTTATTTTAAAGTCTATTTTGTCTGATATAAGAATTGCTACTCCAGCTTTCTTTTGATTTCCATTTGCATGGAATATCTTTTTCCATCCCCTTACTTTCAATCTGTATGTGTCTCTAGGTCTGAAGTGGGTCTCTTGTAGACAGCACATATATGGGCCTTGTTTTTGTATCCATTCAGCCACTCTGTGTCTTTTGGTGGGAGCATTTAGTCCATTTACATTTAAGGTAATTATTGATATGTATGTTCCTATTCCCATTTCCTTAATTGCTTTGGGTTCATTATTGTAGGTATATTCCTTCTGTTGTGTTTCTTGCCTAGAGAAGTTCCTTTAGCATTTGTTGTAAAGCTGGCTTGGTGGTGCTGAACTCTCTCAGCTTTTGCTTGTCTGTAAAGGTTTTCATTTCTCCATCAAATCTGAATGAGATCCTTGCTGTGTAGAGTAATCTTGGTTGCAGGTTTCTCTCCTTCATCACTTTAATTATGTCCTGCCACTCCCTTCTGGCTTGTTGAGTTTCTGCTGAGAGATCAGCTGTTAACCTGATGGGGATTCCCTTGTGTGTTATTTGTTGTTTTTGCCTTGCTGCTTTTAATATGATTTCTTTGTGTTTAATTTTTGACAGTTTGATTAATATGTGTCTTGGCGTATTTCTCCTTGGATTTATTCTGTATGGGACTCTCTGTGCCTCCTGGACTTGATTAACTATTTCCTTTCCCATATTAGGGAAGTTTTCAACTATAATCTCTTCAAATATTTTCTCAGTCCCTTTCTTTTTCTCTTCTTCTTCTGGAACCCCTATAATTCGAATGTTGGTGCATTTAATGTTTTCCCAGATGTCTCTGAGACTGTCCTCTGTTCTTTTCATTCTTTTTTCTTTATTTTGCTCTGCATCAGTTATTTCCACTATTTTATCTTCCATGTCCCTTATCCGTTCTTCTGCCTCAGTTATTCTGCTATTGATCCCATCCAGAGTATTTTTCATTTCATTTATTGTGTTTTTAATCGATGCTTGATTCATCTTTAGTTCTTCTAGGTCCTTGTTAACTGTTTCTTGCATTTTGTCTATTCTATTTCCAAGATTTTGGATCTGGGAAATAGAATCTTGGATCATCTTTACTATCATTATTCTGAATTCTTTTTCAGGTAGACTGCCTATTACCTCTTCATTTGTTAGGTCTGGTAGGTTTTTATCTTGCTCCTTCTCCTGCTGTGTGTTTTTCTGCTTTCTCATTTTGCTTATGTTAATGTGTTTGGGGTCTCCTTTTTGCAGGCTGCAGATTCGTAGTTCCTGTTGTTTTTGGTGTCTGTCCCCAGTGGCTAAGGTTGTTTCAGTAGGTTGTGTAGGCTTCCTGGTGGGGGGGACTAGAGCCTGTGTTCTGGTGGTTGAGGCTCAATCTTGTCTTTCTGGTGGACAGGTCCACGTCTGGTGGTGTGTTTTGGGGTGTCTGTGGCCTTATTATATTTCTAGGCAGCCTCTCTGTTAATGGGTGGGGTTGTGTTTCTGCCTTGCTAGTTGCTTGGCATAGGGTGACCAGCTCTGTAGTTTGCTGGTCGTTGAGTGAAGCTGGGTGCTGGTGTTGAGATGGAGATCTCTGGGAGATTTTCGCTGCTTGATATTATGTGGAGCTGGGAGGTCTCTTGTGGACCCGTGTCCTGAAGTTGGCTCTCCCTCTTCAGAGGCACAGCACTGACTCCTGGCTGCAGCACCAAGAGCCTTTCATCTACCCGGCTCAGAATAAAAGGGAGAAAAAGTAGAAAGAAAGAATTAGTAGAAGAAAGAAAGAGAGAGAGAAAGAAAGGAAGAAGGAAAGAAAGGAAGGAAGGAAGAAAGAAAGCAGGGAGGGAGGGAGGAAGGATGGTAAGAAAGAAAGAAAGGAGGGAGGGAGGGACGAAGGAAAGAAAAAGAAAGTGAAAGGAAGAGGGGTGGGAGGGAGGGCGGAAGGAAAGAAAGACAGTAGGGAGGGAGGGAGGAAGGAAAGAAAAAGAAAGTGAAAGGAAGAAGGGAGGGAGGAAGGGAGGAAGGAAAGAAAGCGAGAAAGAAGGAAAGGAGGGGCAGAGGGAGGGAGGGAGGAAGGGAAGGTAGGAAAAAAAGAAAGAGCAAGTTAAGTAAAATAGAATAAAGTATGAAATATAGTAGCATTATTAAAATTAAAAAGTAATTATTGAAAAAAAAAACGGACAGATAGAGCCCTGGGAAATATGGTGGAAGCAAAGCTATACAGAGAGAATCTTACACAGAAGATTACACATACACATTCACAAAAAGAGAGCAGGGGGAAAAATCAAAAATCTTGCTCTCCAAGTCCACCTCCTCAATTTGGGATACTTCGTTGTAAAAAGAGGAAAATGGCGAGAAGTCTGAAATCTTGCTAAGTCCACCTCCTTAATTTGGGATAATTCGTTGTAAAAAGAAGAAAAGGGGGGAAAGTCTTAAATCTTGTCCTCAAAGTCCACTTCCTCAATTTGGGATGATTCGCTGTCCATTCATGCACTCCACAGACGCAGGGCACATCAAATGGACCGTGGAGCTTTAATCCGCTGCCTCGGAGGCTGCACAGAGAGATTTCCCTGTCTCTGCTCTCACAGCTCCCGGGTCTCAGCCTTGGACCTGGCCCCGCCTCTGCGCGTAGGTCGCCGGAGGGCGTCCGTTCTTCGCTCAGACAGGACGGGGTTAAAGGAGCCGCTGATGCGGGGGCTCTGGCTCACTCAGGCAGAGGGGAGGGAGGGGCGCGCAGTGTGGGGCGGGCCTGCGGCGGCAGAGGCCGGCTTGACGTTGCATCAGACCGAGGCGCTCCGTGCGCTTTCCCGGGAAAGCCGTCCCCGGGTTCTGGGACCCCGGCAGTGGCGGGGTGCACAGGCCCCCTGAAAGGCGGGGCGGACAGTGACCCGCGCTCGCACACAGGCCCCGTGGCGGCGGCAGCAGCAGCAGCCCCAGCGTCCCACGCCCGTCTCCGGGGTCCGCGCCTTTAGCCGCGGCTCGCGCCCGTCTCCGGCGCTTCCCAAAGCAGCCCTCGAAGAAAAAGCCTCTTGCCTCTTCGGCAGCTTCAGACCCTTTCCCCGGACTCCCTCCGGGCTAGCCGTGGTGCACTAACCCCTTCAGGCTCTCTTCCTGCCGCCAGCCCCAGTCCTCTCCCTGCGCTCCCACTGAAAGCCGATACCCGAGCCTCAGCTCCCAGCCCCGCCCGCCCCGGCGGCCGAGCAGACAAGCCTCTCGGGCTGGTGTGTGCCTGAGGGCACCGATCCTCTGTGCCGGAATCTCTCCGCTTTGCCCTCCACACGCCTGTTGCTGTGCTCTCCTCCGCTACTCCGAAGCTTTCCCCCTCCGCCACCTGCAGTCTCCGCCCGCGAAGGGGCTTGTAGTGTGTGGAAACCTTTCCTCCTTCACGGCTCCCTCTCACTGGTGCAGGTCCCGTCCCTATCCTTTTGTCTCTGTTTATTCTTTTTTCTTTTGCCCTACCCAGGTATGTGGGGAGTTTCTTGCCTTTTGGGGGGTCTGAGGTCTTCTGTCAGCGTTCAGTAGGTGTTCTGTACGAGTTGTTCCACGTGTAGATGAATTTCTGATGTATCTGTGGGGAGGAAGGTGATCTCCGCGTCTTACTCTTCTGCCATCTTCCCAGGGTCCTCCTAATTCTTTATAATTTGAAGGCTTAAAAGTGTTTCTTACATTCCCCCGTTTTCAAATCCAAATTTCATGTTCACTATTAGATAGGGAAAGGTAGGTTTTTAAGAATGATTGAAGGATACATCCCACGCAGGCTATTTCTCTATTTTTAAAAGAGGTGTCACTAAATAAAAACATGTTCATAAAATCTGGTTAATTCAACTCTCCACCATTTGCAATTCCAAAACAACCTCCCCCTATTCCTTTTCTTTCCTGTCTCAGAGAATGGCTTTCCATTCATCTCATCTATCCCATCCATCTTGTGCCCAAACCAAATGTCCCATTTCCAGTCTTGCCTCCTCTCTTTTCTTCATCCTCCACAGATGGGTCCCCTTCATTCCAGCTCCTCACTGTATCTTGAATCCAGCTATTCATTTTCATCCAGAATGCCACTTCCTCCATGCAGGCTGCCATCATCACCTCCTGGTTTATCACAGAAGTAACCAATCAGTCTCCTAACTTGTGTCCTTTTCAATCCTTCTTTAATAAGGACTTGTGATCATTTATTAGTTATGTCTATACGTAATGCAAAGGCTTTACATCACTTCTTTATTATTAAGAAAAAGTTTGCCTTGCAGCCCTGGCAGTGAATTCTAACCAGTCAAGGACCCTCTGCTACTTGGATTCATAGAAAAGTAGCTAAACATCGGCATCCACAAAGATGAATTTTAAGTGTCCGGGCCCTTGGAATAATTTCTTTCACTGTTCGTGACCAAATTTCTTCCTGATCCAATATCGTTTTGGGGGACCCATCTTGTCAGGGATATTGTCTGTGTGTGTGAATGTGTTCCTATAATGTGTTTTTATCTCCCATGTAGTGAGGGATATTCATCTTTTTCAATTTTACTTCCTTAAGTACAAATATTCAGACCCAATACGTCCTGCCCACACCATCCATGATGAAATAAGGCCTTGATGATCTTGGCTAGCACAGAGAAAAGGAGAATGGAAGTGTCATTAGTCATGTTGTTGCATTTTGTTTTAACCCATCCACCAGATTTGATTTCCTTTTTTAACTCCGTGAATGCTTTTCCACCAACTACAAGAACCCAAATCACAAGATCAAAGAATTTTAGACCCCAAAGACCATAAGATTTAAATGTGTTTCAGGAGAATGTCTAAATGGTGACATAATCACGTTCTAGCCAGAGATACCATTTCTTAATAATTTTGAACAACTATGCCAACCTATTTTCTAAGAGTAAATAAAAACAAAATGTGCCATCTGCATCTTGGCTTTAAATTATACAGTTACAAGATAGACAGAGTTGGTCTGCTCTTTTCAGAAAAATTCCTCTTTTGCATCATCATATTACTTGGTTCATATACAGTCTGCTTTCAATTTGTTGAAGTTTTAGGTTCTTAATAGGCATGGACCTAATTTCTATAGTATGGTTTGTTCATATTCAGTAACTTTCTTTATATATTGGCTTGCTTTCCCTCATGTAAGAACTGAGGCACCAAAAAGTGTGTCTCTAAAATCACAAAGTAAATAGTATATATTCCAGAGTGCACATTTGAGAAAGTTTTCAGTTTAGACTTCTACTGATCATGGCATATCTATGCCAAGAGTCTTGACAAAACTGAATGGATGACATGTCTCCTGGTTTTGTTTTTCTGAGAGACCTCCATTAGAAATACATTCTAATATTTAATATTCTTTTTAAAAATCATCCTTGTCTATAACTAAAATGCTACAAAAATATATACCTAGTATCTCTTTTTAGAGACTTCTTTACAAGTCAACAAAAACTAGCTATAAATGTCAGGAAATCACATATCCTTCTGCTAGTTAGGTATCCATAGCCCTTTATAACACATATTCTCACTGTGTCCTCTTTTTTCTTTAAATATTTCTTGTGTTAATTTTTCATTTTTGAATATTCCACCATCTGCCTGTTGCCTGAGTTTCCTTTCCACTCTCTGAAGTCTTGCACCCTAAAAAAATAAGCATGCCTTAAAAAAAAAGTCTGTATGGCTAATCACTGTAGAAAAACAGCCAGAGGTATAGAAATTTTCAATCATTGAATATTCACCAAGTTTTGATAGTGACGGTGGTACAATATGATTAATCAGTTACATTGGCATAAAACACGGCAGGATTTAAAATCATATCTCAGTTTCTTTACTTTAGAAATGTCACTTTTCTGAAACCCAATTGTTCTAAAAAGAAAAGATAGTACTCTCCAACTTGCAAGATTGTTATAAAGACTGGAGGTAATTCATACACTCAACAAATATTTATTGAACACATTTTAAGTGTCTTGCTTGTGCTAGGCTCTGAGCACACAATAGAGGACAGGTCTATTGTATAGGTCAGATAGGGCTCTGGACTGAAGTTCACATTTGATTGGGGGATGGGCACAGGAATAAATAAGTATACAGCAAATACAATAATAGCAGATAATTATGAATGACCTAAATTAAAAATATCATGTTATATGAACTATGACACAGGGCCCTTTGAAAATTTTTTCTTATAACTTTTGAAATTATTTGTTGAAAAATATTTTAGAGGTATAAATGCCTTGACCTTATTTATATATCTAGTAAATTACCTTAATCCATTGGGGATTTCTTCTGAATGACGAATCAATCACACAGTGTATAAAATAAGGCGATCCCTGGATCTGGGAGAGAGAATGTCCTCTTCTGCTCTTGGGTTCTAAAAAAGAAGTCAAGAGAATGGCTAGATTTAATTACAGCTAGTGGTTGACTTGTCTAAGTGGCTAGCTTGAGGGCAGGGCTCCACAGAAATATGTTTGAAGAAACTAAACACAATGAGCATGTATTGTACATATACAATCCTTTGCTCTTATAGAAAAGGGACTGAAGCAAACATTGGTGGCAGGAAATGTCCATATAATTTATAAGTCACCAGTATGAGGACTCATTGCTGTTCATAGAAATAAAATTTCGTAGAATTATTATTTTTATTTTGTGTTGTAAATTTCTTGTTGGATATTTGGAAGATTAACCTTCTCAAGTACTCACTGGCTTCCTCAACCCACAATGGTTAATTCAGTATAATGTTCCAGAGGCTTTGAGAGGCTGGAGATATGGTTAAGAAAGGGTTTATTCCCGCCCTTAGGATCTCAGAATATAGGGAGAAGGAAGATGCTGAATGAAGCATTGCAATGTCATACAGTCAGTTCTCTAGTGGCAACCAAATACTAGAGTCCCGAAAATTCAGTACATCAAATCTCCAGGATATGGTGCATTGACATTTGTTTTCTTTTCCTGGATAAAAAAAAAAAAAAAAAAAAGAAAAGAAAAGTAAAGAAAGAAAGAAAAAAGTAAGTCATCATATCCAGACTGCACATAGCTGAACTTCTGATATCATTGTTATGTTTTGACTAACCCATAATCTCAATGTAATTTCTCTAATCCTTGCAGTGGTTGCATCTTCTCTCCGTCTGCCTATGTCTATCGCTAAGTCTACTCTTATTTTTCAAATCTGATATTGTGCCTGAAGGAATTCTCAGTAAAGACTGTTTTTACTTGCAACCTTTCTGCCAAAGCTGGGGAGAAATCATCAGACCGAGTCACTCTAAGGTATAATGAGTGTTCTTGGCAAGTATGGTGTGGTTGTCTAACTACCATGTACCATTTTTTTGAAGGGGCCTTTACAGTAAGGAGCCCAGGGTTTAAACAGCAGCTCTGGGTTCCTTACTATCAAAGTCTCCTAAATGTCCATTTCCTACCCTCACCTCTTTCCAGAATTCTAGCCTCATGTATCCAGCAGCCCATTCCACATCTCTACCTGTTTATTTAATACACATATCGATGATAACATGGTCAAAACAAAACTCTTGATTCTTTACCCTGCAGAACTAGTCTTCCCTCAGACTTTCACCACTCAGAGAATGATACCATCATCCATTCAGTATTTGAAACCAAGGTCTAAAATAATGCCCTGTTCTTCTCTTTCCTTCTTCTCTACATATTGTCCATCAGCAAATGCCCAGATGGCCTCTCTCCTTCCACATTTGCCCACTATAGTTCTCCACAAAGATGCTTCAACCATCTTTTTAAAACATAACTAAGATTAATGCTCCTCCTTACATTGCAATCCAATTCTTCCAAACTTCCCCTGAACTGGGACACATCTAAGTAATTATCTATTGGTTGACTAAAAACCCAAGGTATAGTGAAGAGGATATGCTTTGCAATCAGAGATCACTTCTAATTTGATCTTAGGCTTTTCTACACAACAGCTGTGTGAATTTGGACAAACTACCTAAATTTTAAAGCCTGATGTCTCAATCTGAAAAATAAAATTAAAAATAGTACCTTTCTTCATTCATTCATTCATTCTAAAAACATCTGTTGAATTGCTAAGAGTGTCAGGTACTGTAATGAGCATTGGTATAAAAACTAAATAAAATAGATATAAAGCTGTCCTTACATTGCTTAAAGTTTACAATTGAACATAGTAAGTCAAATGCGTAACAAGTACTTAACAAATAATGGGTGCTGCTATGGTCTGAATGTTTGTGTCCTCCCAGATTCATATGTTGAAACCCTAATGCTTGGTGTAATGGTATTAGGGGTGGGGCCTTTGAGAGGTACTTAGGTCATGAGAGTGGAGTCCCCATGATGGGACTGGTATTCTTATAAAAGAGACCAAAGAGAATTCCCTTAGCCCTCCTTCAATGTGAGGATACAACTTAGAAGTCTGCAACCCCAAAGAGGGCCCTCACTTGACCATACTGACATCCTGATCTCAGATTTTCAGCCTCCAGAATTGCAAGAAATACATTTCTGTTTATAATCCACCCAGTCTATGGTATTTTGTTATAGCAACAGGAACAGACTAAGACAGGTGCTTTGTTCTTTTGCCTTCTCATACTAGGGATCACCTATCTTCTACTTCAACTTCCCTCAGATTATCTCCTGATTCTTAATCCTGAGCTATTTTTACTTTACCATGGTGCCTTATACTGTCATCTACTGGAGCAATATCCAGTTTTAAAATTGAAAAAAAAAAGCTGAAGTGATTTGTCCTCAAAGGATCACTTGGGTAGTCCTCTTAGTGCAATTTAGAGAAAGGATGTAATTATAGCTCCCCATGTGAATAAGCCCTCAGCCTTGTACAGCACCAACTAGATATGGTAAGATGCATAAGGAGATGAACATGTTCCTTGAAGGTTATAAATAAGTGTGTGTGATGTTTGTAGTAAAATACAAGAATTGGGTTTTAATTACAGCAACATTCCATAAGCAGCCAGATGACACATATAACCACAAAAAAAAAAGAATGCAGTTCAATAACTGGAGTAGATTGAGACCCTAAAAACCACAGCTGCAACTAGTGCTGGCTGGAACCCAGCTCAGACTGATTCCATCTTTGCTCATGAGCACCCGGCGACACCACCCTTCGGTGAGCAAAGTGTCGCTGCCACAACTTGGGAGGCCAAAGGCTGGTTAAAATCCCTTGAGGCACAGAACAAATTTCTTCTCATTTTTATCCCCAGGAACTCATGCCCTTATTCCTCCAAAAGAGCCACAATTCAGTTCACAGCAGAGAAAAGTCAAAAGGACAGGTTTCCCATCATAAACTGAGCCAATCGGAAACTGCCTCTTCTTGGAGCCTATGAATCTTGTTCTGAAACGATTTGATTTTTACTTGCACTGAACAACAAGCACAACCATGATGAAAATGCAGATGATCTGGGAACAATTCTGACCCCATGCCTATGCACCAATGGGTAAGAGTCATTTCCTTTCTTCCGGCTTTCATTTCCTCACCCATTAAATAGAAGTTGAGCAGGAAGCTAAATAGAAGGCCTTTTCTGGTGTTCAAAAGAGGATGGAGCTCTGAAATGGCCCAAGCCCAAGCCTCTTTCCTATCTGTGATTCAGATCACTGACATCAGCCTTTTGGGTCATTTTATCATACTCTGAGCTTCCTTTCAGGAAGTTGCTTTGCATTAAGTAGGCTCTTGCTGTTCTTTTTTCCCACTCTACTAGTCAGATTTCACCTTATTAACTACCTGCATTTTCTCCTCTTTGAGCCTTGGGGCTCTTCTTTGTACAGTAGCTTAATTTGCTGCCTTAGCAACTGCATTTGTATTTCCAGTGGATCTCTCTACCCAGCCCCTACTTCAGAACAAGAGAAGTACCTTCTTGGGAGAAAGGCAGATTGTATCTTTATAAGAAGCTTTCTTTTTCTTAATTTAAGCATCTACAAACTCAAGATAAAGGGAAGTTAATGGATATTAAAGATTAATGGACCCATCCAGTCATTTGTTCCATACACAATTATTAAGTATATTCCATGTACCAAGCACTGTGCTAAGGGTATTACATATACCTTATATAATCAATCAATTTAAAAATATTAATTGAATACCAACTCAGAATCTGGAAACTTACATCCTGCATTTCTGTTAAATTTTCCTGAATTTTTTCTTTCATAATAACTTTCCTATTAAAAAAATAAAATAAATGTTATCAAGATATAATATACATTTGGGGCTACAATTCAGTGAGCTTTGACCAATATAATCACCCATATAATCACTCCAGTCAAAATATAGAACCTATACATCATCCGTAGACAGACCTTCATGCTCCTTTGCAATCAACTCCCTTCTATTCCTGGCCCTAGGCAAGTCCTGATCTGTCATCATAGATTAGTTTTGCCTGTTTTAGAATATCATACAAATGGAATCATGCAGCATGTTCTCTTGTGTGTCTGGTTTCATTCATTCAGCATAATGCTCTTGAGATTTATCCATGTCATTTGCATGTATTATTCATTGTCCCCTTTTATTATTAAACAGTATTCATTGTAAGGATATACCACAGTTAGTTTATTCATTCCTATGTTGATGAACACTTGAGTTGTTTCTAGTTTGGGCTATAATGGATAAAGCTGCCATAAACATTCATGGACAAGCCTTTGTAGGAATATGTTTGATACTTGAACAACACAGGTTTAAATTCCATGGGTCCACTTATACATCGATTTTTTTCAATTAATACTACAGTACTGCATGATCCACAGTTGGTTGAATCCATGGATGCAGAACCACAGACATGGAATGTCAGGGATAGGACTTGAGCATCAGTGGACTTTGGTTACTGTGGCAGGTCCTAGAACCAATACCCCGCAGATACCAAGGGACTATGGTACATGCTTTCATTTCTTTTGAATAAATACCTAGAAATGGAATATCTAGGTCATATTTAAGTGCATGTTTTACTTTATAAAAAGCTGTCAAACTGAAAGAGTGGTACCATTTTACACTTCTAGAGTTCTAGCTGCTTCACGTCTTCACCAATACTTAGTATTATCAGTCTTTTAATTCCAGCCTTTTTAAGTGAATGTTTAGTGGTATCTCATTGTGATTTTAACTAGCATTTCCCTGATGACTAGCAATGTGAGTATTCTTGGATATTTTTATTGATGTTTTCTATATATTCATATATTAATTGTTTGTTGAAATACCTTGGGTTGTTAGATTTTTATTATTGAGTTGTAAGAGTTATTAAATATTCCTGATACAAGTCTTTCATCAGATATAGGCACTGGGAAAATCTTCTCATAGGCAGTGATTTATTTTTTCAATTCCTTAATGGTTTCTTTCAAATAGTAGATTTTGTAATTTTAATTAAGTCTTATTTATTACTTATTTTTCTTTTTTGGTTAGTTAGTTTCAGGTCAGGCCTAAGAAACTTTTGCTTATTTCAAGCTTGTGAATATTTTCTCCTATCTTTTATTCTATACAGTTTTATAATTTTTGTTTTTACTTGTAAGCCTGCAACCCAATTTGAGTTAAATTTTATGTATAATATGAGGTACAAGTCAAATATTATTTTTTTCTCTATAGCTATCTAGTGTTTCTACTACAACTTGTTGAAAAGGTATGTATTTCCCATATTGAATTATCTGGGTGCAGTTTTGTAAAACGAATTCACCATATATACAAGGATCTATTTCTGTATTCTCTATTTTGTTCTATTGATTTATATATCTATCCTTATACTAATACCATACTGTTCTTGATTACTGTATCTTTAGAGTGAGTAAAACAGGTAAGTCTTCTGACATTGCTCCTTTACAAAATTGCTTGAGATATTTTAGGTCTTCAGATTTTCAGTATTAATTTTAAAATAAACTTGTCAAGTCTTATTTAAAAATACTCTGCTGGGATTTTGACTGGAGTTACGTTGACTTTCTATGTGAACCTGAAAAGAAATGCGATCTTGACAATATTAAGTATTCCAATTCATGAGCATGGTATAGCTCTCCATTTATTTATGTCTTCTTTTTTTGTTCTCCCAACACTGTTTTGTAGTTTTTAGTATATAGGTATTGCATATATTTTGTAAAACTTATCCCTAAATCTCTCATGTTTTTGGTGGTATTATAAATATATATATTTAAAAATTTCCCAATTATTTGTTACTAGTATATAAGTACACAACTGATTTTTTGTATATTGACCTTTTGTTCTTATAAACTTACTAAACTCAGTTATCAGTTCATAAAGCTTTTTGTAGAGTCCTTAGAAATTTTTATGTACATGTAATATTGCCTGTGAAGAAGAATAGTTTTTTTTTCTTTTCGATCTGTATACATTTTGTTTCTTTGACATGCATTACTACAGTAACTAGGATCTTCTGTTTGTTGCAGAATAGATGTGATGGAAGTGGACATCCTTCTTTTATTCCTATTCTTCCAAAGAATGCATTCAGTCATAAAACATAAGATATGATGTTAGACATAGCATTTTTTTGTAGATGTAGTTTGCTTAGAATTTGTTCATGAATGCTTGTTTTTTATTTCTTGAGATAATCATGTGGTTTTTCTCATTTATTCTGTTAATATGCTGAATTATATTGACTGATTTTTAAATGTCCTATTAACTTTGCATTTTTGTTTGTTCACATATAAGAGTGAAGCATCAGATATTAAAAGCTACCTGAAACCTACCATGCATGGGTAAGCCTTGTCAACTGATGGACTTCTTTATAGGGAGATCTGGATTGTTCATTGTGTTTAGGGATTCCCACATGTCAGTATTTATATATCTTTTCTCTTTGGCTGGTCGGATACCACATAAAAAATTCACCAACTCTTCCTTGAAGGTTAAGGCCTATTTCCCACTGATTTATTGCTTCATGAAGGAAGAGAATATCATTATAAGATTTCTGTGTAATCTCTGTTTTCTGTTTGGTTCTCTAACACCAACTTTGTCTTCTGTCCTTCTGGTTCAACCTCTCCAGAGACTAAACCTCCATTCTTCTGTGAGGTAGGAGGGGGATGAGGCCTATTGTTTCAGAGAGAACGTATCTAAAGGTATGGCTTCTCCTTATACAGTCTTTAGGCAATCATTCTGAGACTGCTTTCAGAAGTATTTGATCTTTTGAACTTCTGAAACTTTCTGGAGTTTCATGGTGCAAAATAGCTTGCTTTCAAGATCCCTGTATTTCTACCTTGGGTTTCAGAATTGCAAAATATTGTTGCTAATTTTCTTGTTTCTCTTCTTTTTGTCTTTGCAAATTTATGCCTTTTTAAAATCCTTTCACTGACTTTTAAAATGCAGTTTGGAGAAGCAGCAGAGATGTCCAATCATTTAGAAAGACCTGGCATTGTTTTTTTTTAATATTTTAAAAATATTTGATGAGGAAACTGAGACATATTAAGACTAGAGAAATAAGCAGACATTACCAAAGGGCCTTGTAGGCCATATAAACGTGTTTGCCTTCTTCCTGAAGGCAGTGGAGAGCAATGAGGGATTTTAAGTAGGATACCAATGTAATGAGAATTAGATTTTTAAATGAATCTTATGTCTAGAATATAAAAAGTTGTTGAGAAGAGTCAAGAATAAAGTCAGAGAGACTGGTTCAGAGGTTCTGGCAGCAATTTTAAAAAGAGTTATGGCAGTTTGATCTAGGGCAGAGGCAGTGGATCATGGACTAGCATCTTGACCTCTACCTCCAGACCTCTACCTTTCTCTCAATCTGTCTTCTTTCTTTCCTTCAACAAGGCTTAATCATGCAAAATGTAACTTCAATAAATTTCTCTGTTGTATATTCTCTTCCTTTCTAGACTAGAATATCTTCTAGCTCCCAAGAGGCCTCAAGACATACCATGAATCCCGTACTTGGCTGCCAGAATTATTTTTTGAGAGCACAAGTTTGATTATGTGTCCCTTCTAAAGAAAACTTTTCAACGACTCCCCAAAATTCAGAGGACATAATTTGAGATCCTTAGTCTGACATTCATTTTTATTAGATTTTACAAAAGTACCTATCTATAATGTATTGAACACTTTTGAAACGAAAAAAATCTGATACTTCACCATAGACAATTTGAAAAACACTGTTTTAGATAATCTTCCCCATGATAGTAAAGCTCATGAAGAACAAGGTTCTTAACCCAATTGCTCTGGCCCCATAAGTGTCACAAATGCCTGGGAAATAGCAGATTAAAAGTAAGAGAATAGGGAAAAGAAGGGAACACTAATATCTCTCAAGTACTTGCTCTCTCTCTGTCTCTTTTCTGGGAGTTTTTCATATGTAGCAAAGTAAAGAAACTATTTTAACTACTGAAGTTAAAGTTTCCCTTGGGAATGAAACTCTCCTTTTGGGAAAATATCTTGATAGACTACTTTGGATGGGCAAGTTAAGGCCTCAAAACTCTGCAAGATAAATGAACAGGAAATAGGTGTTGATAGCAGAAATGGAAATAGAGGTCCTAAATAATCTTACAAGAATTTGGAGCCCACACAGAAAAGTGGCCAAAAAGAAATTCAAAATGGCAGAGCAACATGAAGATATTTTAAAAATAAATTAAATGTCTGATTGCTAAAGTTATATTGTTTAAATTGTTGTGCTAGAACCTTTTACCTCACAAAAATTTTTAGAAAAGAGGCACACTAATGCCTAGTATGAATGACTTTGAGAATATACCAAGGAAAAGGGGTGTGTTTCATATTAATTTGAAATAAATAGATGATAATAAATAGAAAAAAAAAGAGATGAAAATAAGTTTTATGGAAGCCAAAACTCATAACTAAAGGTAAGTAGGAGAATGTAAATATGATACCACCAAGAAGTTACAGAAAGCTTGGGTAGGACACAGGATTTCCCAATGGACATAGGATATGTATTTTGTAACAAGTTTTTAAAATCTCTCATTGGACAGTTGCTGCATAACAAATTACCACAAATTTAGGGGCTTAACACAACCCATATTTATTATTTCATTATTTTTATGGGTTAGAAATAACAGGCATAACTTAACTAGGTCCTCTGCTTCAAGGCCTCTCATATTTAGAGAGAGATGGGGAGGAAAGTAAGAGAGAGAGGGAGTTTTATTTTAAGGAATTGTCTCATGCAATTGGCAAGTTTAAAATCTGGCAGGCTGCAATTCATGCAAGAGTTGTAGTCTTGAACCAAATTCTGCAGGGCGACAGGCTACAAACTCAAGCAAAGTTTCTATGTCGCAGTCTTCAGGAGAATTCTGTCTTCTTTGAAGAACTTCAGTCTTTGCTCAGTTAAGGACTTCAACGGATTGAATAAGGCCCACCCACATTATGTAAGAAATGCTTTATTCACTCTATTTAAATATTAATCATTACTCAAACTCTTCTGATTTAAATGTTAATCACATCTGAAAAATACCTTCCCAGCAACATCTAGACTGGTGTGACCAAAAAACTGGTCATTATAGCTTAGCCAACTGGACATACAACATGAGCTATCACAGGCTGTAGTCAAGGTGTTGGATAGGGATGGATCTTATCTGAAGGCTTGACCAGGGAAGCCTGGATCTTCTTCCACACTCATCAGTTCTTGGCAGAATTCAGTTCTTTGCATGCTATTGGATTGGTGGCCTAAGTTCCTTGCTGGCTCTTGGCAAGAGGTTGCTCTTGCTTTTTTGTCACATGGGTCTCTCCATTACGGTAGTTTCCTTCATCAAGGTCATCAAGGAAGAGTTTATTAGTAAGATGGAAATTATAATCTTATGTAACCTTATCAAGGAAGTGATATTCTACCACTTTACTACATTCTTCTGTTTGGAAACAAGTTGCTAAACCAGCCCACAACCAAGGGAGAGTTGGTTGTCTTAACCAGTTTACTTGGTATGTGTAACATACAAAGTAAGAGGCAAAGCTGGTAATCAAGCCTGCATCTATTTGCTACCAAATGTTGTATTTTTCTTATTAGGCTGTAAGGAGTAAAACACATTGGAATTAAGCAATTCTGTGAACAAGCTTCTTTCTGTTTCTAACTTTTGCTTGACCTTCTACCCTGCAACCTGTTCTAGTTTTCTTTTTTGTTTCACTAGAGATTTCCCTTAGACTGACATCCATTGCCCTTTCTCAAACCTATGTACTCTATAGATGCTTAACTTCTCCAGATATAGTTCTGAGACCAGGAGTTATATTTGCCTTGTGGAGTGCAAGGAAACTTTTCTTGGAATTTCTTCCCATTCTTTATTCCTGCTTTCAATTTCCTTGGCTCATTATTTTATGATAATCCTTAGGGCCTCTTTGTGTTCCATGGCTTAGCCTAATTTTCTGCTACCCTGCTCATGTGACCTTACAACTGGAGCTATTCTGTTTTGCCAGCAGATTTAACCTTACTTCATTCTTCATAACCAGTCTGTTCCCTTGAGAAGAGAAATAATCCCATGGTCTGATCATCCATTATCAGGACAGTGAAACCCTGGATTCTATTCTAAATTGTGCCCTGAGTTCTAAACTCTGGCTTCAAGATCTGCATTTTATAGCTGATTCTCATATCTAAGTACCTTCCTGGAATCCAAGTTTTCTAGGATTGGGGTCCCTACCTTGGGGTTCCTAGGGCCTGGAGTTATGATTCTGAACCCATTCATTGTAGCTAAATCCTCTTCTCTACCTCTGCCATACTGCCAGATTGCCGGTCCTCTTCTTATTTCAGCCTGTAGTTAACATCTAAGTATTATTCATTCCAGATAGGTAGAGAAGATGAGGAGCCTTATGACATTTCTTCTGGGTTTGTAATGGCTGGGAAATTACAAGAATGAAGCTTCTAGTTTAAAGATTTTTTTGACGTGGACCATTTTTAAAGTCTTTATTGAATTTGT
Organism: Hyperoodon ampullatus; assembly: GCF_949752795.1. Classification (NCBI taxonomy): domain Eukaryota; kingdom Metazoa; phylum Chordata; class Mammalia; order Artiodactyla; family Ziphiidae; genus Hyperoodon; species Hyperoodon ampullatus. The sequence goes on along the minus strand of NC_136930.1, from coordinate 66,574,155 downwards.
TAAAATAGTTTCTGTTTTATGTTTTGGTTTTTTGGCCATGCAGCATGTGGGATCTTAGTTTCCTCACCAGGGGATCGAACCCAGACCCTCTGTATTAGAAGGTGAAGTCTTACTGGACTGCCAGGGAAGTCCCAAAACTTCTAGTTTATATCCTTAGGTTACTTGTTATAAACTTTAAATGCAAAGAAAGAAAATTCCACACCTTCTAGACAAAGATGAGGAAGGAAGAGGAATTTGGAGGCAGAGGCCTTTCTTTAACCTTATCCACTTACTCAAAGTAAGCTGTGACTATTGTTGAGGCAGTGCTTCGCCCCAGACATCTGTGTAACAGACCACCTCTCTCCCTTCCTCAAATTTCTCCTGTTGACCTCCATTGCTTACAGTACAGAATCTAAACTTCCTAGGCTTGTACTCAAGGGTCACCATGGGCTGGTTACAAGCAATTTTTCCAGTCGTATTTCCATGTCCTGTGCATGATAATCCCTTCCTTTTCCTCATGTATGATAGTCTTCCCTTAATTTTTCACTTATTAAACTTGATCCAAGATATTTTCATTCCGGTCCATTAACACCACATTCTTAGATAGCGTTTCCTGTTCCTTGCAAGAATCTCAATGAAATGCTCTTTTATCTGAGATCCTCATTACTTTGTTTATAACTACCCAAATGCATATTTCATTCTATCACATGATTTGGCTCATGTTTACATGCCTTTCTTTCCTTACTAGTCCAGAACATTTTTAAAGATGTTAAAGCCTGCTTTCTATTCTTTGCTGTATTCCTACTCTCAGATTCTATCATAATGCACTGAGTGAGGCATGGTGATAAAATGAGGTTGAGGACAGGACATCGATTTTTGGAATCAGACACACTTAAATTTGGAAATAGGTCCTGCCTTTTACTAACTGTGTGATTGGGAAAGTTACCGAGTCCCCAAATCTTGCTTCCCTCATCTATCGTATGAGAAGAGCGCTGCCTGCATCAAAGGTTTGCTGTAAGAACTCACTAATATTAAATATATAGAAAGATTGGCACAATGTAGGGTAAAACAATGAATGTTTCTTCCCCAGACCTCCCATTCCCACAACCCAGAATCCAGACTTCATTCCAACCTCCTCTCCCACCCATGCTTCCTCTTTCTACCCCACCATTAATAAACATTAAATCGGATTGAATCCTGTCACTAGCCCCCCTGAATCAGGAAGCAAATGACTCACAGCTTTTAAATGATCTATTGACTTCTTTCTCTGCAGCCTTTCTGTTTTTTTGGTACCATGCATCCTCGCTTTTCTCCTCTCCCAGCCTGGCCTGGTATGAATCCTTCTTTTGTGTGCTCTTTCTGTTGTAAAATTACATTTTCACCTTCACGTTTTTTGTTTACATGGTGTCTCTCTTCTGTTGAAAGAGAATGGCCTTGTAGAGCTGGCATTTGTTTAATCTTCTGGCTTCTCAAGACCCATCTTTACGAGTTTCCTAATGTTCCCAGTGCTGGGGACTTCAACACACAAGCCAGAGCTTTCTGACTAAGTGCTCCAACCTGAAAGGAGAGCTGTTTCAAGGTTATGTCATCTCCTGCAATGGCGCTTCCTCATCCACAGCCAAAGTTTCCATGGAGATGAAACAGAAATGAGTCTGTCGGATCAATTCTGATTTTTATAAATAGGAATCCATTTTAAGTCTATATTTGAGGCTTGAGCTTCTTGTCATAGTTAAGAAGAGGGTGGGAAGTTATCAGGTAAATTTCTGGCATTGAATATCTGCCCAGTTTAGTATAAGAGAGAGACTAGACCCTTGCCCTAAGGCAGCTTAAAATTTAGTTGGTGAATGAAAATTTATTGGGGAAATGAAAAGTAGTCCACAGGATAGAGAGGGTAATTAGTGGATAAGAATAGGAAGAAGTAGTTTAATTACCATTTATTGACTTATCGCATGAATAAATAAATACATGATTGTTTGTGACCTCCTGCCCTACGAATTCATATGCTGAAAGCCTAATCTCCAATGTGATGGTATGTGGAAGTAGGGCCTTTGGGAAGTTATTAGATCATGAGTAGAGCCATCATGATGGAATTAGTGTCCTTATAAGAAGAGACAGGAGAAAGCTTGTTTCCTCTCTCTCCTTCTCCCTCTCTCTTTTTCTCTCTCCCCCTCTCTCCTCACCATGTGAAGACATGGCAAGAAGGAGGCAAATCAGGTAGAAGCTCCACACTGGAACATGACCATGCTGGTATTCTGACCTTGGATCTTTTAGCCTCCAGAACTGTGAGAAATAAATTTCTGTTGTTCAAGCCACCCAACTTATGGTATTTGTTATAGCAACTCAAAATGACTAAGACAATGATTGAATGAATGAATAAAATTGGTTAAATGAATGAATAAATAAGTCTTGTACTTTACAATTTTGACAAAGTAACTAATTCAAAGCAATTTAAATCACCTTTAAATTATTTGCATTGGAACTCCACATTGATCTCATTAAGTCAGCAATTTAAGCAATTTCAACAAAGACCCTTTAAGTAACCACACTGACCAGATAGTACACTGAGTACAAAAGCAAAACAAAATGAATAAGGTATTGTCTTTTTTCTAGTACACAAACAAAAATTTCCCCTCACCCTTCTATGAATTGTTGCCAAGATATCCTAAGTATGGTCCATAACCTAGCATTGAATAGGAACCAGTTTTATATCATCAGTTTTAAGTACAATAATAGGTTGAATGCAAATCGTGTTGGGATTCAGGGCGACTTGCTGACTGATCTATAAGCATTTCTCAGTGTGTCTATTTCATCAGTTGGAGAGCTTTATCTTTCTCTTCTGGAAGTAGTTTGACACTTTTTGTTCTCTGTTCTTGGTATGTGAAATATTTGTTATGTTCTCAATTGGAACATAAATTTCTTGAGAGCAAGATCTATTTTTAATTCATCTTCCGCAGAGCCTAGCATAGTGTCTGGCATATGGCAGATACTCAATTATATTGGATGAATGAATGAAGGAACAAGTGTAATATAAAATAACGATGTGTATTTGCTCAGTAAGAATTTGGGAACTGTTACTGTGTGTCACACACAAATCTAAGCAATGGAGATATAAGGACAGATAAAACTAGCTCCTGATGCTTCAGGAACTCTCAGCCTGGTTGGAAACTCCAAATGCAAACCAATAATGATGATTCAGTGTGCTAAGTATCATGGTAATTATAAACATCAGAAGCTTTATGAGCAATTGGCAGGGCTTAAGAATTCTGAAAAGACTTAGGAAGAAAGGTGAATTGAAGTAGGACACAAAGAATGAAGAAGTTTGCCACATGAAAAAGTTAGGAAGATAATTCAACAGAAGGATAAGAATGCAAGCTAGCAGTGAGGTAGAGCTCATTACAGGCAGAAGGAACAGCACATGCAAAGGCACAGAGAAATGAGAATGTCCGACATTTAAAACAATTTGAAGTGGCCAAAGTAGGGGTGTGTTATGGAGAGTCATAGAATAAGGGAGTAGCATGACAGAATAAAATCAGATTATAAAGTTCCGGCCATGCCACTGAACTTCATAACTTAAGCGATAATAGGCCATTGATTTTCTTTAAGGAGAGTAGTTAGATAATCAATTTTTTGCCTTAGAAAGACAAGTCTGACTAAGATGGGGAAAGTGAGTGATCCTAAGTATCGAGGAAGGAAGGGAACATTTATTGAGTGATGACTATATGCCAGGAAATTTATTGGGGGTTTTCACAGATATACTGAGGTTTGCTTCATTTAATCCTTATGAACCAAAAGCAATAAACATTAGTATGTTCATTAACAGAGGAAAGGTCTGATGCTTGAAACTGGGAATGAAAGAATGATTAGAAGTCGAGAAACTACTTAAAATTCTAGGGGAGACCAAAAGTAGGTCAATGCCAGAATAATGGTGTTAGAGAGGGTAAGGTAGGGAGGGCAAAAGGTTAAGTATACAACGTATTGGAGAAGTTCAGAAAGCATAATTAATAGAATTGTCATTAACTGGATGTAATAATAAGGAAGAGGAATAGTCAACGGTGAATTCAGTCTCTAGAGAGTTGAAAAGCCTGGGTCTTATATGACTATCATCTTTGAATGGTTTTAATATTTTTCACATTTCTCTTTATACCATTACCTTGAAATCCATAGAGGTGGCTAGAAATTTCCTTCAAGATGCAAACCAGAGTTTTAGAGATTTGTGCCTTTAGTGTATCCCCCTGGGAGTCAGCTACAGTGCCAGGAAATATCCCAGGTACCCAGGTTTCAAGATGTTTTTGTATCTTTCAACTCTACTGTACTGTGAGGATTTCTGTTGTTAAAGTATTCAGAGGAATGTGGAAGCAAACAAACATGTAAGTGCAAAGAATTGTATCTAAGGGGAGACACCACCCAGACGCTTGGCAAGCCTAAATTCACTTGGAAGCAATTAGTGTCCCAAGAAACCGATATCATAGAGGATCAAAGTGTTCACTGGGAAGTGATTTGGGGGATAAAGAGGCCACCAGTGACTTCACAGCAAACCATGTAGTGATTTTGAAACAGCGTGTTTTGCAATGCTATGCACAGCATAGGAACCACTCCAATTCCAGAGAAATCCTGCTGACGTCCAAAAGACCTCTTTCTTATGCTTCAAAGAACTTCTAGTATCACATATTCTCTTTCCTATCTCAAGCTTAATTCTGGTGGTCTACTCCCTATTTTGAGAGTTTCCTTAACAACTATCATGACTGGAAAATGTAGTCATGCACATACCAAACCTTTTGTTTTACAAAGGGATCGAGAGTACAAGAGATGGATTTGAATTGAGGAGATAAAGAAAAAAATTAATACCCTCTCTAGACCCTTCTGCAGTGGTTCTGATCACTTCCTCTGACCAAAGTGATGAAAGAGAAAATAAGAACAGAGGATGTGAGTGACACAGGAAATTAGAAAGGGAGAAGAGGGGCAAAGAGACTTCAGAGAGACTTGTCCTGTCTTGCATATCTACAAACTCCCCATTAATGTGTCTTGTAGCAGCCTACTTTTTTGTTTTATAGTTCTTATCAAAGTTTGCAGATATATTTTTATAACTATGGTCACCATTCATGGTCCCTGAAGTGCCCAATAATAGCTAAAAATAATGGTGTCCAGCAGAGTACAGTGAGGGATTTGTACGTGTCGCACATGTGTTTGTGGTATGTGTGTGTGCGTGAGAACAACAATGCTTGCCAAGATGAGAAGATGCCTCAGAATTCTCAAATGGAGGCCCAGAACTTCATCCAGGCAGGAGGAGGAGATTTACGGGTTTCAATGATGATACTCGGGGAATTAACCAGACCAATGCGCTAATGAAATGGTAGCTTCTGTACATGAGCTCTGACTTTCAGAATCACATTCTCTGAGGATTAAAAATTCAGACACCTTAGATTCAGAACACATTATCAAAATCCTTTACAACAGGTCCCAATCTTCTTTTCCTTTACCATCTCGCACTTCTCTTTCCTCCATCCTCAGAAACACACACACACACACACACACACACACACACACACACACACCACCCTACATTTCAGCCATTCTCTTATTCCCACTCTATTAGTTTCCTATTGCTGCTGTAACAAATCACCACAATCCTAGTGGCTTAATAAAGCACAAGTTGATTATCTTATAGTGATGGAGGTGAGAACTCCCACACCAATCTTCTGTACTACAATCAATAAGTACAGGACTGTGTCCCCTCTTGAGGCTCTAGAGGAAAATGTATACACTTGAGTTTTCCAGCCTCTAGAGACTGCCTGCCTTTCCTTGGCTTATGACTCCATTTTTCCTTCTTCAAAGCCAACAACATAGGATTTTCACGTCTCTTTCTGACTCTGACCTTCTTTTGCTTCCCTCCTTCATTAATAAGGACCCTTACAATTACATTGGGTCTATCTAGATGGTATATGATAATCTCCCCATTTTAAGAATTTTATCATAAACACATCTGTAAAGTTCCTTTTGCCACATAAGGTGACATATTCACAGACATTGGACAGGAGGCCATGGCCATCTTTGGAGGATGGTCTTTATTTTACCTCGCATGCTTGCAAAATGCCAAGTGCATTCCCACTTCCATATATTTTCTTAGGCTAATTTCTTTGCCTAGATTCCCTTTTCTACCTAGAGGTCACCTACCTTGACTACGACCTCTTCTCTGAATCTTTCACTAATTACCCATCTTTCCCTTGGAAGAATTACTGTTTTATCCTCACGGCAATGCGTTATATATTGAGTCAATTACAGCAGCCATCACATGAAGCTGTCTTTCTGTCACTTGTCTGCCTCCTGCAGGAGGCTGGGAATTTTTCAAAGTCAGGATATATACCTTACTCATTTCTTGTTTAATTACTAGGGAAGTGCCATTAGTAAACACTGTTTATCTTATATATGATTGAATTCACTGATTTAGGTTGAATATTTTGGTTGTTAACAATGAAGACTGTTGTGTCCCTTCTAACTCCAGTTCAAGAAATGCCTTCAACCGTGTCCTGAAAAAGCTATGGCTTAGCTGGTACCATCATAACTGAGTTCAGACATCGGAAGAAATCTCTAGGAACGAAGACTGATTTGTGTGATGTCAATAAAACAATACCCCAACATTACTGGCCCATTTTGATTTATTATGAGCATGAGTTTTCTGCTTAAAAGAGCTGTAAATCAAGAATCAACTCTTTGAATCATCTTCCAAAGAGAACAATGTGCATTTAGCATAAGAATATACCAGTTTAAACCATAACATATATTTGTAAAGTAATTTACAGCTTGTAAAGCGCTTTCCTATGCATTATCTCATCTGAAACCCCACATTAATTATATTAAGTAGGTAGAGTTTATTATCCCAGTTTACAAAAGAGGAAATTAAGGCTCTGAGAAGTTGTGACTCAGTGATTGACAGATGTGGAAATAAAATCTAGTCCTCACTCAAATGTTAGTTCTTAATATATTTCACTGTAATGAGGTTTAGATTCCTTCACCATTAGATCTGAGGCAGAAATAGCCAGAAGAACATTTTCTCCTTAAGCTCCTTTGCATAATCCTGTAGAGGAATTGTTGAAGGATCACTTATGACTCTTACTATAGTCAATATATCTAATATTCCTCAGTACTATAGTTAACCTGCCATATATATATATATATATATATATATATATATATATATATATACACACACATACATACTATAGCTAACCTGTTTCCTTGTGAACATGTTCTAGATCAGACTTTGAGAACAAAATACATTGCCAAAAGTCCGTAAAAAAAAAAAAAAAAAAAGAACTGGCTCTCTAAGAAGAGGGGTCATGTCATTTTATTTTTTAAACATCTTTACTGGAGTATAATTTCTTTACAATGGTGTGTTAGGTTCTGCTTTATAACAAGTGAATCAGCTATACATATACATATATCCCCATATCTCCTCCCTCTTGCACCTCCCTACCACCCTCTCTATCCCACCCCTCTAGGTGGGCACAAAACACCAAGCTGACTGGATATAATTAATGTAGAACAGAAGCCCATCCACCTGGAAGTCTGGAAGAAGAGTTTCCCTGCTGAATGTGGCTGGACCATTCCAAAACAACTTATTTTTAAAACTAAAAGCAAATTCAAAAACATAAAACATTTATAAGCCACATTTTAAAAGTGCTTCAATATTAAAATAGTATATCTAAATGACATTATGGAAATCAGTCGAGTAAGGTGCTCAAAGAATCAGTCCCTCCACTAAATCAACAATAAACTTGGGAAAATGGACAGAATCAACTTTCTTGGAACCCTGGATTCTAACTGAAAACTTGCAGTAACTGAGGGGGTGCTTGATGATGAAAAAAGTTACCAAAGTTTGTTAATATTGTGGCACTTTTGTTTGTTGCCTATCATTCCACAATGTAGCAGTAGTGGTCAGGTGGTCAGGTAACGGTGGCTCACATTCCTGGTGGGGCTCCCTGGAGCTAGTGGAATGAAACTTATTCTTAAAATACTGTGATTGTAAATTTGTGTCTGTTACTGCAGTTCACACAGGGGTTAGGAGCTAGTGCAGAGGTTGACTTTTGTTCTGCCCCCTTCCCTCATCTGGAAAAGCTTTCTTGGTGGCAGCTGAGGAGTCTGTCAAAAGATTTAAAGACATACACCATCTGTGCCTGCCAGTGGCAAGAGATGGAAGATGAGGCAATCATCAGACAGATCCAGAAGCCTGGGAAGGAGAGGGCTGAGGAGGAAATTTCTTGGTGGAGTAAGGGCTTAGAAGGGCCTCTATATATACCAAAGAAGATGGAGAACAGTGTGCATGCCCAGGAAAGACACATGCCCAGGAAAGACTTGAGGGTACTCTAGGTTTATATCTCTGGCAAATCTGTGGGTGCTGCCCAAGAAGGAGGTGAAGGCTAAGGCAGGGTTATAGGCAGCCTAACTTATCACTGAGGGAGTGCTCCAGCTCAGAGTCAAGTTACAAAAACTGGAGAGTAATATTTTTTTCCTTCATTTTTGATTCCACGGTTTAAGCGAATCCATGTCAAGTCACTGGGTGACCACTATGATAAATGAACAGAGACTTCAGTGATCACATGCAACAAAGAATACAGTCTTTGCAAAATAGTTTGGATAAGTCACTAAATAAACAGATAACTATAGCCCATAACAATCAATAACAGCAAACCCTAAGGAAGAAGAATCTGATTCCAAGATTCACTGTATTATTATATTCAAAATGCCCAGTTTTTAACAAAATATTGGAGCATGCAAGAATCAGGAAAACATGGTCTACTCATAAGCAAAAAATAACAGAGACTGTCCCTGAGAAAGCCTGGCAGTTGGATTTACTGGACAAGAAATTAAATCAAATGTCATAAATATGCTCAATGAGCTAAAGGAAACCAACACTGTAGCTTTGTAGTAATTTTGGAATCAAGAAGTATGCATCCTACTATTTTGTTCTTGTTCAAAATTATTTTGGCTACTTTGGACCCCTTCTGATTTGATTGAATAGGAATTTGAGGATCCAATTTTGAAATTAAAATGTATGTATCTTGAATTGTAATACATAAAATATGAGGTTGAAAACCATTGGGTCAGCTATGTTTCCCACCATGTGGATCAGAGAATCAGAGGAGGGGAGTTTGCAGAAAAAAGAAAAGTGAGGCAGAAAAGCAAAGACAAGCAATGAAGAAAAAGAGGGAATCTTTATAACATTCACATTCCTCATTCCAGATGCATCTCTGAGTTTGAATTCCATAATCCCTCTGTATCCTTTTAATACATTGTCTCTTTAACTTAAATTGGTAGGTTTTCTGTCCCTTGAAATGAAATGAATCATAACTATTACATAGTGAGGAAATGAATATTGCTTTACAGACATAAAAATCTTAATACTTTTGCATATTTTAAAGGCAACAAATAAAGAGATAATTTTCTTTTTCTCTTTCAAGCCATCTATAGGATTTTAGAGTTTCTAAAGTATATTTGAATGCAGAATCTAATTTCATCCTAATACTCCCCTGGAAGTAAATGTTATTATCACCCCTATTTTAAGGATTGGAAGACTGACACCTAGAAAGGTAAAATGGCTTGCCCCACTTAGCAGCAGAACAGGAGCTAAAATTAACGTATTCCATGAAAAGCAATCTTTACTGAGCAGCCATTCTGTGAGGGATGTGTCCTGGGAGACAGAGATAGAAAGAAACAGGGGATGATCTCCATGCCACCATCTCTACACGTGGACTTCCTCTCCCATGGCACACAATCTCCTCTCTACTTGGCAGGGACAAGCAGAGTGAACTGTGCATCACGGGCCAGTGCTAGTACCTCAGCTTCCTAGAAAGCCTTTCTCAGGGCACTCTGGTCGCCATGAACTATTATCAGCTCAGCTGGCTTGGGTACCCACTGGAATCCAAAGGATCAGACCCTTTCCATCATTCTTTAGCCTTTTCCCTGTGTCCATTCCCTCCTGACACCAGAGATGTGCACTGATTAAGCAATTTTAAGAAGGCAAATTTCTATGGCTTAGGTAGCTGTGCAGAAACTTTTTGTGCTCTCTAACCAACATGCTTTGTGTATGTAAAAGGCTACTTTTAGAATTGGATTATAAGACTTACTGCACAGCTACCTGAGATTGGATTATAAGACTTACTGCACAGTTACCTGGGATCAAAGGTATAAACCAGAATAAGGCTTCCAGCAGATTCTAGTCATGAGCAATAGATTAGGACAAGAGATTCCCTATTACAGCAACAACAGTCATAATGGGTAAAAAAAAAAAAAAAAATTAGTGCATGGACAGAATCTGTATGCTGCTTACTTTCTTTAGCAGTCTCACAGCAATTCAGGTTGGTATGGGCTCTTCAGTGTCGGGGACCCAGGATCTATTTATCCTGTAGCTTCAACATCCTTAGCACATGGTTTCCAAGTCCTGGCTCAAGATGGCTGCTCAAATACGATTACCATGTTTGTGTACCAGTCAGCAGGAAGGGAGAAGAGGATCTCCTTTTAAGGACATTTCCTAAAAGTTGCAGGCTCATTTCCTTTTACCAAAAATGCACCAAAGCTTAGACATGTAGTTATAACTCATTGCAAAGAGACTGAGAAAGGCAGTCTTTATTCTGAGTAGACATGTGCCTATCTTAAATTTAAAAGTTGTATTAATAAATGACAACAGGGTATTAGAGGGCACATAGCAAACTCTACCACAGTGTGAAAGCTGCGGGTGAAGTCATTATAAGGCTATGCATGTGTGGCCTTTATGAAAATGCCAAGATGGAAAGTTCTGTTTCCTTAGATCAAACATATCATTTCTCTTCTACAAAAGCAGCCTGGTATACCAACACCCTGGGGAAGATAGAGCAAGTGATGTCTGCAGAGCAACAGAATGTTCAAGATGCAGCAATTACAAGTAAGAGCAATACTGTTATAATAATCATGATAATAATGTCTCACATTTCTGAAGCAGAATGCTTCAGATTTCCAATATTTAACTTATCCTAATTGAACCCCAAACTATGTAACAAAGATTTTAGTAATAACTCAATTTTATAGAGGAGAAAATTGAGAATGAGGAGGTTAACTGCTTGTGTAAAGTTTATTACACAGCAAGTAAATCCTAGTCCAAGGCCTGAGCACTGTGTTCAACCCTGATTCTAATGCTCTTTGAGGAATGCAATGCCAATGTATAAGTGTAATTCTAATTTCTATGTATTCCTTCATTCATTCATCAACTCATGTTTACTGAGCAGCCCAAAGAATACAAATGGAACAGAACTCCTGAGTTCAAAGGCTTTTGAGAAGCTAGTAGTGAAAAGTGGCATGTATACATATATATATATAAAATTTATATCGATATATTTATTTTATATTCATATATGTCATGACATATACATATATAACACAATATATTTGTACTTTTTAAAAGAATATGTAGAAAATTCAGTGGTGGGGAAGAGTATCATTTTCCTCTTCAAGCATTAGATTGATGCCAACAGAATTAATAGGCTACCCTGTACCATAGAGACTTTGCCTTCTCCAGTGGGTCTTCCTTTCTTAAAGCTTCATCGTATCATTTCCTCCATCCCTTGCTGATACATTTCTCCGATGAAAGGTCTTACAACACTCCAGTGAAATAACCATCATTATTCCTATCTTATAGAAAGAAAGAATAAGACCAATATAGATAGATAAGCTTCTCAGGATGGAAGTAAAAACTCTATTTCAAACCAAAATTACCACTCTTTTAGTAAGTTTCTTACCAAAATTACAGGGTCCTAAAAATAAAGATTGTATTTATATATCCATTATTATAACTACCATTTTGTGTGCCTCTAACACAATGCCATGAGCATAGTAAATGGCCCCATTTGCCAGGTCCCAGGTTGAAGGCTCTCTATACATTAGATAGTGATAATAATGATAGATAACATTTATTGGCATGCACCAAGCACTTTGTTAAATATCTGATGTCTGCCTCATTTAATCTTTATGACTATGTTGTGAGGTTGATGATGTTATCCCCTCATAGCATATGAACTTGCTGAGAGCCAACAATGTGCCTGTGTTCATGGAATTCATAAGTCCTCAGATTGTTGGGTCTTAAAATCTAAGTTATCAATCACTGCCTCCTACTATATGAATTTATATAGTACATTGACTTTAGTTATAAATTAAAACATGAGAGAGAGAAAAAACATGAAGATTGCAGAACAAGAATAAGAATAATATTTCTTGAAATACTGAGAAGAAATACCTGTGTGAGATGAAAAAGTATACATTAAAATACCATATAAGTATAATAAAATATAATGGATGTCTGTTTACACTTGAGATATACATGATTTTCATCACTGTCTTTCTTCTTGGTATTACAATTATTTCTGTGCATGTTTTTGATATTTTATTTGACTATAAGCTTTTTAAGGACAGGGACAAAAGTTTTTTTCATTTTTTTAACCCCTTTACATGAGTGAAAATATATAGAAATTGGAGTAAGAGATGTGAGTTGAAATCTTTGCTCCACTCAATTCTTACGTGACTAGAAAATTTTTCTCATCCGTGAAATGGAGAGGATGAGCCTGAACAAAATCACACGGCTGTGCTGAGAGTTAAACAAAACTATATAAGTTACACTATCAACTGAAGTGATATCCAAATGTTCATGATTGACATCATCATCATCATCACCATCACTTCATTATAATCATCATTAAACCCAACACTTTGTCTCACAAAATGAGGCATGAATATTTGCTGAAGGAAGGAATGATGAAACAAATGGATGAGTAAATGAATGAGACAGGATAGACAAGAAAAAAAGCAGGAACCTAGATTTTACACAGCCTTGCAATCTCATTTATCATAAGTAGTTCAAGACAAATGATGGGTTACCAGTGCTTAATTTTGAAGTCCTGCTTTGTGTGTAGTTTTCTGATGGTAAAATGTAAATTTGGCTTGAATGGACCCCAAGTAAAGGTCATGGGTAGGATTGGAAAAAACCTTCGTCTTCTAAAATGAAACTGTAAGTACTTTGGCACTGATGAGAGCCGTCTTCTTCAATGGCCTTGAATGATCTTCCAACATATGAGAGGAGGGGATCCAATACCCTCCTTAATTAAGTCTATTGTGGATGGACCCCACAGCCAAAGATTTACTCTAGTTCAGACTCCAGGAATCTGTATCCAAATCAGGTATGCATTTCCAAAAGTGAATTTTTACCACTGAAGTTGAAGATGTTACTTCACAGAATAAAGAATATCAGCTAATATTAGGAGCACTTAAACCTCATGATATTTCCTGACCCTTATGGGAAACTTGTGTATATTAAAATTTCTTAAAAATCAAGAATCACTTTTGTCCCAAAGTAACATTTCTTTGCTTTTTCTTTCATAACTTCTGATGTTACAGTCACTTATGCTTGAGTATAAAGACATCAGGCTAAAGAAGAAAAAAGCAGATGTGGAAAAAATGTGTAAGATTAAAAAGAGTGCCCTGTTTTACATTTCTGGCTCTGTTGTACAGGGTGGTCTCATGATGAGTGAAAGGAAAGAAAACCCACAAAACCAACCTATTGGGTGGGTGGAGGAGAAGAAAGAAAGAATTAAAAAAACAAAACAAAAACAAAAATATCTTTTTGTTTAAAATGGAATCACTTGCTTAAGACAAAAAAAAAAAAAGAAAAACCTAAATTACAAGTATTGTTAAGGAGTTTTGCATAAATGCAATCACTTTTTGTATGCACCTACAAGTATTTGGATTTATATGTGTGTTTTTCTTGGTTTTGTTGAAAAAAAAAAGTTTTCTAATCACAAGAATGAGCTATCACATACAACAAAGGTACTAAGGATCCCAAACATTAAGCCCGTTGGGTTGGAAATAGAGAAGAAAAAATGAAAAACTCTCCAGAGTTTCTCCTCATTTGACCTTTAAACTTGGTTTTATCATTTTGCCTGAAGAACTGTGAATTCTCATAACTCATTTGAGCCCTTTATTCTGGGTAATGAGTAAGTATGAAAATGTCTTCCCATGCTTGCTGTGGACTAGGAAGATGTCTACACCTCCAGTCATCCACATTTGTGAGAACACGGAATGTAATCATAGAATGACTGGAAGCTGATAGCAACATTTCAATACTAGTGATAAAAGTATTTAGTCTTATTTTTATTGAGTATAGTTGATTTACAATGTTGTGCTAGTTTCAAGTGTACAGCAAAGTGAATCAGTTATATGTATACATATATCCACTAATTTTTTTTTTAGATTCTTTTCCCATAGAGGCCATTACAGAGTACTGAGTAGAGTTCCCTGTACTACACAGTAGGTTTTATTAGTTATCTATTTTATATATAGTAGCATTTAGTCTTAATACTGGAAAATATCAAAAGATGTCATCTAGTATGTTGGCTACCTGGGAAATTTTAGAGGCCAAGAAAAATCAGGTGAAGTGCTCTCCTATTATTAAAGACATCTCTCTTTTTGAGAAGCAGACCAGGTGATTCTGATGCAGGTGGTTGGTTAGAAGATGATACTTTGAGAAACATTCCCTAAACCAGGAAGAGAGCAAATATTTCATTAGTGAATATTTACTACTTGCCAAACACTGATGGATGTTTTATACATACTGTCATCATTCCTCAAAACAACCTTATGAATAAATATTATTATCCCATTTTGCAGATAATAAATAGAGGCTAAGACTGTGGCCTAATAAGTGGTCTAAAAACTAATAAGTGGAGGATTAAGGATTCAAGTCCATGTTTTTCTAGCTATTTCTTTCCCTGGACCAAAACTTCTTTCTTTTGCTCACATGTCTATCAATTCTGAGGATCAGAACATTATTCTTCTTTGGGTACAAAAGTGCAGTGTGCTATTATTTAGCTCATGAATCCATTTTTAGATTGAACAATGTCTGGGCATCAGCATGCAAATCAAGCCCCACTCAGTAGAAGTATCGAGAAAAATGTCTTGTGGGTCCAACTTGGCTCAGAAATGTCTCTCCCCAACAGCAGCGGGTCTGTCTAATTGAGTTTTTTAAGGATTACTCATCATCAATTATTTTGGCCTGAAAATTGGATACTTCTCACAAAAGAAAATTTGGGGAGGGATTATAATCAGGTTTGTGGATAAGATTTGTTCTTTTTATAACCCAATCCTGTTATTTTTTATGGCTCCATTATCTTTGGAAAGTCGGTATGTTTTGCTCTTCTTTTATATTGGTTTTCCATTCTTTCTTATACCCAGATGCTAAAATTAGATGTAGGGCATCATAATTATGCCATAATTACCATGATCATATTTTCCTGCCATTGAAAATTAGTACCAATTTTGATTTTCCCCAAAATTTCAACAGATGCTCTCTTTCTATAGCGTCATAAATCAGTGTCAGTGTGTATATAAATGTACAAGCCATTTTGCTGAACTCATAAGGGGTGTGCTGAACTCACTGTTTCACTGAAGTTAATTGTTTCCAAGAATTATCATTCTTTCTATTGATAATTTTATTCCAGAGAGCTTAATTTTTCTCTAATTACCCTGAAAACTGTCTTGTTTCACTGTCCAGAAAGGAACTTATTATCTCTGCCTGAAAACTTCAGTTTACAAATGAGACATAGAGGACCAGAGAAGGGAAGTGACTTGTTCAAGGTCACTTAGCAAGTCAGGAAGAGAGTCAAGGTTAGATATTTTTATCCCCAAATGCGTTTTACTGTATCACACTGACTTAATCAGACTTAGGTCTTGGGACTTAAGACTGGAATCTTAATTCTGACTAGCCATTCTGCCCTTGTTACTTTTGGGGAATAGAAGATTAGAAAACACAGTGGAAGGATACTAAAGGTCACCACTTCTGGACAAGAAGAGTAAAGGGTTTAGTGTCCCAGTAAAGTCTGAAAATAAGACGTTGTTTATCTGGGATTAGGAATACTATTACTCTCTTGCTAGGTGGTAGCTAAGAGCTGAGAGGAATAAAGCTTTGGCAATTCATTTACTCATTCAACAAATGACTATCAACCTTCTGTGTATAGTCTCTGGGGATACAAGATAGAAGACACTTTCCTGCACACCGTCCCAAGAAAAAGAGTTGTCATTCCACTGATAGTTAGAGATATACAGACCAACAATTATAACATAAGAGTGGTACATTTATGGATCAAAGTTGATTGTGAGATTTATTTTTAATACTGTACTATCTCTAATTTTATCCCAAGATAACTGTTTCTTTCTCCTGCACTTATAGAACTATTGCTTTATTCAATATATTTTAGTTTATATTTTAATTATTTTTCATGCCCTATCATCAATAAAGTACTGTATCAAGCAAGGTTCCTATCTTCAAAAACTTGCAATCTAGTAGAAGAGACAAAATAGTTGTTTAGTCATAATTCAAATTAAAGTGTGAATATTCATCTTTAAAACTAAAGTATTAAGTGGTTAGGATAGAGGTAGCATTGATTTTGATCCTTAAAGAATTCAGCAAGTGGAAAATGGGCCAGTTGTCCCAAATATCAGAGACTTTGTGCTTAGAGGTCTGAAGCTTACAGTTTTACAGGGTAATTCAGTAAAAAAGGGGAGTGGAGAAAAGTTTAATTTGGAAAAATTGGCATTGCTACTGCCTATATCTATATGTGTCAAACCAGAATATGTGCTGCAGCTTATCTTGCCATTGTCCATTTTCAGGGACTGGCACAAAGTAGGAACTCAGGAAATTTTATTGAATCCCTATTCTGATGAGAAAGTCTTAATGGGTGAATCCTGAAATGGAGGGCTGAGCTCGTGTCAAAGTTCCTCAACTAGTTCTAAGGTTGGAGAACTGCTTGAAGCAACTATAAATGCACCAGGAGCCAGAGTATCCAACACTTACTGCAGCTCCCAAACCTCTGATGACTGTCTGTGTCATCACAGCATTTCCTCATTTCCTGCAGAAGAGGTATTTAAAATGCGTTTCTGGACAAATCACAAAGAATGGTCACTCCGGTCTTTTTACAATAGAATTGCTCACCTGTGGCAATGGATGGCCTGGCCAGGACAGTCTGACCCAGAGGCCAAACCATTGATGGTGCTTCCTTTAATAGCCACCCTTTATCCTCCCTTTTCCAAAGGAGGCCAAGGACCACAATCACCAAATAATAATGACAGAGTTTGCTTGTTTATTTTTCCCGTTATCACAGACAAGATGGGGAAAAAATAAAGTAAATGGCTTCACCTGTCTAGAACATTTGCTTAGTATCAGACACTATCTGACATATGCATAGGTTGACACATTTCATTCACCAAATATCCTACGTGGTAGTTTATAAACGCTGTATCTGGTATTTATACCTAGTGACTGCTTAACACGTGTTTGTTGGATAAATGAATAAGATGTATTCTAGCTTGACTTAGTTAGATTTAAAAAAAAAAAACACCCCAGAACTTGAAGCAAAAACTTACTGGGAGGGATGCAATCTCAAGGAAACAGGAGGGAAGCAAAAATGGGTAGTAAAAGAAGGAGAACAAATTCAAGGTGTGTGCCACCAAGCTAGTCAATGTTTTGCAGACAAGCAGTTGATTCCTTGATCTTACAAGATGTTTTCAAATAGGCTAAACAAAATACAGTGTTTCAAAACAGTCTTTCCATACAGTGGGGAAGAAAGAAGAATAAGTATATTCTGGTTCCTTCTGGTTCCTTCCTTCCTGTCCTTTATCTCCTATTGGTCAAAGTCGACCTCGTGGAGCATTAATTGTACTTCTCTGTGGAAACCAGAGCCCCCCAGGATACTTTTGGCCAGTGTACAGACAAGGTGATCTCTTTATAATTCAGAGCTGTGCATGGGGCAACTCAGTCTGTAGCAGCAGCAACAGCAACTTGGATCCATGAGTACTGAAAGGGACGTACACCCTTGCTAGGTTCTCTCCAGTCTGAAAGCAAGACAAGTGTCTTCAGCTAGAGTCAGGGTACATGGGAGGCATCATTTAGGATAGTGTATAAACTGAGTCCAATATATAGTCCTAAATGGCCTCTTTCCTGCTCAGGTTCTGTACTCTTTCTCAGACTCAGACACAGCTTGTCTTATGTTAATCTTTCTTCTTTTCTTTATCATGGACTCCAGACACTTGGCCTGTTTTTCTCTCTTTTCAGCAACTGCTACCATATACTCTACCTTTTAGGAATGTTCTCTGCATGTCTATGCCTTGCAGAGTAACGGGGCCTTGCCTCTTCAGATTGCGCTGCCCTGCAAGCTCACCACTTACCCCAGCTCCTTATTGCTGCTCTCAAAGACAAGCCTTTAGGTGAGGAACAGCCAGCAAATATCTTCCCCTTCATTGGCTCAGACCATCAGAGACCTCATGGAATTCTGAGAAGCACTGTGAGGCCAGGTTCAGTGAAAATTGTTGTGATTGGTTTGGAGTTTCCACCATTGGCTTGGAAGAAGAGTAGTGACAGTACCTAGAAAAGGCTTTTATCTAATCATTTAGTGTAAAATCATTATGTTTTGTGTTTTATCTCTGATCACTTATAGAAAAGCAGTTGGAGAAGACAATTTTTACAAATTAAAAAAATTGGGAAATGAAAACATTGTAAAGTTCTTAATGCCGTGATTCCTGGTCTATCATCCTTAGTATCTTTAAGGTAATGAATGGGAGTTCCAGTAGGTTTATATTCCTGTATTTTGGGGAGAACTTATGGACAGACTTTCCATACCATAATATCATCATTGTCTTCCTCTTAATGAAGTATTTATCAAAAATTCTTGCCACAATGAGAACCTACTGTATAACACAGGGAACTCTACTCAGTGTTCTGTGGTGACCTAAATGGGAAAGAAATCCAAAAAAGAGAGAATGTATGTATATGTATAGCTGATGCACTTTGCTGTACAGCAGAAACTAACACAACATTGTAAAGCAACTATACTCCAATAAAAATTAATTAAAAACAAAATCTCTTGCCACACTTTCCTCCAAGAAAACTTCCTTATCAGCCATGAATATAACATCAAATAGAAGGGGTAGGAATCCTTAG
This sequence comes from Hyperoodon ampullatus, assembly GCF_949752795.1. Classification (NCBI taxonomy): domain Eukaryota; kingdom Metazoa; phylum Chordata; class Mammalia; order Artiodactyla; family Ziphiidae; genus Hyperoodon; species Hyperoodon ampullatus. The sequence goes on along the minus strand of NC_136930.1, from coordinate 66,555,170 downwards.
ACTCAAGTGAGCAATTTGTAACTTGAAGACTTCCATTCTGAGGTATCCCATTACCTTTAGATCGACAAGATTTGGAGCATGTCTTTGGCTGAAATAGATTGGGAACTTAAGGGCACAAATTAATGACAATGAGAAGTAAAAATATTCTGGATATATTTTGAAGGTAGAGCCCATAGAATTTACTGTTTGATCAAAGTTTATTGAGAGAGAAAAGTCAAGGCTTTGACCCAAGCAACTGAAATAATCCCATCACAAAACGCTTAAGATAAGAACATTGTATCCACTGCCCCCAAGGTCCTGCTGGATTCATGGCCAAGGAGAACACTGTGAAGATGCAAAGGCCTGGATCCCTATGTGTTGGTTATACACTCAACAAACGGTCCCTCTCCAACATGAAGCCTCTAGTTGTCTTTAATTGGTTAAGAGCATATGAGGGAGAAAACATCTGGGGAAGCAGATATCTTAAGCCAAAATAACTCCATATCAAATAGTTGTGAAAGAGTTACAGAGGCACAAGACCAAAGTTCTCTGTTTCCAAATGAATGTAAGTGCTATTTTACACTCACTTCAGAACAGTAAAGTGAGAAATGTAAGGTTCAAGGGAGAAATGAAAATTGAGTGTCTAAAACTGCTTTCTCTGAAAAAAATAGTTTAATACAGAGAATACATGCAGAAAGTTTACCTGCAGACCAACTTGTAGCAGAGTGTGGAAGGCAGAATTGAACAAAGGCAGGAATTGATCCATGATGTGGCTGCATTTGAGACCTCAGCAGGTCCTACAGAGAGCTCTGGAGCTGGGATGACCTATCAGAGCTGTCCCAAATTGCAGCAGGAGACTTTGTATCCCTACCTGAGTCAATCCTTGTCCTGATCAGGGCTCCTTGAGAAGGTCGTGGTCTTGAGTAAAGTAAACTCTGTGGCCAAGGACTAGTTTTAGTGACAGATTCAGCTGCTGGCCATGAAGATGTGGGTATGTTGGCACTACAGAAGGAATTCAAGATGAACACCAGAGTATCCTCTAGAAAGAAGTTATGTACTGGCAGATTTCCTTCTGAAATTGGTGGATGCATAGTGACAAAATGTAGGTTCTCCCAAGTGAGTTTACAAGTCATGAATTCCAGCAACCTGTCATCAATTGATTGGCATTGTGGCGAGACCATACCAAGAAGATTTTCCCTTTCATTCACATATCACTAAGCTTCTGCTATGCTTTTTGGCAATGGTAAATATTGTGTTCCAGGAACATAATTTTCCCAGTGATAATTGCTTTAGGGGGCTAGAGATTATTTTGTTTTCCAAATTTGCCATGTGTGGGCCAGGGAACATCTGTATGTGCTGACACAAAAGGTTTTCTACAATATTTTTATGAATATTGTGTGTACTTTCACCTCTTTAGTCTCCTTAAAAGTCAAGTGGGGACTTTGATTTCCTGGAGATGGAATACATATACTTTTCTGTTTTACTCCTGATAAATGCAATTAAACCCTGGATATTATACATAAAACAAACATAAAGAAGACTCTGAATGTTGGAGAGAAAAAAGGCTGGGGACCACAGGACTCAAGGAATGAAAAGGTTGTGAGTGCCTTTAGGTGTTTTTGTTTGATTTGTTTTGTTTTTCATCATATATCCCAGCCTTGAAGCCAAATAAGCCACTGAATTAGAAACACCAATGGATACAGATGAAAAATAAGCCCCAACATAAGCCTGCTCTCTCTAGTCAAAGGATGAAGAAACAGGCAGCTTAACAGGACAGAAAACTTTTAAACAATAGCCACTCTAGCCAAACAAAACAGAAAAATTGGCCAACTCATGTGAATGAAGGCTAGACATCCACCCTCATGAGGCTGTAACAAGATACCCCTAACACTGCTGCTGGCATAGTATCAGAGAAGGCTAATTGAGGAGGCTGGACTCTTATCCATGTTGGCCAATGAGAAGGTCCTTCTTTACCTGCACTGTCAGTAGAGACACGTAGAGATTCTGGACTTCTACCCCAGCCTAGCAATAACAAGATGGCCCTTCCACTCCTCAGTAGACTGGTGACAGAAGAGGCCTAGGGAAGAGTCAGGACTTTGACCCTCACCCATCAGTAGTAAGGCCATCCACACTCCAGTGTCAGTGGAAACCCTGAGGGGAACCCAGATTCCTACCACATCCCAACAGTAATGAGACGCCTACCCTGTGGGTACCAACAGAGGCCAAGTGGGAAATCTGGACTCCTGCTTCTACCTGGCAGTAATGAAGCAGCATCCCTCCTTCGTGTGCCACAGCAGTGCCATAAGATCTAAATAAACAGAGAGATATACTATGTTTCTGAATCAGAAGACTCAATATAGAAAAGATGCCAATCCTTCCCAAATTGATATGCATGTTTCATAAAATTCCAATCAAAATTGTAGCAAGAGTTTTTACAGATGCAGACAATATTATTCTGTAATTTGTATGGAAAGGCAAAGGAAACAGAGTAGCTAAAATAATCTTGAAAAAACAATAATAAAGTAGAAAAAAAATCAGTCAACCTCATCTTAAGGTTTCTTATATAGTCACAATAATCAAGAATGTGTGTTCTTGACAGAAGAGACACATAGACCAATGGAATAGGACAGGGAACTCAGAAATAGACCAACAAAAACATGGTCAACAAAGTTCTGACAGAAACACTAAAACAGGGCTTCCCTGGTGGCACAGTCGTTGAGAGTCCGCCTGCCGATGCAGGGGACATGGGTTCATGCCCCGGTTTGGGAGGATCCCACATGCCGTGGAGCGGCTGGGCCCGTGAGCCATGGCCGCTGAGCCCGCATGTCCGGAGCTTGTGCTCTGCAACGAGGAGAAGCCAAAACAGTGAGAGGCTCGCATACTGCAAAAAACAAAACAAATAAACAACAAAAAAAACTCACTAAAACAATTCAATGGAGGAAAGATAGCCATCTCAATAAGCTGTGCAGGAGTAAATGGACAGCCATAATCAGAAAATGAACCTCTACTACATTTTATAGAAAACGTAACTCAAAATGATCACAGGCTTAAACATAAAGCATATGACTATATATTTTTTAGAAGAAAACATGAAAGAAAATGTCCAGATTATAATGTTAGGCAAGGAGTTCTTAGACTTGACATCAAAGCAATATCTATTTTTAAAAATGGATAAATTGAACTTTAGCAATATTTAAAACATCTCTTTTGCAAAAGACCCTCTTAAGAGAATGGGAAGAAAAGCTGTAGAGTGGAAGGAAATATTTGCAGACCTTTTAAAAAAGGACTAGTATCTGATATAAACTCAACAATAAAAATCCAAAAAATCCAATTAGAAAATGAACAAAATACATGGTGAGACTCTTCACTGGTATGGACAGACGGATGGCAAACAAGCACATAAAAAGATGTTCAACATAATTTGTCATTATAAAAATGCAGAGTAAAATCACAATGAGATATCTCTATATATGCATAGAAATGGCTGAAAAATGAGTAATAACCACACTAAATGCTCGCAAAGATGCAGAGAAACTGAATTACTCATACATTGCTAGTGGGAATGTAAAATGGTACAGACAATGGGAAAACAGTTTGACACTTTCTTAAGAAAATTAAACATTCAAATCCTATATGACCTAGCAACTCTATTCCTGAGCACTTACCTCAGACAAATGAACACTTATGTCCATAAAACAACCTATAAACAATTGTTTATCTCAGTTGTATCTATAATAATAAAAACCTGGAAACTTTAAATATCTGTTTTAAACCTTTTTTTTATAGGTGTTTGTTATGGGCTGAATTGTGCTCCCCCCAAATTCATATTGAAGCCCTAACTCCCAAAGTCACTATATTTGGAAGTGAGGCCTTTAACACAATAATTAAGGTTAAATTAGGTCATAAGGATGGGGCTCTAATAGGACTGGTGTCCTCATAAAAAACGGAAGAGATGCTGGGGAGGCATGCACACAGAGAGAAGGTCACATGAGGACATGGAGAGAAGGCAGCCCTCTACAAGCCAAGAGACACATCTCAGGAGAAATTAAATATCTTGATCTGAGGTTTCTAGCCTCCAGAACTGTGAGAAATGAATGTCTGTTGCTTAAGCCACTCAATCTGTGGTATTTTGCTATGGCAGCTCAACACAGCATGTTAAGCTTATTTTACATACTGGGGGCCTAAATAACTCCCCATAAACAGCGTCTCTCTCTATTATTGGAGTTTTGCATAAATTGAGATATATAACAAATGAGTGGCAGATGGGGTTTTTAAAAAACACGTTTATTACTGACCAAGGCCAGTTTGGAGAATCATGTCTTGAGAACAAAAGGCAAGTAGATTTGCTAATATAAATGGTATAATCAGGCAAACTCACTTACCAAGTCCTACCAGCACAGGCTGGAGCAGTCTTGCCTGAATGGGAACCTGCTGGGCAGGAGAGAGCACTGGAATATACTTTCTATGGACAGAAAAAGGAAACGAATGATCTCTCATTCCTGAGCCCACCATGTCTGCTTATTCTTTCCAAATTTTCCAGTCATTACATCATTCCACATTAGGAGAGGAGGAAGAAAAGTATAGATTGAGAAAAGTCAAGAGCATGTGTAAGGAAAATGACTCTTGAAAAATCTGGAGAATGGAGAATGCCCTCTTCCTTTCCTCAGTTTTTTGTATTCTTAACCCATTAGGACAAACGATGATTCCTTTATTGAAAAAAAATAGGTGTGGCTATCTTGTGAAGGTCATATGACCAACAGTCCATTGAGATATTCCTACTGGTCTCATAAGGTCAGTCTACCAATACCAATAACTACTTTACTGGGAATTCTCCAGGGACCAGTGTTGTGTATTAATCAACCCACAGTGCATTATAAAAAAATCAGGTTCCCTAAACTCAGGGTTCCTCAGCTACTACACAAGTCCACTGCATGCATAGTATCTACTTGTTCCCCTACAGGTTACACTTGTGGAAATTGAGAGGCAAGGGGAAAGGGTGCAGATATGTTAACTTTCATGAGCCAGGTGTAATAAAGTCCTTTGCCTCTGCCACAAGCACCTCATGTCTTTTGCCAGAATTCATGAAACTGTGGCAGACAAAATTGTTAGCTTATGAATAAGGTAAAACTCCAGACTTTTAAAGGTTCTTGACCTAGACTTGTGTAAAGTAATTATAGTACAGTTTATAATCATAAAAAGTAGAAATCAAGTTCAATGTGTAACAATGGGGGAATGTATGGAAAGTTGTGTAGTACAGCATTTAAACTGAGCGAAGTTGATGTACTGTGTTTACTTGTATAAGACCACTATTTTTATAGGTCAAAATTAGTTGATTATTGGCAACTGTATGCAGTATAACCTAATATGTATCAATATAAATAGATATCCAAAACATAAATTTAATTTTAAACTTTGATTTGTTCCCTAAAAGGCAAAGTATGAAGATGTTTAAAATGGAACCTTACTCTTTTTAAATTTTCAATGATGGAGTAAAATTACTCCATTGTGGAAGGAGAGACACTGATTTCAGGATGATAATTGCCCCTGGAGTGAGTGGCAAGATGATGAAAATAAGGTGAATACCAGTGAGATTTCAACTGTACCTATAAAATTCTGGCTCTAAAACCAATGAAGATCAGAAGTAAATATTTTAATGTACTAAATAGTTTTGTTTGTATGCATGTATACTTGAGTGGCTGCCATAAACTTGCTAAGATCCTTTTTATACAGTAAGTATCCATTTTTTCCCCAATTAAACCACAATATTAAAGTAAAACGAATGTATACAGGCTCAAGATGGAGACCACGATTTGGAAAGCAGTCCTCTTGAACGGGCTTTCCAAACCTCCGGAAGCAGTACCAGACCTCTGTTCTCTCATTTTCTCAGAAGGCCTTTCTTGGTTTACAGGACAGTTTTTTCTTCTAGAAAACACATTATGAGTCACTCAGAGGAATATGGGCTAAAATTTTTGTGTGTCATTAAATGTCATATAGTTCATCATCTGCAGGAAATTTTTTTCTCATAATGAGAAATGCAAAGTCTGGGCTGGTTTCAAGTTAATTTTTTTTAATATAATGTTTGTACTGTTACTGCCCTCATTTTGTATGTGAAGAAACAAAGTAGTGGAGCCAAAATTTTAATCCCTAGAACTCTTCGTTCACAGTTGGTCAACCATTCAGCTGTCACCTGTATTTATCAGAGTAGCACCAGTAGTTTTCCCCTTGAGGAAACTGAAGCCCAGAGAGGTTAAGCAAAAGGTTCAAGTATTGTTTTGCGTAGCTATGATGGAAACAAAGTCTGTTTAAGCCCTGCATTTTAACACAATGATTTTACTTAGCACACTTTATTTAGTTGTGTGTTTGTCTCTCTCCCTCCTTCCCTTCTCTACCTCTGACTTTCTCATTTTTATATAATAGAAGATGCTGACAAATAATATTGCTTTCTACAACTTGAAGTCATATCTCCAGGCTTGTCATTTTACAATCCTGCTGAAAGATTAACCTCTCACTTTAGTTAGATTCGTAAGTCCCACTTCCAGAAGCAGCTTAGGATGCTTTGTGTATCTGGAATGGAGACTGGGTTGGCCTGTCTCTAAAGAGAAAGAGAAAGAGCCATCACAGACCTGGGCTGAAGAACAGACCATGCTGTGTCAAGCCAACTATACCTGCTGACTCTTTCAAAATGTCATCCATTGGTAATTGGCACAGAGTCTAACTCTGATGTTGAAGATTCCCATTAAAGTACTGTGAGTTTGAGTTTTCCCCAGTTCAAAGTTCTGGTTCTGGCACTGCATTGTACCCACTAGATGAGTGATTTTCATGAGTTATTAACCCTCCATTTCCTCATCTTTAAAATGGGGGTAGGGAGGATGGGTGATGCATATTTCACAGTTATCCTATAAGGGTCAAGGATGACTGTAAGTGCCTGGTATATACTAGGAATGTGTCTCAGTTAAGTGCCTAGTTTCAAGCAGATATTCAAGAAATGGTAGATATTTTTATCAGCAGAAACAACATTGCTGACTTTCAAGGCTTAGAGCACAGCAGATTTAAAATGTGGTATTTAATGCATTCTACATGCACTTGAGCCACTGATACGCTGGACATTGATTCTCCACCAACTCAAGAAAATTTTAATCATAAAATGTTTCCATTTGACAAATATTTTCTTTGAGTATCAGCTTTTAGAAAGACACTGCCGAGGACTCATAAAACAACAAATCGGTTAATTCACAAGGCATATCTCAAAGTACAAACACAGGTGTCTTTACTTCTGTGTTCCAATTGGCTGAAGACCCTATATTATGATTTCTTCCCTGAAAGGGATTCATGTGTAGGAAGAAATCACAAGATCAAAGATTATACAATTTTATTTCTCCAGGGATTGTCCCTACTGCTTGTTGCCAGGTCTCCCTGAACTCCCTGAGTTCACAGACTTTCTGCCAAGGGCTCTGGCTGGGGAATGATCAGTGTATTTAGATTTCTGACATTTCATAGTGATACCCCAACCCACTGGATTTTTCCATGTATGTCTGCTCTAAAAGACCTACTCACATCTGATAAAATATCTTCACTTTTCTTCTTACCCACAGTTGGGAATGCAGTTCTGCTTTACTAAGATGAATGAGTTTCTCCTACAGGAACTTGATGGTGCAGGGTAGATGACAGAGTCAGTATTTCATTTTCTTTAAGTTCAAGTAATATTTAGGTTTGGGAGAAGCTAACACAACTAATCATCCCTCTCTCTTTGGGTCACCAATGAATTCTAAAAATTGGAAACTGACCAAGTCAATATGAATTTAAGGGAGCATTAAACCCTGGGAAAGGAAAGATGTCATCTGACAGTGAAACTTGTGGGATGGAATGTGTGAAGCCTTTGTGGCTTCATGATTTGGTTACTAAGGGATGGTTTTAACATCAAAAGATGACTTTTAACTCATATTTGGCAAAATGCCTTTACCACAATTGCTAGTGACAATAGAAGAGCTCAGAACCCATTGCAAATTCTTCCCTATATGATGATTCTAGGAAAAGAAAAGATACTTCATTACCTAGGATACTTAATTTAACTTATCTAACAAATATTTGACAACCCCTTACTTATGCTAAGTACTAGGGCTACAAATATGAATATTGCAGTGGAGTTTGTTCCTCAAGTTATTTCTAAACTAGTGGGGATATGGATATGTAAAACAGTAACTGAAAAATAGAATTAAAAAGGACAATTCATGAAGTTACCAGAACTTCAATTCCTTGTAAGTTAGAATGATGACTAGTGGTAATAATTCTTGCCTCAAGTGGTTTTCAATTAAGAAAACTATAAGTAAAGTGAGTGATACAAGTAAGAGCAGGCAATTAATCAATGAAAATCATCAAGATGATTAGTAACGTCATTCTTCTTATAGATCCAATAACGTGTGTGTGTGTGTGTGTGTGTGTGTGTGTGTGTGTGTGTGTGTGTGTATGGAGAGGGGGGAAAATAACAAGAGAGGGACAGGGGACAGAGTATTTAACTCTACTTGGGATTATCTTTAAGTAAGAGAGGACATAGTGGTGGACAGGAAGAGAAGTTGGCAAAGGGTAATTTCAGGCACATAGCAAATACCCAATAAATGTTATCTATTATTATTATTATTATTATTGAAGGTTGACCTATGATAAGTTTTGAAGGGTGAAATGAGGCCAAGAAGGGAGCAGGAGGGAATTCTCAACAGGGGAATGGATTTGTGCAAAGGATAGAGGCACAACACTTCATTATACCATTATGGAATAAGAAATATTTCAATATTGCTAGGGGATAAAATGTGACTGAGGTAAGCCTGGAGAGGTAGACAGAACTCCATCATAAAGGGTCTTGGATAGGAAGCTAAGGAGCTTCTACCACATCTCCTGACTATGGGAAGTCACGAATGGAGTTTAACTATTTTAGGGACATGATCAAATTTACATTTTAGAATTATTACTTGGGTAGCAATAGAGGAAAATATTAGAAAGAGGTAAGAAGCAGAGAAAGCTCAGGGATATATGGTAAAGTTAAAATAACCAAGAACCTAAAATAATCCTACGCAGTACAGCATTTGTTCATTTATTGCAATATTGTTTATAATAGCAAAAAAGTATTAGACACAATCCAAATATATATAAGTAGGAATAAATACATGAAAAATTAGTCTAGTGTAGTCTAGTAAAAGAATTACTAGAATATTGTGCACTAAAATGAATCAGTTAAATCTAAGTGTAATAGCAAGAGTTAACCCCAAATACCTGTGAGTTAAAAACAATAAGTTGAAGAATGTTAAGTACAGTCTGATGCCATTTATGAACATTTAAGAAATAATATTGCTTATGGACACATATACACAAAGCAAATGTCCACAACAAGGACTGGAAGGGAAGTCACCAAATTCCTTATGGTTGTTATATCATGGGAGGGAGGAAGGGACATGAGATTGGCGAGGAAAATAAAGAAGACTTCTAATTTATCTTGGCTATTCTTCTTTATGATAGGTAAAATTTAAAGCAAACATGACAATATACTGGCTTTTGTGATTTTCAGTATGGGAATACAGATTTTAATTTTTAATAGTTTAAGTGCTTGTAGAAAATATTGTTAAATGAAATATGTGTTTGATTTTGGTGTGTGTGGGTGTGTGTGTGTACATGTGCGTGGGCAAGGTCCAAAGTCTCCAACTGTTAAGGAGAATTCCTGAATATATTGAGGCTTACTCTGTCAACTCCCAAAAGCAGTAAATGGCTGATAGACCAATAACTTCGACTTGGACCCAAGAGCAGTGTCAGGGATTAGGGATGCATACTACTACCTGCCAAATCTTTCAAATAGCACTAAGCCTCCTTGTAGTTTTCAAATAAGGAAATCAATGAAGATCAAGTACCGTTATTAATTCAGGAGGAAGAGGAGACTTTTCAAGGGAGGCTAATGATTGGGAGGCTGGCGTGGGTGGGTACGATGGCCCAAAGATCTGGGCAGGAGTGAGTCAGTCTCGTGGTTTCAGGGAAATGGGACATCGCCTTCACAGCTGCAGGCAAATGATTGTGCCTTACCTCCTACCTTCTTTCACAAATGGCCTTGAAGCCCCGTTTTTTCTCCCCCATTGTTACTTTATTTATTTATTTATTTATTTATTTATGGCTGTGTTGGGTCTTCGGTTCTGTGCGAGGGCTTTTCTCTAGTTGTGGCGAGCGGGGGCCACTCTTAAATCGTGGTGCACGGGCCCCTCACTATCGTGGCCCCTCTTGTTGCGGAGCACAGCCTCCAGACGTGCAGGTTCAGTAGTTGTGGCTCACGGGCCTAGTTGCTCCACAGCATGTGGGATCTTCCCAGTCCAGTGCCGGAACCTGTGTCCCCTGCATTAGCAGGCAGACTCCCAACCACTGTGCCACCAGGGAAGCCCCGAAGCCCCGTTTTTGAGGGAGGAATTGAAAATGCTATCTTCACAGTCATAGTTTTTGCTGTATTAAAAATACAGTCAAAGACCTGTATGGAGAGAGACATTATGATAACAAGCTTAGTTTCAAAAACATGAAAGAGAATACCCTCTTAAGTAATTTGAACTTTCAGTTCAATTCAAGTCAGCAGAGAGCAAACATTTTTTTCCCTTTGCCAGGTGTGTTTTGGACACTATTCTAGGTACTACAGGAGGTGAAAAATAAAAGGAAACATACTTTTGAATTCAAGAGAACTTACAGTCTAACTATTGTGCAGGAAATGTATACTAAGGGCTATATGATTCATGCAAACCATGCTGTAAGATTCCAAAGTAAGAATATCACACAAGCACTACAAAACAAGTTTAAAAATATGCATAGGATTTGCATTTTTGCTGGGTCTTAAAAAGACAGCAGAATTTCAGCAAGAGGAGGTCAGAGGAAATAATTTTTAGATAGAGGGGATGGCATGGGAAAGCCCAAAGGGAAGGGAAAGCCCTATTTAGAAGTACCCAAACAGTGCTCTTCAGCTACATAATAAGGTCTAAATTAGAAAGTGGGGGAGAGCAGTTATGGAAGACAATGAAAGTTAAGTGGAACCCGTGTTGTTTAGGCACTGAATAATGTCAAGGTGAGAAATATGGGTTTTATACAACATGCAATGAGAAGTAGCTCAGAAAAGAGTATTTGAATGTGATATACTTGGAGCACTCTTTTATTACCCTGGATCCTCTAGAAGCACCATATGCTACTTGCCCTCTTATGCTCTTAGAATCTCTACCATGAGAATAAGACCAAGGTAGTCTGCTGAGTGATGAGGAACACAGACTCAGTCATCCCTATTGTTTGTTCCAGGTGACAGGTTGCCAACTGCCAGACTTAGAAGTGAGGTCATCCTAGATCATTGAGACACAAGGTGACCCATCAGCTGACAGTAAACACTTGATAAAGCCCAGCAGGTATTATCAAAGCCAATGCAGAGAGAAAGAACCACACCACTAACCTACAGAATCACAAGCTAAATAAATGGTTGTTGTTTTAAGCTACTAAGTTTTGGTGTGTTTAGTTTCATAGCAATAAGAATCTTCCTGGGAACAGTAAATACTTATCCATTCAAGAACTAGTTAGAAAGACAACCTGTTTTAGCATTAAGAGTCATGGATGATATTTAATAATTGCTGGAAGTCTTACAGATGATAAAATTACATAGATGATAGACAGATTTCCTGGCTCTTTTTTACCTGTTATTTCTGTATTCTAATGCTGCTTCACTAAAGTTCTTGGGAGACAGAACTGTTTTATTCTCTTCCTTTTTAATAATCTAACTCTTACCTGTGGTCCATAGGGCAAGTCATGCTCTCTAGTCAATACCGATAGGTAAACACTAAATGAATGATATCAGTGATAAAAGGATAATGTGCAAAAAGGAGTTAGCATAGCAGAACTGGGACTGCTATCCTTAGAAAAACCTGCTTGCAAATTTGACCCTTGACTGGTATATTTGGGGACTTGGATTTGGGGAAGGTTTCCACCATTCCCTAATAAGGAGTTCACTGTGCCTAAACTGTGCAAGCCATATGGCTTATTCTGAACATCTGCTCTTTTTAAAGGGGCCTGGAATTTCAGTATGTGCTAGGCAGAGGTTACCTCTGTGATCAGACCCTAATAAAAACCCTGGGCACTGAGGCTCTAATGAGCTTCCTTGGTAGACAACATTTCACAAGTATTGTCATAACTCATTGCTTGAGGGTAAGCATCCCCTGTGTAATTCGGTACATGCCTTGGTTCCTCAGGACTCACCCCTGAACCTTTTCCCTTTGCCGGTTTTGCTCTGTGTCCTTTCAAGTAGTAAATCTTATTCATGGACAAGACTATACATTGAGTCCCTTGAGTTATTGTGAATCAATTACTGAACCTGGGGTGGGCTTGTGGACCGCCCCCCAAGATAGATATCTATGATAGAAATTATATAAGACAGAATGGCTTTTCAGCTGCACTCAAATTGCATCTGTTAGAGACTAAGTCATACATAGGCAAAGACTGGCACACCTCGAAAAATACGTGGCCTATTTAGACATGATTGTATAAGAGCACTGCTGAATAGTGGTCAGGAAAGCTGAATAAAAGCAAAAACTAAACCCTTTTTAGAACAGTTTCTAATATCAACTTTATATATATAATTATAATATTAAGTTAAATAGAAGCCTCTCTTTTACTAGAAGTATGGAAGTATTACCTAGTTATTAAAAAGGATTGGGGATGGAGAAATGGACAGAAATTAATCAATGAAGGGGAAAAATTATCCACTGTCCATATCCTCCTGCATATGCACCTTTGTAACTGTGGACTAATAATAGTTAATTAAATCCCATAACCGGATATATAATATTCAGGCAAAACTAAAACTTATTTCTAGTGAGAATGATCAAAATCTCCTGACTAAGGTATAAATGTGTCCATAGAATTAGTAAGTGCTTGCTGTATTAGGTTGAAGAATTTTTTCTGAAGGATCATACTATATCAATTATACCTTACTGTAAAAACCACCTCAAAATTTTATCACTTAGAACAACAGTCATTTGCTCATGATTCTAATGTCCAGCAAATTGGACTAGTCTTAGCTGGGTAGTTCTGCTGGTCTGGCCTGAGGTCACTCATGTTCTTGATGACTCAACAAAATCTGGGTGGTCCAAGATGGCAGATGATGCTGGCTGTTGACTAATTGGTCCAGGAGACGGAATAATTTGTCTCTGCTACACATAGCCTCTTCTCTTCCAAACTGCAAGACCAGGCTTCTTCACTAGGAATACTTCTTCCAGTGATGGTGGAAGTATTCCCAAAGGACAAGAACCAAAACTGCAAACCTCTTGAAACTGAAGTTTGCAAGTTGCAAAATGTCACTATGCCACATTCAGTAGGCCAAAGCAATTATAGGGCCGGTCCATATTCCAGAGGACGAGAAACAGATACTACAAATTGATGGAAGAAATAGCAGTCACATTGCAATGGACGTGTGTACCAGGATGTGAGAAATGGTTGAGGCCATCGCAAACTATATACCAAATTTTGACACTGTTTCTCTCCCTCTCTCTCTCCATCTCCCTCTCCTACTCCCTCCACTCCCCTTCCCCCTCTTCCTCTCTTTTTCCCTCTCCCTCTTTCTCTCCCTTTCTTTTACATTTTTTGTTCTTGGTTTGTTCTTGGTCCTTCGACAAACTTGACACTATGTCTCACACTGGTCCATTTAAGACCAGTCAATGCTGAATGTAAAAAACTCTTAAGTCTTGGTTTGCATTGCACAAAATTCAGTCTTTAAAGTGTGCAGATTTTCCACTTTGACAACATAAAGTTTCATCTGTTACTTGTATTCTACTTTGACTATTTCTTTGTCCATTATTTCCCACATCTGTGCAATGTATGACTCTCTTCCAATGAAGAGGGTAAATTCTAAATTATCTCCCAAATTAATAATTGCCAAAAGCCTGTGCCTCCAAAGTGGGAGAGTTTGTTTTCATACTCTTGACTTTCTGTAAGAAAAAGTGAAACTTCTGGTTAAACATTGCATTATGACCTTAGTCAATATTATTGGATCCATAGAACTGATGTGAGAATTAAAGATGGCAAGGTGGAGCAAAAACTGCAGAGCTACCTCCAAGAACTTTCAATGTAAAGAGAGAGACTGGCACACATATGGTGATAAGTATCGCAAGAGAAATACTCAACTTGCCCTGTGAAATACTCAACTGCTCTGTGTATCATAAGCTCCATCACAGACTAATCAGTGCTAATTCTAATGTCTTGATGAGAAAGCTCTTAGTTCCAGCCTGGATAGCACCAAATTCGGTCTTCAAATGTAAAGATTTTCTACTGTGCCCAAATAGAGGCTTATTCATACACACACACACATGTACCATAAGAGAGAAATGGACAAATTCCAATGGGAAATTAAAAGATGAACAAATTACATTTAGTCGCAGGAAGCAAGAAAATTCTGAGATGCTACATAAATGTCTGTTATCTTTTTCCACCCTATTTCTCTGAATGTGAGTTTCTTTTCCTTATAATAAGAATTTTGGATTATATAATTTGGTGCGTCCCACTGAATTCCAGTATTTTATGCTTACAGCATAGGCACCGAATGTGGCATCAAAATTTCCACCACTAGTGAGTCAAAACTATCCCTCATAATCTTTCAGAAATAATCCACTGTGCCATCAAAATAGTTGCTGAATTATAATACATCTTATTTATTCCTTAGAAATGACACCACTCCCATCCTTGTGAAGTTTATAAAGAAGAGCTTTAAACTTACAGTTGAAGTCCGGGTGCACAAGACGAAAAACAAACTGAGTCAAAATGAAAAAGAATTCTGTATTTTCTGAAAATACTAGCAGAAAAAGTGACAAATCAATTTCATAGAAGCTCATTGTTCTGCTATTTAATGCACATGTGTGATTTATAGACCTCCACATAGGAAAATGAGTCCTCTGACCTGCTCTGTAAAATTTTGTGGAGTTCTGCTTTTGTAATGTTAAACAAATGCTCTGCTTTTCCTTCCATCACCCAGAAAAGTGTCCTTATCTGTCAAGTAACTAAGATTTTTATGTGTTTATACTTCATTGTACTTTTTACATTTTAGATAACTTTCAAACACACCCTCACATTTGATCATCAAACAAAACTGTGAAGGTTTTTATAAATAAGACAACTGAGCCCAGAGAATCCAAATGAAAAGCCCTAGTTTACATAGCATGTCAATGACAGATCTAGGGTGAAACCCAGACATCTCACCTTGAAACCTTTTTTTTTCCTACTACATAATACAGGGGGGAATTTTGAACAGTTGTGTAGACCTACCCCTCTTTTAGAGACGACATCACTCATCTGTTTCATTGCTCTGACATTCAAATAGCATAAAAAGGATTAGGTTTATTTGGTGCCAGCTAGGCCATTTTGCTGCTCATCTTCCCATCTGTTGGACAGCTGGACAAAGGAACAGCTGCCAATCAAGGCTGTTTTGCCTGGCACTATCAGATCTATTGGCACCCAATGCCATATGCCAGCTGGTGCCTACTCCTGTTGAATAGAACTTGTTTGAGAAGTGTAAGGCTCCAGTTGTTATTAATGCAGTTGTGGACCTCAGTCCCCTTCTTAATGCAAAAAGCTAAGGTCAGAGAGAGCAGGTAAATCAGACTCACCATTGGAAAAGGTTTACTTCTGTTTTTGTGGAACCAGAACCTGAGTTAGTGTCACAGACCAGTGTATGAATTCCATAGTTGCCACTTCTCAACTGTGTAACCTCAGACAAATCACTGTGCCTCATCTAACTTAAGATTCCTTACTCTGCAGTGGAACTTGAGCCTACCTTGCAAACGTGCCCTGAAGTTGAAATGAGTATATGTGAAAGAACCTTGCCCACAGTAGACCCTTAATCAGTATGAACTGATCCAGAAACCACCTCCATCTGCAGCTTGATATAATGTCTAGAAGAGAAGACTCTGGGGTCGCTTGTTATCAATATTTAGTTATCTGAAGGACTGGAAGGACGAAGGAGGATTAAAATTTTTTGTGTATTTCTCTAGAAAGAAAAACTAAAAGACCCAAGGTTCAGACGTTTCAGGGAAATAAATTATAGTTCAAAATTAGAAGCAACTTTCTAGAATTCAGAGCACTTAAGAGATGGGAAAATTAGGAGTGACATGCCACATCGAACACTCCTGAGAAGAGGTTGAGTCACCACCTTTTAGGATGTTATAGGAGGGAGCCCCTTTTTCCTCTACTCTCTTATTTTGCCTTTTTTCCCTTCCTTTATCTCTCTGGCTATTACCTATTTCAAGAGTATTGGGTAGGGATAAAAGTGATTAATACATGCCCGTATCCTTAAGGAGCAATATGCACATTACAAGTAAATGCATTATAAAAGATTCAAAAAGTGTGCTGTGGAAGTCAGTGAGCATGAGAGGGAATGAAAATCCCTGCATCCAGAAATAAATAAGTGCTAAGCCGCTGGGGAAACATATGTGAGCATCCTTCACAAAGATTAACCCCCTCAAAGTGGGAGCAATAACTTGGTCACATTTATTGTACATGAAATACATTTGACATGTAATACATTTGGCCTGTATTAGTTGGCTAGGGCTGCCGTAACCAAGTAGCACAAACTGAGTGGCTTACACAACAGAAATTTATTGCCTCAATAAATGTCCATAGGCTGGACATTCAAGATCAAGGTGTCAGCAAGGTTGGTTCCCTCTGAGGACTCTGAGGGAGAATCTGTTCCTTCTTCAGTAGCTTCTGGTGGTTTTCTGGTAACTTGGGCATTCCTTGGCTTGTAGAAGCATCACCCTGATCTCTGCCTTCATCTTCACATAACATTGTTCCAGTATATGTGTCTCTAGGTCTAAATGTTCCCGTTTTATAAGTATACTAGTGATACTTGGCTAGGGCCTACCCTAATGACCTCATCTTAACTAATTACATATTCAGTGACCTTATTTTCAAATAAGATCACCGTCTGAGCTACAGGGATAGGGCTTCAACATATGAATTTTGAAGGGACACAACTCAACCCCAATTAGGGCCTTAGATGTGGTAAACATTCAATACTATTTTCTTCAGGACTGCAGCTGAAAACAAGAGTATAATCAAACCACAGAGTTAGAAATAAATTGATGAAACAAGCTCTACTTCTCCTAGGCCTCCATCCTTTCTGTGATCCTGGCTTTCTTTGGAGTCTTCCAGGGGTGTCTATGAAAGGTAGAATTCTTTTCATCTATTTATTTATTTCTTCAAGTTTCTATGACTGTGAGGGGGTGAGGAAAGAAAGCTAAGGAAAGAGAGTCCTAAAATAATAAATGACCGCTTAAAGCATTTGAATTCCTTTTCTTGCGAGCATAGTGTTAACTAATGACTAGAGTTGAACTATCAAAAGCAAAATGATTAGAAAGGAAATCATTATTATTTTCTGAGCACTTAATATGTGTCAGACACCGGACTAAGTGGTTGATGTGATTAGATGGAAAACAACACACAACCATAGGGGTATTATCACTTACACAATCGAAGAGAGGAGTCCTGAAGAGGTCAAGCAACTTGTCCAAGATTACACTGCATGCAAGATTCAAAAGGGGTCCACCTGACTCAAAAGCCTCACTTTCATAAGTCCTGTTCTATACTGCCTTTTCTTGTCTCTTACTTTTCTTCACAATTAAATTCAAACTGAAAAATCTGCTTGCTGGCTCAGAGCGAGGGTGGAGAGTGGTGAGGATGATATTTGTTTGTGCATCCGTGTATAAAACCAATACACTTTAAAGAGGGAGGGAGGGAGGGAAAGGGGGAGAGAATTGGTAGAAGGGAGAATTCTTACCAGTTTATGTTTTAGGTAGGTAGGTAGATGGGTGGCTATTTATAACCTGCTTTCTTCAAATTATTTTTGGCTATTTCTACTATTAACTAATACATGACAATAGACCAACTCAGAAAATTCTATTTCCTAGAAAGGCACCTGGCCCTCCCACTCTGTGGTGGTGAAAGGAAGAACACCAGATGTGCTGAGGTTTGCCTGATCTAGCATTCTTCTTTGGGTCCTCACCACAGTCCCTGAAAAAGGAAATGATTTTAAGTGAGTTAATTAAATGAAGGTGGTGTTGAAGATGTATCTTTGGCTCTCTAGATCAATGCTGTGACAGTGAACAAAAGTGCTGAGTACCTTGAATGGTTCCCTCTCAGACGCAAGAGTCCATTCTATTTCTGGACCACAGAAGGTAGTTCTGTGAGCCTGACTCAGTCAATGAGGGTGAGAGGGCTCAGAAATCCAGCTGTGCTTCTCCCCAGAGTACATTACTAGTAACTGTGATACTCTTCAAGTAGGAACGTATTGAAATTAATCCATAAATACCCTCCATTTTTTTTCTAGTCTTGACGCTGAGGTTGTCAACTTTGTAACCATGGTTCGCCTTTCAGAAAATAAGTAGAGGATTCCAGAACCAAGTTAGCCCCCTGCCCACTTGCATACTTCCAATTCATTTGGCTGATATGCTCTGAATACTTGCTCCTGGAGAATTTAACATAGTAATAGATGTAAAATATATTCACTCATTTCAACAATACCACCAGTTAGGCATTATTCACCACAAATTAGTGAGGGACACAGAATAAAGTAACTGGGAAAAATGCTAAATTTCCTGTGAGCAACTTAAAACATTAAGCGGAAGATGTGTGTCCAACTCATTCATTCATTCATTCATTCAACAAATAACTTTAGATTGGGCTAAAGTGATGAAGATAGAAAAATTGTAATAGAGATAGCCCCCCACTTTCATAGTTCTTACAGTCTACAAGAGAAACAGAAAAAAAACATAGTATCATACAAATTATCATATATTTATAGTTGCAATAAATATATTGTGAAATGAGAGAATATAAAAGAGGTGTAATCTGGTCTGAGTATTCAGATAAGCATCACTGTGGAAATAACATTTAGGCCAAGATATGACAGATGAGTAAGAGTTAGCTGGAAAGGAGGAATGGCAGATGGAATAGTAAAGTGGGGATGAATTTTGGGCACTGTGGGTGAATGAGAAGCCAAATGATTGAGAGGACATGATGGAGGAGTAAAGTGGCATAAGATGAGGCTGTGGAATTAGGGAGGGACAAGAAACGAGTCATATCAAAGCTGGTCTATATCCTAAGACTGATAGGAAGTCATCAAAAGGTTTTAATGAGTGCAGTTACAAGGTCAGGAGGGGATTTCAAAGATCACTTTTGTCAGGACACGAGGAAAAAGAAGGACAAGAAGGAGAAGGGTGAAGTCCTGTTAGAAGATTCTGAAAAGCTTCCATGAGAAAGATGTGGCAGGTTGGATTAGAACTCGGGCAGTGAAGCTGTAAATACATGCTTGAATTAAAAAATATTTAGAAGGGGTATTGCCTAGACTGGAATATTATTAAATATATGTCCAAGATGACTAGGCAAGTGGAAGGCTGGAGATGCCACTTATTGAGGTAGGAAACACTATAGATGGAGAATATTTCCTGGGGAAAAAATTTATGAGGTCAGTGTTGCATTTACCTGTGAAACACCCAGGCCAAAATGTCAAATCAGTGATTAGATATTCAGGTTGAGGTCTAGAGCCTGGAAAAAAAGATTTAAATTGGAAATATCAGTGTGAAAGTCATAGCCTTTGAGGTGCTAATGAAACCATGGGCACAGAAAATGCGACTTAGGGAGAAGTTCTATGAAACCATGGGCACAGAAAATGCGACTTAGGGAGAAGTTCTAGACCGGGACAGCAAAATAGCCATGAGGAGCCCTGAGGTTTTTTTTTTTTTTTAATCTATTTAGTGGAGGAACAATAACTGTGAGAGGCTCTGAGAAGGAGTGACCAAAAGTGCAGGTGGAGACAGAAGACTATTGCACCAGCCAGGTCAAAGGAGGACTGTCTGCAAAACATAGTGGCCAACCTAAAAGTCAAGAAAATGTGATGAGTATAGAGATTGCCTGAAACTGGAGAGTTGGATATTGTTGAGACCTTTTGGACAGTCATTGCCAAAAAGTGATGAAAGCAGAAGCCAAAATGGAGTGGGAGGTAAGAAAATAGAGAAACATACACAGAAAGCTCTTTAAATGTGGTGAGAAAAGAAGAAAATTGGGACAACAGCTGGACGGAAATGATCCAAATGGTATAGAAGACATTTTTTCCCCACCATCAGTTAAACTAAACGACCTCCAAGAACCCTTTCAACTCATAAACTCCACCATGGTATCCCCCAGTAGTCAAGGCAAGAGTTAATAGCTGTGTTTTTTACTGTGTTCATTCTCAACTCATGACACAAATCCTATCAACTTGCAGATGCTACTAAGTTTTTTGAAAGATTAAAGTTGTTATTAGTGGACTACCTGCTAGTGTTCATGAAATATGTACAGGAAATGAAAGAACTGTTTGACTAGAGGTCTAATAAGAATAAAGGCCAAGATCTTTCAAAACTAAAAATGTGATATCCTTGTGAACAGAATGACTAAGTGAGCAGAAAGAGAAGCAGAGCTCCTGGTAAGGGAATATACACTTATTGGTCAGTGAAACCACTGATGCAGATACATACACATTGGAAATGATTAATTTAGAAAGTACAATGGCCCAGCAGCCCTGTAGTTTTTTTTTTTTTTTTTAACAGTCAGTATTGGAATGATTGTCAGGTTGCATGATCTATAAGGAAATGATTGAAAGCCAGAGAGAGTAAGGATGAAAGTGCCTTCTTTCTTGAGTTTCTCAAAAAAAAATATTGGCTTGATGGCTTATCAATAACTGTCTGCTTACTGGTTTTAATGCCTGATGTGAGAAAAGCTTGAGAAATGTACCTAGGCTGATGCTTAATATTTGGGGTTATCTATAGTCCGCAAAAGGTCATTCAGCCTAGTGTGATAACAACCTTGAGACTAGAAGACCTAGACTCTAAAACTAGAATTAACAACAATAGCTAACATGCAATTGCATCCCACTGTGCCCCTAAATTTGCTGTTTGCAGTGTCTGGTATCTAATTTCCATAACAGTAAGAGTTAACATTTATTTAATGCTTACTGCATGCCAAACACTGAGCATGTATTATCACATGGAACCTTCAAAATACTTTTCATTTTACAGAAGGAAAAGCTAAGGCCAGGGCAAATAGCTTGATTAAGAAGCTTGGATAGTTATGAAGTGGTTCATCTGGTATTTAAATTCAGCTGGATGCTGACCAAGAATTATGAAACATACCAGAACATTCATTCTGCAGTGAATACCTCCAGGCAAATAAGGACCAGCTGGGAAAGAGGCATCACCTCCATCAAAGCCAGCAAGGGCTAGAGAGTGGAACAAAGACCCACCCATGGATGCAAAGCTCCATCCTCCCTCAGAAAGGTAGAGAGAGTTTTCTGGTTCAGGTAGGTGTCATCTTGGGGAGAAGAAAGAGAAATGGGTGGAAATATTGATAGTTTACTCCCAGAGGATTCTTTTAAACTGTTAGGAATCCCATTTGTATTGTAAAAAACTGAAGTGTCATTAGCTGGCAAGGGTTTTCCTTTTCTTCTTATCCAGAAGATTTGGGGTTCAGAACCAATCCTTGATGAGTTATACAAAAATAGGAAACATTCCATTTTCTTGGATACCTGTGAAATCGGTGATGCTGCTATGTTACAGGGAACAGGCTTTGTTTGTCGCCAAACAACCCTGACTGATACAGCTACTGACATTATATGTCAGTACAATTTCTTTGATAAAATACTGGAAATATCTACAGGTCTTCACCTTTGCAGTTCTCTGCCGCATTGATGCCAGATACAAAGGAGAGCTTCTCTAACAGCTTAAGGTCACAGTGGTCATCTCGTGTCAACCATTTTGTGTGGTCCCCGTCCCTGAACCTTTCAGAACAGGAAATCCAGGTACACATTTCAAGGTAATAGAAGGGGGAGGGGCTTGTTGGACAGTGCAGAAGAAGGGATCAATGTCTTAACTGTGGTCCGAGGTCGTCTGATGTTTCTCCATGGTCCTTGAAAAGCTGCACTAGGGAGAATCCATGGAGTTTGCAGATAGCAGGATTTAGATGTAAAGATTTACAGTAATTACCTGAATAATTTATGACAAAAACTTAAAAAGGATTATTTTCTGAGTCAACTGAATCATAACCTCATGGCATATCAGTGTTGGGAGGAAATTTAGAGATTGTGTGATTCATCTCTCTCAGACTGAGATTTTTTTTTTAACATTTTTATTGGAGTATAATTGCTTTACAATGGTGTGTTAGTTTCTGCTGTATGACAAAGTGAATCAGCTATACATATACATATATCCCCATATCTCCTCCCTCTTGCATCTCCTTCCCATGCTCCCTATCCCACCCCTCTAGGTGGACACAAAGCACTGAGTTGATCTCCCTGTGCTATACAGCTGCTTCCCACTAGCTATCTATTTTACACTTGGGAGTGTATATATGTCCATGCCACTTTCTCACTTCGTCCCAGCTTACCCTTCCCCCTCCCTGTGTCCTCAAGTCCATTATCTACATCTGCGTCTTTATTCCTGTCCCACCCCTAGGTTCTTCAGAACCATTTTTTTTTAAGATTCCATATATATATATTAGCATACAGTATTTGTTTTTCTCTTTCTGACTTACTTCACTCTATGACAGTCTCTAGGTCCATCGACCTCACTACAAATAACTTAATTTCGTGTCTTTTTATGGCTGAGTAATATTCCATTGTATATATGTGCCACATCTTCTTTATCCACACGTCTGTTGATGGACACTCAGGTTGCTTCCATGTTCTGGCTATTGTAAATGGTGCTGCAATGAACATTGTGGTACACGACTCTTTTTTTTTTTTCGTGACTCTTTTTGAATTATGGTTTTCTCAGGGTATATGCCCAGTAGTGGGATTGCTGGGTCATATGGTAGTCCTATTTTTAGTTTTTTAAGGAACCTCCATACTGTTCTCCATAGTGGCTGTATCAATTTACATTCCAACCGACAGTGCAAGAGTGTTCCCCAGGCTGAGATTTATAGACAGGTATCGGAGATGACAAGCGGAGTTAATGCAGGAAAGGGACTTCTGGTCCAGGGTTCTTACAGCTCAATGACTTTAATCCTCCAACGGGTAGGTTTTACTCCTTTTTTTTTTTTTAGATAATGATTCATTCTTAGTGTATCAATTGGACAATCTGTATGGTGAACTTAGAAGCTCTCATTTGTTTATTCATTTAATGAAAAATTTCAGGGCATTTTCTATTGCTAAGTACTGGACTAGGCACTGGTAAAAGAAGAAGGTTAAAATATAGACCCTTCCCTCATAGAATTTGAGTATAACAGGAGAGAGAGATGTGAAAGTTCAGAGTAAGTCACACAACCTAAACACCCTGAATCTCCTTTGCAATTACTGAGTCTAGGTGACTCCCACTGACAGTGCATGGGGTTGAGATCACTGAGCCTCCATCTCTGTCTGCACGATTTGCCTAGCACATTAATAATGAAAATATTCCTACGATAGGTATCCTTGATCCTTTAAGAGAGCACATTATTTTTCAGCAAATGCAACACATTAACGCACATACAAACAATGCATATGGTGACTGCTATCCACAGATTAGTTGGAGCAGAAAATGGCAACTTGGTAAACAGTCCTATAGCTGTCAGGCTGTTCTGCAGAGCCCTCAGCTCTGAAGAGGGGCTTCTAGAGCTACTGCCAAAGGTCAAGTGAAAGTCCAGTAGCTCCTCTCTTCCACCAGGTCAGTTACACACCCATTACTTCATTTTTTAGTCTTGCACCAGGGATTTCATTTCACCAAAGTGTTCACTGCTTTAGATAGCATGACATCTATTGATTTCAAGTAAGTTCTTGATTTTCAAAATGGGGAAATTGAAGACCAAGACATTAAGTAATTTTGCTAAAGTCCCAACGTTGGTTAGTAGCCAAACCAGAGTGAGGCTAGCATCCCATTTCCAGCCTGGTACTCCTTCCACCACTCTCCCCTTCTCCTTCCTTCCTTACTCATGAGAACCTGTTACCCCTGTGATGGGAAGTGCCAACCACTGGCTCTTATCCCTGAACTTGGAAGTCAAGGATCTATAATTTTTGCAAAACAGACTTGGCTTGTGAGTCATTTCACAGAGCTAGACTGACTTTCCACTGAAAGCTTACTGAAATAGGAAACTTGACCTATCCTTGAAAGAATCCTGTGACATTTGACAAGGCTGTTATCTTAATGAAGAGGACCACACAAGTATATGTCCATGATCCAAATAACATCTTAAAAGTGGCACCAAAATGAAATTGTTTTGTTCCACTTCTCTGAGTGCAACAAAGCCTGCATCATAAGAATAAAATGAAAATAGGAGTCACATATGAGATCACACTCATAAGAAAAACAGGCCCTAACACATGTTTATGTACTTAAGAAATTATCTAAGAAAATGAACATGCAGCAGCAGGTACCACAAAATATAAATGAGCATCTGATTATCTATTTAAAAGCAAAATGATTTTGATAATTTAATCCTTCATTTTATGCGGAGTAATTTTATTCAACCTTGATCATCAATGTACACAATTTTTCCGGGAGATCGAAAATGGCCATATTCTACATTTATATTCATTTCTTGGTACAAATCTACACATATGTAGCTCTGACTTTGGCATATACACATACACACACACACACAAAGTACACTTTCTATTAACACACACTTACAAATATGCATAAATTAATTTTAGAGTTGAATAGACTTGTAGATTCAAGAAGTATAAGACAAAAATTATAAAAAGATGAAAGTTTTATAGATTTAATAATACCATTAAATTAACAATTGATCTTGAAAGCTGGACTCGAAAGTGGTAACTTCTCAGTTTTGCATAATTCCCAGCAGTGAACTACAAACTTTTTTCTGTAAAGGACCAGATAGGAAATATATTATATTCTTTGGCCTGTATGCTTCCTACTGCAACTGCTCAACTCTTCCACTGTAGGGAAAACAGCCACAGATGATAGGTAAACGAATGGGCATGGCTGCATTCACTTATGAATACTGGCATTGCATTTCATACAACTTTTATATGTCATGAAAATGTCCTTCTTTTGATTTTTTTTTTTTTTGGTACAGTTTAAAAATATAGAAAGCATTCTTAGAGCAAGGATTATGTAAGACAGGCAGGGCTGGATTTGACCTATGGGCCACAGTGTGCTGACCACTGCATGCAGCATCTAACATATTCTTATCAATAATTATGTTGTAGATATTCTCTAAGGGTAGTGCAGTTTTCTCTTTTGTCCAGAAACGGAATGGACTATCTTGGGAAGTATTAGCTACCCTACAATGGAGTTGTTCAAGTAGAGCTCAGTTATTTGTCTGTGGGCTTTCAGAAAGTTTTTCAAACTCAATTGAGAAATGACAATATTTAGAATAAATATTCCTAAACTTGGAGATTTAATATTATACTTCACACATTCAGTATGATGACTAAAGACCATAAATTCAAATTTGTGACATATCTTTCTTATACTTACAGGTCCTTGTCTTCACAAAACCCAGATATAGGTTTAAAGATTCAGAATACTTTAGGTATAGTTCTATTTAAAAATTGTAAGTTAAATTTTCTCATAGGCTAGATTAATGCCTTTCAGTCAAAATTACTCAAAAAAAAAAAAAATCTATTGAGCTCCTACTGGGTGCTGGGCACAGTTCAAAGTGTGGGATGGTACAGCAGTGAATAAGATTACATTCTTGATGCCAAGAAGCTTGCATTCTATATTCTGTACATACACTGTTAAAGACAAGCAAACTGCTGAATAGTGCATTGCATATAATAGTAATTGGCATGAAGAAAGTAAAAGCATACATTGACAGAGTGGCAGAGTGATGGTGGCTACATAACATTTGAGTTAGACCCTAGATGATATTAAGGAGTCAATCATGAAAAAAAAAAAAAAAAACTTGGCAAATGTCATTCCAGACAGAAGGGACAGCCATGAGGTGGAAAAGAAATGGAAATGTTAGACATAGGGATGGAATGTTACCATGGCCAGGGCAAAGTAGCAGAGAGAAAGGCACAAGATGTAGCAAGTACAGTAGACAGAAGTCAGAGCATCCAGGGTCTTGTAGACCATGGTCAAGGGCTTTGGTATTATTCTACAAGTACTGAGAAGACATTGGAGAGTTTGGAACACAAGAGTGATAAGATAAGATTTACGTTAATATATATTACGTATAAATATAATATGGCTCCTATGTAGAAATGAAGCTGTAGAGGATAAGAGAAAAAGCAGGTAACCCTGTTAGGGGACTGATGCAGAAATCCAAGGATGCTTTGACTGTGGGAGTAGCCATGCAGGTCAAGAGAGCTGAATGGTTTCAGATATATTTGGGAGGTAGAGTTTCTGAAGCATCAATTTTGAAGTATGAGGGAATTAGAGGAATCTGAGAGAAGTCTTAGCATTTTAGCATAAAGAACTAGGTAAAGTATATATTTTACCAAGGAGGAGACATTCAGTAATGATCAATTATTGTTAAATTGATCTTTTTTTTTTCATTTTTTTCTGTCACCTTAACCACTCTAAGCCTCGGGTTCTTCAACTACCAAAGAACATAATATCTCATATTATTACATAAAATAAATGAAATAATGTATATAGCACATCATTAGGTCTTACTACAAGTAGCTCTATTTATCATTTCTCTTGAATATAATTGGACTTAATACTAAGTACCATTTGTCAAACACCTAGTTCCATTTATTTGTGTTTTCTTCAATTCCTTTCATCAATGTCTTATAATTTTCAGTGTACAGATCTTCTTGGTTAAATTTATTTCTTAGTAGTTTATTATTTTCATTATATTTTAAATGGAATTGTTTTCTTTATTTCTTTTTCAGACAGTTCATTATTAGTGTATGATTTTATATCCTGCAACTTTACTGAACTAGTTTATTAGTTCTAACAGGTTTTTGGTGGAGTCTTCAGGGTTTTCTATATATAAGATCATATCATAAAATAGATAACTAATAAGAACCTACTGTATAACACAGGGAGCTCTACTCAATACTCTGTAAAGACCTATATGGGAAAGAATCTAAAAAAGAGTGGATATATGAATACACATAACTGATTCACTTTGCTGTACACCTGAAACTAATACAACATTGTAAATCAACTATACTCCAATAAAAATTTTCAAAAAAGACCATATCATCTGCAAAAATTTTATTTCTTTCTTTTTAATTTGGATGTCTTTTATTTCTTTTTTCTTGCCTAATTACTCTAGTTAGGATTTCAATCTATCCTGGAGGGTGTTTTGCATATGCTTGAAAAGAATGCATATTCTACTGCCTTGTGCAGAATATTCTATATGTCTGTTAGTGTGGAATTTTCTGTATGTGTATATATATGTTTGTTTATTTGATCTAAGGTACAGTTCAAGTTTAATGTTTTCTTATTCTCTGTCAGGATGATAACTGGGTTATTGAAGTCTCCTACTATTATTTATTGTTGTATTTTTGTATTGTTGTCTATTTTACTCTTCAAATCTGTTAGTGTTTGCTTAATATATGTAGATGCTTTGATATTGGGTGCATATATATATACAATTGATATATCCTCTTAATGAATTGACCCCTTTTTCATTATATAATGAACTTCTTGGTCTCTTGATACAGCTTTTGACTTAAGTCTATTTTGTCTGATATATGTGCAGCCACCCTGCTCGCTTTAAGTTCCCATTTGAATGTAATACCCTTTTCCATCCCTTCACTTAGAACCTATGTATGTCCTTAAAACAGAAATGAATCTCTTGTAGGCAACATATATGTGAGTCTTCTTTTTTAATCCATTCAGCCTCTCTAAGCCTTTTGATTGGAGAATTTAGTCCATTTAAACTTAATGTAATTATTGACAGGTAAGGACTTACTAATGCTAACTTATTAATTGTTTTCTGGCTATTTTGTAGTTTCTTTGTTTTCTTTTTTCTCTTTTGCTGTCTTTGTGAATTTACTGTGATGGTATGCTTTGAGTCCCTTCTCTTTAGTGCATTTACTGGAGGTTTTAGCTTAGTTTTTTTTTTTTATCATGAGGCTTACATAAAACACCTTATTGTATATATGGTCTATTTTAAGCCGATAAAAACTTAACTTTGATCACATACAAAAACTCTACCTTTTTACTCCCCCCACATAATTTTTTTATGATGTCACAATCTACCTCTTTTTATATTGTGTACCTATTAACAAATTATTGTATCTATAGTTATTTTTAATACTTTTGTTGTTTAATCTTTATACTAGAGTTAAGTCATTAACAAAATACTATATTACAGTATGAGTATTCTGAATTTGACTATATACTTACCTTTACTAGTATGGTTTATCTTTCCTATGTTTTCATGTTAATAATTATATCATTTTGTTTCAGCTTGAAGAGCTCCTTTCACCATTTCTTGTAAGGCAGATTGAGTGGTGATGAACTTCTTTACTTTTTATTTGTTTGGGAAAGTCTTTCTCTCTCCCTCATGTTTGAAAGAAAACTTTGACGACAAGTAAAGTATTCTTGGTTGACAATTCTTTTTTCTTTCAACACTATGAATACATCATCCTACTCTTTCCTGGCCTGCAATATTTCTGCTGAAAGATCCTCTGATAGCCTTATGGGGGTTTTCTTATATATGAGTAATTTTTTTTCTCTTGCTGCTTTTAAAACTTTCTCTTTGTCTTTAATTTTTAGACAGTTTTATTATAATGTGCCTTAGAGAAGATCATTTTGAATTGAAAATTTGGGTGACTTATTAGTTTCATGAACTTGGATGTCCAAATCTCCCCAAAGATTTGGGAGATTCTTAGCCATTATTTCTTAAATAAGATTTCTGCCCCTTTCTACCATGGGACTAGCTTGGCACTAGGATGAGTCCAAAACCTGAGGCTTTGGGAGTCACTCTGGAACCTGGGGTTTTGGGGGCTGGTCTGGAGTTTGGATCTGTGGTGGCCAGTATGGTGCTGGGGTGGGGTTGGAGCCTGAACCCCTAGGAGCTGGTCTTGAAGCTGGGGTCACAGAAGCTGGCCTGGTGCTGGAGTGGGTAGAAAGATTTGGTCTGCAGTAATTGGCCTGGCACTGAGCCCACCTGAGAGCCTGGTGCCAGTTTCCACCTGGAGCCTGGGTTCATGGGGGCTGATTGTGAGCCTAGAACTACCTGGGTCCTCACAAGCTGACTGACACTTGGATAGGCTGGGGGCCTGGTTTCAGGGCAGCCCACCAGGAGCCACCTGGACCTTGGGAGTAGTCCTGATGCTGGTACAGACCAGTGCTGGGATCCACTATAAAGTCTGGCACTCACTTCACTCTCCTTTTCTCGCAGGGAGGGTGTCTCTTTCCATGCTGAGTTGCCTGGATTTTGAAGAGAGGTGATGGGGGGTAATGTGAACTATCTTTCCTACCCCCCTCAATGTGTCTTTTCTTATGTCTGTTCTTCATCTAGGTGCTATATTCCCTCACCTGGAATTCTTAGCTCTTGGGAGGTATTTTTGTGTACAGATAATTTTTAAATTTAATGTTTCTGGGAGGGTACAGGCACTAGAAATTCCCATACAGCAATTCTGCTGATATCACTCTCCTAGATATTTCTGCTCCTACTTTACAGATGACAAAACTGGGTCCCTGAGTGGATGAATATTTTATGTGAGGTCAAATAACTCATTAGAGTGGGTCAGGGTAGGAACTCAAATTTGTCTGCCTCCAGTGTCCATGTACTTTCTCTTACAAAATCCCTTCTTTCCAGGAGTGAAATGCAGTGAAAATAAAGATAATTACTCCTTTTAATAAATAATTAACTATAACCACATTTGCCCTCTTTGGGGTAGAATAATACACACTGGTGGGAGGATACATCTTTATACTGCTCCTTTCTTTACAAATGCAAGTGAAGCCACATCCAGATGTTGAATCATATAAAAGGAATGATTGTAGTGCCAAAGATTCCACCAATTCTTTGGCTGTCAAAAGTTGAAAACCTCAGATAGATGGCCTTTTGTTTAGGAGAAAACCATATTAACTCATAGTTTTTAAAGACTGACAGAGCTGAGAGTTTGGGTGAAAAACAAATTATTCTGTTCATTAAAATGGAAAAACTTTAAGAAGTTTTTTGAGGTAGTCCAAACTAGAGGGAGAGAGGAGACCAGGAACTGGGAGGGAAAGAGTGAAGTATATAAAGAAAGTGAGTGCCTGGCTAATATGGCAGCCAGGAAATCAATAAGGAAGACTCCAGCCAGTGAGAAACCTCTGTGAGGAGAGAATCTATAGAACTCTGGGAAATTGAGACCTTATTAATAATTTCTCTTGGTTTTCTGCATAGTGCCACTAAAAAAAACCCTTCCTTTTTCTTTCTCTGAATCTTTAATCAAAACAGGGAAAGAAGACCAGATTCTGCATTTGGGTTGACTCAAGCTAGGAAGATAAGAGCCACAAGTGGCAACACATAAGTGAGGCCAAGAACCCAGAAAAGAAACTTGGAAGACTAGGGGAAATTTGTGACCTTCCCCAACAGGAATCCAAGCAGATTTAACAGGAAGATGTATTATGGCTGGGTTTTTCAGTATATGTAGATGGAAACTTGAGCCTAGTTATTTCAGTATTAAAGGAAAATGGTGACCAAAAACCATCAACTGTAGGATTTACGAGACACTCAGATATCTGGTACTTGGGTCATAAGAGGATACTGAAATCACCCAAACTCTCTAGCACAAGAGAAACAAAGGTCTTTGCACAAATCTCTTTCCACATTTTTACTTTCACTCCATCATGCACACTAGAGTCCATCAACATCAAGTGATGTGCCTTCTGCAGATATACTATGATTATTCAGACCACCATCTTTTTCTCCCTCTGAAGACCCTTCTCCATCTGCTACAATTCTACTTAGACATCAATATCACCTCCTGATGAAGACTTTTTTTTACTCTCTTGGTTCTTTCCTCCTTAATAGCATCTTAGGTCTACTTCTGCTAAAATGTTTGCAACTCTGGATTATCACTACTTTTTTTTTTTTTTTTTTTTTTTTGCGGTACGCGGGCCTCTCACTGCTGTGGCCTCTCTCGTTGTGGAGCACAGGCTCCGGACGCACAGGCTCAGCGGTCATGGCTCACAGACCCAGCCGCTCCGCGGCATGTGGGATCCTCCCAGACCGGGGCACGAACCCGTGTCTCCTGCATTGGCAGGCGGACTCTCAACCACTGTGCCACCAGGGAAGCCCTATCACTACTTTTGATGTTACTCTCTGCCCATCTGAACTGTAAGCTCCTTGAGTGAAGGGAAAGACATTACTCAGATCTTTGTTCAAGAACCTAGCACAGTGCTGAAATATAGATGTTCAATAAATCTTGATTAGATACATGACCAAATGCTTGAATGGTGTCTTGTTAAATAACTTTGTTCAAAACTGTACGAGGAGAGCTCAAATGCGATGCTTGAATTTTCTCTGGATTCTTATCCCACCTCAGTCACCATCTGTGATAGAGAAACTATGATTATTTATTCCTTGTGAGGATGATCACAACAGTAAAATCACAGCCTCAGCCAACAGAATTCGTGGAAACCAAGCTCCACTCCTTTGAGCTCCTGAGGAATGTAGGACTTTGATTTTACATTTTACTTCCTTTTCTCTCCTGAAATATTGGTTTCTAGTTTGACTGTCTCATTTAAAAAAAAATTTTGAAATAACTTCAAACATACAAAAGATTTGTAAGAATTAAACAAAAATAAACCTTATATATCCTTCATCCAGATTCAACCAATTGTTAAAATTTGCCACGTTTGTTTTATCATTCTCCCTCTAATATATGTGTATGCCTACATGTATATTTATATATACATGTGTATATATATATATATATATATATATATATATATGTATATATATATACACACACTTTTTCCCTTAAATTAGTGATAGAGAGCTGCAGATATCTTGTCCCTTTACTGGTAAATACTTCAATCTGTAGTTCCTAAGAGTAAGGGTATTCACCTCCATAACCACAATACAATTATGAAAATTAGGAAATTTAACATTGGTACAATATTACTAATTAGTCTATGGATCATAGTCAAATTGCACTAACTGTCCCCAAAATATCATCTATATCAATTTTTCCTGGTCCAGTATCTAATTTAGGATCACTTATTACATCTAGATGCCATGTCTTTTGGTCTCCTTTTTTGGGGATGTTTCCTCAGCCTTACAGTCTTGCATAAGACAGACACTTTTGAATAATACCAGCCACTAATTGTGTAGACATCTCCTCAGTTTGGGTTTGGCTGATATTTCCTGATGATTTGATTCACTTTATGCACTTTGGGCAGAAACACCACAAGTGATGTCAGTACATCTCATTAGGAGTCACATAGTGCCAGTTAGCCCATTTTGGGTGATATTTTCTTTACAAACTACTTAATAATTACAAACATAATGATAGTGACTGTACAACAGAGAAACCTGGCAAACACAGCTTAATCAAATGATCAAAGTTAACATTACCAGTAGCTGATTTTTTAAAAATTTAAAAATCTACTTCAATAAAAGATTCAGCTATTTTAAGAACTTACATGTCACCCATGCAAATTACATGTTCTGAAAAGAAAAGGCATGAAAAAACCTGACTCTGGTGTTTGCAGCAATATTTACTCAGCACCCAGTGCATAAAATCTAGAATGATTTTGATAATGTTCAACTACCCCCAAGTCCTTCATAACAAGTTACTACTGGTAACACTTCTACATATATTTTTTAATCTTCCCATGACCTTATATACAAATGAGGAAACAAAAGTACCTTGGCCAAGGTTGCAAATCTCAAGCATAATGCTGGAATGTAAGTGCTCTTTCATCTCCCTGAAAGCCCAGTGTTCTTCACTCTGCACGTATTTATTCAAAACCAGTGAAAATATAGGTCCTCAACATTAGAAAAGCACTCAACTGGAGCTATGGGGAAGGCCAGTTACTACTTATTTTCATACTATTAGATAGCACTCTAACTCCCTCATTAAAGGAATAATTCAGAGAAAGAATGTGGAAGAAGACTGTGGATGTGGGAGGAGTGTGAGGGTTAAGCAGGGCAGGTGGTGGAAGGGAAAATGACTCCAATTTCCCCCATAGGAGACCAGTCCTGCCTGCAGCCTTCCAAAGGGCAAACCATGCTTATCTGGATACAGGTATTTCTGGGTGAGCTCAAGTACCCTTTATGGAGAAAGCAGGAAGCTGTATTTAACTGTAGATAAGAACTTAAAAGCAACAACTATATATAGCACTCCTGTCCATAAAAACTCCCCAAAGCTTCCAAAGAGTTCCAAATTCTTCAAGCTATAGATAAACCTCATTTATGGGTGAGACTCTCATTAAGCAAATATTTGGAAGAGATGTCATGAAATGGAGGTCATGATGATGTTGCCCATGCAATTTCCAGAAGGAAGATGTGGAGCAGGACCTGACTGAGGACAGGAGGTGGCAAAGCTGCCTACCTTCGCTCTTGAGCTGAGCCAAAGGGAGTCCCTTTCTTCCACTTTGAGTCTACATTGTAAACTCACCTGTACCTGTGAAGCCAGTAAGAGAGGACAGATGCTTTGCAATGTTGGACATTTGTAGCTACTGACTTTTGGAAAGAGTCACTTGAATTCTACAGAGGGTGGGTGGGCTACAAGATAACTCCAAAGGGGAAGTGGAACCACAAACACTGGAGAGATAACCGAGTCCTTAAACAGTAGGTTGCAACCACTAGGAGGAATCCTTCCAAAGTGTACACTTTCTTCTCCCACTCTGCCCTTTCAGGAGGATGTGTGGACCAGTGCCTTGGGGCTAAACTATCCAGATCACTTTCTTTTTATTAGCAGCTGTTTCATTCTCTGTCCAGCAGGTAGATAATTCTCCTTGCCTCTCACTTGGTCACAGCTCGACTCTCCAGGAATGCATTACTTTCTCCTTGTGGACCCCAGTAATTTAGACTGTTCTGCTCTCATCTTCACAGCTGGCACCCCCAATTTCTGAATTTGGGCATCCATTTGTTAGACTAAGTCCATCCTCTCCAGTTACCCCCTTTTCTGTTTCCCTTGAAGACCAGCACACAAGACCAAGGGTGTAAGACCATAAAGCAACACAGGGGACAGGCAGAGCAGTTAAGAGTTCAGATCCTGAAGTCAGACACACCTGGATTTGAACAGGGTCCCTCCTGTTACAAAATTGTGTGATCTTAGCCAAGCCTAGGTATCAATTTCTTCAGCTGCAAAATTGACACAATAATAAATCTCATGTTTCACACGGTGCATGCAAAGTTCTTGGCATATAGTAAGGACTTAATAAATCTTAGTTATTAGTATTGGTGTCATCATCATCATCATTATAGTCACTGTTGCCATCAGCACCATCATCATCCCTTTCTTCTTTAATTGTTACAAAGAAATAGTTGAGAAATAAAAATCATGGGTTTGAAAATTTCTAGCAATTTCAGAATCTCACTAAATTCTGTGGTATATCTTTAGGAATATGTCTTGATCCTTTTACCTGTGGCATTTTCTCTTACTAGGGATGTCTTTTTCTCAAGAGAGGATGTAAATTTACATGGTAAGGAGAAGGAAAAGGTCTATGCCTACCTCCACCCACAACACCTGGCACAGCTGGTCCCAGGTGAGGATCTGAAGGAAGCAGAGTAGGGGCGCGGCCACCCAGAGTGTTTCGACAGTCTCTTTGTTCCCCTTTGCCCTGGGTCAAATGCAGAAGACTCAGCACTTGGGCTTCCCTAGCCTTGGCACTTACCACACTGTGTCCATTGTATGCTCCAGGACTGTGGTTGGTTTTCTTAGCTGCCTCCCTGACTAGATTACAAGTGCCTCTAGAATGGGAGTGTGCTTAATTCATCTCTGTGTTCATCAGCCCAAGCACAGTACAGAAGGAAGGAGTTCAAGCAGGGTTCCCTCTTTCTCATCACTTTTCTCAGTCTCACTTTCTGTTCCTCTTCTGTCAGTGAAGAATCACATCAGGACAGAATCATAGATGTAAATAACCCCAACCCTCCCCAAACACACACCCACTCCAATGGACAAATGAGGAAATGGGCTCCAGAGGGAATACCCCATGTCTGGGATCTCACAACAGGTGAGCAAGGTGAGGATGGGCAAGTCAGAGTTTCTGGTCCCCATTCCCACACAGCCTCTGTGTTCAAGGGCTTGTAGGCTCTATTGAGTGTTTATCATTTGGGGGAACCCCAGACAGGTGACTCACCGCAGAGAACTACCTTGTTTCCACAGGAAGGATCACCTGCACTCCTTTCCTCATGCCCTTCATGATTGAAAACTGCCCCTGACATCCAGTGACCACATCCTCTCTTGTCATTTACACCTTGCTAGGGTCTTCCCCTTCCTCCTCCCCCACCTCCACTTTCTTGCAAAACTGGCTCCTTCTGGACATCAGGCAAATTCCTTTGTGCTAATGTAGGGGTGGGTGCTAAAATGGTCACATCTCTATATATTTTTAGAAAGACCTCAGAGGTCAGTTTCTCTAATTAAAGGAGAGATTGCAGGTCCTGGGCTTAGGAGGGTATACATGGTTAGGTGGCATTTCCAGATTATGGGGCTGTGAAGGGATGGGGAGAGAGCTGTGCTACTCGACATGATGTACCTCATGCATCCTGTGTCATTGGATGTGTTGCTAGGTCAGATAATTGGTGAGTGAAACATATATTACCTGACCCAGAGAATCCAGAATATTTCACACTAGTGCCTGAAGTCTTGATCACATT
Source organism: Hyperoodon ampullatus (assembly GCF_949752795.1). Taxonomy (NCBI): domain Eukaryota; kingdom Metazoa; phylum Chordata; class Mammalia; order Artiodactyla; family Ziphiidae; genus Hyperoodon; species Hyperoodon ampullatus. Next base: position 66,519,458 of record NC_136930.1, on the reverse strand, counting down.
GCCTGCTCCTTCCACATAAGTAGAAATAATAGTAATGGAAATAATTGTTATCAGAGCTATCACTTGTCTAATGATTTTTCACTGTGTGTAGGTAATATGATGTAAACTTCAGCCACACTTCAAGATAGGAGTTATTATAAACAAAACCAGACTCAGAGAATGTTATACGGCTCAGAAGTGGCTTTCAATCCAGGGATGACTTACTCCAAAGCCCACTCCTTGCATTTCCCTCTATGGTGGCCATGATCACATGGGTCTGTTTGGCAGAGATCCAGGAGGGTAAGGTTTAGTGATGGGAGCACAGAGATGGAGAAGAATACCTGGAAAGGGATCGCTGATAGGAAGCCGAAGGGTCATTTGTTTGTTTGTTTGTTTCCTTTGGATCCCAAGGCATTTGAAAGAGAATATAACTAAGCAGGGTCAGTGGTTGCCAATTCAAGTAACTTCCTCCCTTTGTGTTATACCTTTCCTGGCTCACAGATTTTTGCCACCTTTCAGTAACTAGAGGCATTTGAGGATTTAAATTCTGGACTAGAACTCAGACAGACTGAAGTTTTGGATGACTGCATTCTGGGGAGATTGTCATTTTTTTCTTAGCATCAGCCCCCAAGGGGTGCTAAGAAAACCAGGGCAGAAACCCCCTGTGCTGGCTTGTTCTCACATTCAGGAGCTCAAAGTTGACAAGTCCTTTCCCAGTCCAATTATCCTCTCATTCTGATCCTTAAAGATCTCCACAACTTTGCTCTGAAGATGGTCTGAGAGGACTTGAAAACTCTCACTTTCCTTCTCTGAAGTATTTGGGAGCTATCATAATAAAGCCTGACCATTGGATGTTTTGAGCAAAATTCTTCTCCCTGGCAAGCTTGGTTCTTTTAAAGTCATAGACCTGAAATAGACCAAGTCCAAGCACACTTCTCTTTCTGTTGAGATGCTCATCCACTCATTTCTTTGCGAGGTGAATTGTCCTTTCTGCAAAGCCCAGTCACTCCCATCTTCCTGACACACTCAGGTTTAACCCAGAGCTCCCCAGCTTTCCTTCTACCTTGACAGTGCTATTTAACACTGCACTTATTTAGTCTCTGTACACAAGATCCTGAAGACAGGGATTCTGCCTTACCTCTGCCTCTCAGCACTTTGACTGGCACATAGAAGGCAATTTATAAATGGTTGTGAAATAAATAATGTGATCCTCTATCAGGCCAACAAAATCATTGAATACTTCACAAGCCATCAACAGATGGCTCCAAGTCATGTGAGAATTAACTAATATAATTCAGCTCTTCCTCTGGAACGTAATGTTCTTTTTAGGAGGAAGAACAAGATGGACAAAACACAAAGTGGTAAACTAGCTCCGTGTCCAAGTGCAGTATTCCAAGGGCAAAAAGTGAGATGTGAGAGGAACAGGGGAGGCTGAGGGTGTAGGGATAGGCAGGAACATATTATGCTGTGTATATGCACCCTCACTGGGAGTTTGTACAACAAACTTTCTGTACAACAGAGGGAGCCAATGAATGTCTGAAATAAGGGAACGATCGTGATTCTTTTACTTGTTCTTCACTGCAAAGGATTCTGTGAGTCTCAGGGTTTATCAGTCTGAGTGTCAGTTCTCAAAGTTCAAGAAAGGATAGAAAACAAACTTATGGTTGCCAAAGGGGAAAGGTGGGGGACAGGGATAAATTGGGAGTTTGGGATTGACATATACACACTACTATATTTAAACAGATAACCAACAAGGACCTACTGTATAGCACAGGGAACTCTGCTCAATATTCTCTAATAACCTAAATGGGAAAAGAATTTGAAAAAGAATAGATACATGTATACGTATAACTGAACCACTTTGCTGTACACCTGAAACTAACACAACATTGTTAATCAACTGTACTCCAGTATAAAATAAAAATTAAAATAAAAAGAGAGGATAGCATTTAGAAACTGTAAGAGATGGCAATGAATCTATACCCCTCCAGCATATAACCAAGATAATTTTAATTTTTCCACAAATGAAATTTCTGAACCAATAATAATTCATCATTACCATTTGTTGAACATTTACTCTGTACCAATTAACATTCTAAGTACTTATATCTATCAGCTCTCTTAATACTCCCCTTGATCCTCTGAGACTACTCACAGGTATGGTTCAATCCTGTGTCACAAATCACACGTCTGGTAAGTTCAGGAGCCCATTTCCACCCTGTTCTTTATGTCATCTTAAACACCATGTTCTTTTTGCTTCTTAATCCAAGGATGTCTCCTGATAATCTGCCTTGCTCCTTTGAAGATTGATTGGAGAGTGGGGTACATTCCTAGAGAGTGCAGGTTTTGCTGTACTTGGTATGGAAAAGGTGTTCAAGTGATGGCTTCTCTATCCTAAGAGAAAAATGACCATGTGCAGACACACAGAACTCATTCTTATTTCTACAAGGGGGCATAAAAACCCTTTGCTACTTTTTTTGGTCATTTCTATATGGTGGCCCTAATCTAGGCAGCCTTTACGTACAGAATTTTCCAAAATAATTCCTCTTAAAAATCAATTCAGGAGCAAGATTTTTCATCCTGTCCCTTTATTTGTTGAGGTGCAATTCGCATACAATGTTTGAAATCTTCCTTTCATTGAAGCAGTTCTGCTGGATATTTGAACCATAGAAAATAGATTGGATTTCCAGACATATCACATACTAGTCTTGTACAAGTAACTTAAACTCTAAAATAGGAAGGCCTCAGTGACCATATTACTTGTGATGATGTATTTAAAATAAAGCACAAAACATTTAATAGATATTAGTATCCTCCTTCCCTCTTTTCCAAGGTCATTTTTGGCTCAGATTACAATGATAATCTCTTATCAGATTATCTTTCTTTCTCTTTAAAAGTCCATTTTCAAATTCTATCATCAAAGATTACTGCAGACATTTGATCAGTCCTGCAGGTCAGTAAGAATGGCACTGACAATCTGGGTCAAATTAAGAGGAAATTGATCAAAATTAGGAACACACTCAGCACCATACCATAGCAGGAATTCTTTAAAGAACTGGGTTTGTTTATCCTGAAGACAAGGATATTTATGTCATCATTTTTAAATATCTAAAAGATTTTTATGTGAAAAGGGAATTACACTTTTTAGTGAAGTCATAAGTGGTAGAAAGTGGAAATTGCAGGGCAACATATTTTGAAACAACTGGAACCAGAATTTCATAATAGCCTACAGAAAAAAAAAAATTGGTTGACTTGGGCGGTCAGGAGGGTAGAGGTGCTCACCTGTAGGCAGGTTGGCCACATGGTGGAGATGTTGTAGAAGGTATTCAGGTACCTTCTGAATAGGGGGTTGGGCTCCATGATCTTGACAGTCCCTTTGAACTCTGAGATGTTGTAACACTACAAATTCATGCTTATTTGTACCTAAACTATCTTGTCTGTGAACTGGTGCAAGGTCGGGCTTTCAGAAAACTTCCTAAGAAATGATCACTGATTTCAAGCAGTACAATAATCAAATGTTACAGCTGAAATAAAAATACCTCATCTATAAACCTCATTGTAAAAATGGGCAGGCTGAGAGAGTTAAAATGACCTTCCCAAGATCACATAGCAAAATGTCACTGAGTCAGGGCTCAAAATCTCGAATGAGAGATAAGATACATATATACATCTCTAAGGAACACTTCAAGGAAAACCCCTTTTTAAAAAGAAAGCTGCATTTGGTAGTATATATGGGAGGGAGACGCAAGAGGGAGGAGATATGGGGATATATGTATATGTATAGCTGATTCACTTTGTTATAAAGCAGAAGCTGACACACCATTGTAAAGCACTTATACTCCAATAAAGGTGTTAAAAATAAATAAATAAAAATTTAAAAAAGAAAGCTGCAATGAATAATCTCTTCTCTCACATTTTATTTACTTAGTAAATATGAAGCACTCTTGCCTTTTTTTATTAACCAAATGATTCATATTTAGTAAAAACTAAGGAGTAAGAAACACAGAGTCTTACTCTTAAGTTTCAGAGATAAATGGGACTGAAACAATAAATTAGCAAGATCTGAGGGCAGCTGCCTGAAGACAATTCTTAACTTGAACTACTGTCCTGGGAAACATTTGATAGCAGACTTGGTGCTTCTAAGGGAATTGAGGAAGCCTATTTCAGGTAAAAATTGTCCTCTCTGGGCAGAAAGCAAAGGAGAGTTACAAAATACTTACCATTGCAGAGGAAAGATAGATGTCGTAGCAGGTGTTTCTCAGAGTGGAGAGTTAAGGAAAGTACCTACCTTCAGCACTTTTGTGGATTTGTGAAATAGCAAAATAGGAATCAAATCAACTATGACAATAATGAGTGTAGACAACTTTAAAGATTGGAATAAATTGAGCAAATTGAACATATAGAGGCATAATAATCTCTGAATATTCACCACTGATATAAAAGGAAATGGCCAGTCTGAGCGGGTCCCATGGGTCTGGTGAGCTCTTCATGTCTCTGAATGTTAAGTGCCAGAGCAATCTATGGTTGGGCCATTTCTTTACTTCTTAACGTCTTGCACAGTAACTCAGTCAGCAAAGGTACTCAATTAACAACTTGAGGAATAGAAAGCTGCAACACTGAGATGGCCAAGACTGATGCCCCAGGGATCATAATACAGGTCAGAGCCAGTCATAGGTAAAACCCAGACAACTCTCATTGCAGTTTCCAAATTAGAATGAACTAACAGATTTTCACATCCATCTTTAAGATGATACTGTGAGCTCCTCAAAGGCAAGATCTCTGTAATCCATCTCTTTGACCCTGTGCAAAGCTTACAACTTACTAAGTGGTAGGTGTGCAATAAATTTTAGGTGAATTAAAGTAAAACTGCACTTCCCTGATATTCCCTAGTGATAAGAAATTATTAATTAATCCCAGGCCTTCTCCTACAAATATACCTGCACACTAGGGGTGTGTGTGTTAATGTAGAGTCTATAGACCTAGGAAAAACTTAGGAAATTTGGCTTTTGAATCAGTAAGACAAGTGACTTAACTTCTCCAAGACTCGATTTCTCCAACTATAAAATGGAAGTAAATACATCTACCTCTAGATTTCTTGAACTCTGGTGAGGATAAAAAGAGATTATATACACAAAGTGCCTAGAGCAATGTTTGCCACATAGAAGTGTTTAATAAATGAGGTGGGTTACCATTATCAACAAATTATTAATTTTGTTCTCTTAAGAACTGAGTTAAGAAATCACTTTTGCTAACTTTCAGATGTGAGATCTGAGCTATTTAAACCCTCTGGGGATTCAGGCAGTTTCCTGGTACTCAGAGAGGACATATCTGTTAATAACTCTTCACTATAGACCAACACCTTAATAATATATATTCCTGTTTGGGTCTGCTCCCCTGTAAAGATCATGGAATATAATTATGTTGCTTAATTGAATATAACACCCATTAACTTGGTGGGTAAATTTCACAATGTGTGTGGTATTTTCTGTCACTCCCTATTTTTTCATTTCAGTTTAATTTAGCCCACATCTTCATACTGCTCTAAATTCAGAGTGGGTTTTTCCCCAGTCTCTCTGTTTTGCTGAATTGCATCTTCGGGTCTGTTCAGAAAGAGAGAATGAGAGATGAGAATGCAGTGATCAAGATTCTTCTCATCTCTGTTGCCTGTAACATAGTTTTTTTTAAAAAAAAAACCTGAACACAGTAACAGTTGTATGACTAGTAAGTTCTCAAAGAGAAAATCAATATTCAATAGAAAAAATGTAAAGGTCCCCTAAATGAAGAGAGTTGTAGACCTTAAATAGCCAACTGCCCCCTCTCTGAGTCTCCAGATCTTTACCTGTTGAAGGAGGAGGTTGTCTATGAGGCCCTCCCATTGGGTCCTGAGGACATTATATGCATTTTATCTCTGCGTCCAGTCTTTACCCCCTCCTACCACTTTCATGTAATTGGGGCTTTTGAATATTTAAAGTATTAATGGGGAAGAAATAAAAACACTAAATAATAAAAAATCAACAGTGAAACATAATTTGAATTTGGAAGACACCATATACGTATTCTTTTATTACATATGCCTTCATTGCACTGAATTTAAAGACACAATGAAAATTGCTTTCTGTTTTCTGTATGCTGAATGGCCAGCAATGGGAAATTACCCAAGATACTAATGGAACAAAATTCTTAACCTTTTTCTGGGAAATTCCATCCTCTTCCTGGGGATGAGTAGTGTTGAAAATCTTAATTTCAAACTTAAATAAAAGTTTATGTACTATAATTAAATACTACTAAAAATAATATGATTTATTTAAAATAGAAAATTAAAAAGCAAACAGAAACCTTATTAACAAAGAATAAGTTCATACATGGTTTCTGGTAAAATCAGTTCAAATTGAATGATACACATCTGTCATTTTACAGTTTGCAAAAGAACTGCAAACTGATGCTCTGAGAACGGATAACAGAGCACTTGGGGATTTGGAAAAACAACGGTAATAAGCTGTGTGTATTACACATCATAGGTATTCTGGAATAGAGCTGGAATAAAATTCTGGGATCAGAGTTTTTAAACTTGGACTGTAAAGTCAAGTAGAGATTGTTGTAAAGCTTAGAAATGGGTGAAGGAAATCTAAAGTAATTGATCCAGGTCCATTTTTTGTGCTATTGATCGACCGCTGTAGTCAGCAGTGTTTGGAGGAACAAGTGGTACCATGACACCCTTGAAAGGAAGGTGAAGGAAAAGACAGAAACCTTAGTGAAGCTTGCAGTTGGGAATGTGATATAATACAATTTAAAGATGTGAAATATTTTTTGGCCAAGAATTACAGAGAGTGCTATTTGATGAGTTACCTTAAGCATTGGGATTGCCTGAGGAAATGTCCACATGAGCTTCTCCCTGAGCCAGACTCAGGGTAAATGAGTAAAACAAAACTTCTCTGAGATAATGGGGTCCCCACCCATGAGGGATCCACCATTAGGCACTATTCTCCATGATATGAATTTGCAGTCAACCATACCTGAGAAATTTTCACCTTAAACTTTCCTTGCCTTTACAGAAAGCTTGAGTAGTACTTTGAAAACAAATGTGCTCTATAAAGGTAAAAGTCAACACTAGCATTGCCTTCTAAATGGAATACCTCACATTTATGGATAACTTTCCTTCAAAAACCTTAGGAGTTTGTTGCTTGGCAAATGGTACATATTGGATTAGGAGTCTACACAGAGGGGAAAAAATAAGGAACATCCTTGAAAGAATGTCAGAAATAGCTCTTCCTGTAATTTATTTCAGAGTTCATTGCTTTTATGGAAATATTTTAATATTTTAGTTAAACTTCCAGAGAAGAAAGTGTTGCCAGTCTATTTGTATTAACACGATGTTTCTTACTGTACGTAAAACTTTCTCCAAACTTTTATGCCCTGACCAAATAGTTATTGACACTTCAACAGAAGAAAAAAAGGAGAAAGGAACTAATATGTACAGAATACGTATTATTTACAAGGCACTGTGATAAATATTATACATCCATTATTTGATTATACTACCCATTATAAGCAAACGTATGACCCTCTAAGAACTCATACATGACTAAGGGTCATATAGCTTGAAAAAGATAGAGATGTGGTTTGAGCAGTTTCTGCAAATGTTTCAGGATTTCCCCTGGACCTGACCTCTTACCCTACCAAGTAATGACCCTAAATGCTCAGTATGAAAGGGATAGAGTTTCTGAGAATTCAGTGGTTCCTGGCAAAATAACTGAGTAAAGGTTCCGAGCTGAGGAGAAGCTTACAACATAGCAGGAACCAAAAGAAGGTCAGCAAAGCCAGAGGGGACAGATGAAGTTCAGACCACACAGGACACTATGGACCATGGTAAGGGTTTTAGTCTTTATACTCAGAGGAATGACGGCCATGAATGTTTTTTTCTAAGATTATAAGATGAGTATATCAGTGATTTAAGAAGATAGCTCTGACTACCAAGTGGAAAATGAGTATAACGAGGGAAAGCCATTCAGTTAAATGGCTATGACAGAAATCTAAATAAAAAATGGTGGTGCTTTGGACTTCACTATTGGCTGTGGAAAAAGTAAGAAGCAGATAGATTCGAGATATAAGAAAAATCAACCTGGCTTGGTCATTGGATGAGGTAAAAGAGAGGATTATATCAATCATGACATCAGAATTTTGACATAAATGTCTGGACAAATGGCAGAATTTATGACGTTCTCTTGATTTAAATTCCATTTTTAAGTTTCTAGGTCAATTAAAGGAAGGTATCACACTAAAAGATTTTCTAATCCAGAAATTTTCAATAGTCAACCTAGACTGAAGAATTTCTTAAAATATCAATGACATTTGCCAAGTTTCTGCAAATGGCATGCATGCTTATTCCTTTTAATGCAACATCTACCTTGGAAATCTTAGAAATAAAAAAAATGGTTCTTTTTTTAAAATAAATTTATTTGCTTATTTATTTATTTATTTATTGGCTGTGCTGGGTCTTCACTGCTGCACGCGGGCTTTCTCTGGTTGCAGCTAGCGGGGGTTACTCTCCGTTGCAGGGCGCGGGTTTCCCATTGTGGTGGATTCTCTCATTGTGGAGCACAGGCTCTAGGCGTGTGGGCTTCAGTAGTTGCAGCACATGGGCTCAGTAGTTGTGGCTCGTGGGCTCTAGAGCACAGGTTCAGTAGTTGTCGTACATGGGCTTAGTTGCTCTGCAGTATCTTCCTGGACCAGGGCTGGAATCCATGTCCCCTGCATTGGCAGGTGGATTCTTAACCACTGCACCACCAGGGAAATCCCCTAAAACCTGGTTCTCTTTTAACAACTTAGAAAGACTTATAGCTACACATAGCTGAATAAATGTATGTCATTATCTGCTCTTTTTTGAAACAAAGGTATGAAACCTAAAGGCAAAGAAAATGGAAGAGAAGAGAACTACCGAAAACAAAAGAACTGTCAATGAATTTGAGATAGATTGAAAATGGATGGAGAAAATAACAAAGCAGAGAAATTGAAGAGCAAGTAACTATAAAGAGAAAAAGCATTGAGGTGTACCAAGGTAATTTGTGGTACAGAATGCAGGGCATCTCAAAAATTAGCAGTACCATGTGCCCGTAAATGTGAGAGTAAATAAGAGGCCCAAATAGGGTTCACTGATAGACTGAACCAGGGCTATGAGACACCAATATAACAGTATCCTTACTTCCAACTTCAGGAAAAATTCCTAGCCCAGTCTGGTAGGAGACTAATTCTGTTGATAAATTGAGCCAGAGAGGTCTCAGACTCAAGAATACCAGGCTCAGTAGAGGAAATCAGGAAGATCAAGTACAAAAAAAAGACTGAATGAAGAAACTCTCAGCATCTCTTCTTTGCTAGATTTCAGGAACATGGGTGCAATTAGGTACCACAACAGCCCCCCATTCTCCACACTCTCAGCCATGTCTTTCTCAAATGGGAGATTAGTAGAATGTCCTCTGGAGAAGCTAAATAGCCCCGGAAAATAGACTTGCAACTATAGCTATTTCAGTAGACATCAATGAAATAATTTGGTCCCCAATATGCCATCTCATTCAAAAGCTCACCAGTTGACAAATCCAACTCATGCACACAGAGTTTCTCATAAGCTTTACAGCACTTATTCTCAAATATCAATGGACAACCAAGGATTACCATTAAATTAAGAAAAGTGTCCAACTTGGAATACAAAGTCCAAAAGAAATAGGAAATAAAGAAACTTGGAGGAAAAAGAGACAATACAGATAACAGAAAAAATATTTTTAAAACACATTTGTATTTATCTAAAACATCTTGCATTTTTAATAAAATAAAATCATGGTGTAAGGCTATAATTTAAAATACAAATATAAAAAGTAATTTATGAAAAATATTGGAGAAGATAATTGGAAACTCCTTTTCTAACTGAAATGAACTTAGCTTTAACCAACTGTGACTAGATTTCAAACATAATGAAACCTTTCCTCCATGTATTTTCAATTTTAGAATGACTTTTGTATTTATTCTTGCACTTAACTCATCAAATACAGAATGAACTAATATTATAGGTAAACACCCACAGGAGCTAATTTTCTGAAATAATCCCTAATTAAGTTGTTTTTCTCATGAAGTGACAAAAGCCACAGTGATTTTGCCTCAAATCAACCATTATCTAGATTTTCTTTGAGTAGTCTTTCTGTCATAAGCAAATGAAGAGCAAAGTCACCATGATAACAAAATGCTGTACTTAACACTGGATCTGATGATGGTCATAGTATCATAAATGAGAGGTTAAGAGTACATGCTTAAGAAGTACTCCTTTATTAATCAAGCAAATATTTGTTTAGAAACTTGTTTGTCATAAAATAGGAGCTTAAGTTGGATGAAGATAATCATAATGATTACAGTGATGGTCAATAAATTTTAATTATTTCAGAAAACTCTTCATCCTACACACAGACAACCCTACTTAAAAATAAACTAATAACAACAAAGATAGTGATAGATACATACTAAACTTTCAGAAATAGAGTAGATAGCCAAATGGATAAAGTGGTCTTTAGAGGCTGAAAAGCACTGAGAATTAATAACTTCAGATTAACTAATATTTATTGAACACTTACTATGTAACAGGAATTATATTTTATAATTTACAATCATTATCACACTAAATACCCAATTTACTGAGAAGAAGTTTAACCATAGAAGTTAGATAACTTGCCCACAATCACAAAAATAAAAAATAAAATTTATAGAACCAGAATTCAAACCCAGCACAATATAAATCCAAAACCTATTTTCTTTCTTCTGTGTCAGGAAAAATTATTTTTCTGAATGCTTCTGCAGAATATTTTGGAGAACCAACATAAGACGTTGTGACTACATCTCAAAGAAGTGAATGCACATAAACAGAGGCTTGTAAAAAAATTATTTTGGTTGTGGCTTCACAAGCAACAACTGTTTTGTACATATTGAGACAAAGAAGAAGAAAGAGCTAGAAGACCACCAGGGTCTCTGCTTAGATACTTGATTAGCTTGTTACAAAATGAGTATTAAGATAAAATTAAAGATCAATACAGAGAACAAATATAAAATGCACAATAAAGAATAACCAAAACAGGGGAAACAGAACAGGAAAAAGAAGGCAAGAAGAGAAGGGAAAAGGGAGGAGAAAAGAACGGAAGGAAAGTGAAGGAAAGAGAAGGAAATTAAGAAAGCAAGAAAAAACTTTGATATCCTTCTTTGTAATAAAAATAGATAGTGTGAAACCACTTCTGGGAAGATGGAGTACATGTACTTCTTTCCTATTCCTCCTGCTAAGTACAACAACAACAAAAACCCTGCATATTATATACAAAATAAACATAAGACTACTTGGAAAGATGAAGAGAAGACAGAAGAGCTAGGGACCTAAATTATCTTTGATTGTGGAAGCAAAAATTGCAGTACTATTGATGTGGTTCTAAATGTATGTAGAGGAAATATTAAGACAATTATATTATAAACAGGGGAAGATAAGGGTTACAAAAGGAGGTAAGATGTGTTCACTTCACTTTAACTGGTGACACCAGGAACTTTGTTAAGTAATGTTATGTGTATGTGTTAAGTTATGTAATAACTAGAGCAACCACTCAAAGTAGCTATCCAAAGAGATACACTCAAACCACTATAAATAAATCATAATGAAATTCTAAAATATGCTAAAGCAACCCACAGAAAGGCAAGAAAAAGAAAACAGATAAATGAAAAAGAACAAAAAGAAAATAAAAAAATAAATGAAAGACTTGAGCTCTAACAAATCAATAACTACATTAAATGTAAATGGTCAAAATGCACCAATTAAAAGATAGTGATGATAAGGTGATTAAAAACATGATCTAACTGTATACTGCCTATATGATCCAACTGTATACTCTCTATAATAAAGTTGTTCCCAACATAATACTTTTGGGAGGTTGAAAGTAAATAAATGAAAATAGATATATCATGCAAAATTTAATTAAAAGAAAACAGGAGTGACTAAATTAATATTAGATAAAGTATAATCAGAGCAAAGAAAATTATCAGAGATAGAGACATTACATCACGATAAAAGGGTTACTCCACCAAGAAGATATAGCATTCCTAAATGTGCATGAATCAAAAAACAGAGTGCAAAATATATGAAGCAAAAACTGGTAGAACTCAAAAGAGAAATAGACAAATCCACAGTTATATTTGGAAAATTCAACACCCTAACCTTCAACAATTGATAAAACAACTGGGCCAATAATCAACAACATTATAGATGAACTCAAAGCACCAGCAACCACCAGGATTTGGTTTACATTTAGAGAACACTCCACCCAACAAGTGTAAAATATACATTATTTTCAAATGTCCATGGAAAGTAAACCTTGATAGATCATATTCTGGACATTAAAAAAAAAAACAAAAAACAAATCTCAACAAACTTAACAAACTGAAAATGATTGTTCTCAGACCACAGTGGGATGAAACCAAAAATCCATAACAGAGTGATAACAGAAAAGTCTCTAGATACTTGTAAACTAAACTACATACTTTTAAATAATCCATGAATCAAATAGGAAGTTTCTGGGGAAATTTTAAAAATACATTGACTTTAATGAAAGAAAAATACTACTGTGTTAGGGTTCCCAACACCACCCTCATGCTTGATGATCACTGGACTCACAGAACCCAGAAAAGCTGTTGTACTCACCATTACAGTGTATTACAGCAAAAGGATGTAGATGAAAATCAGCAAAGAAAAAATGCACTTGGACAAATTCCAGGGGAAATCAGACACAAGTTTGCAAGTATCTCCTGCTAGAGACACTGCAGGGGGATGTACTTAATTCTCCCAGTAATGATGTGTGACAACATGTGTGAAGTATTTTCAAGCAAGAAAATTCACCTGAGTCTTGGTGTCCCAAAATTATAGAAATGGGAAACAGACTAGTGGTTGCCACAAGTTAAGGATGGGGTGAAAGTTGGAAGGAAGTAGGTGTGGCTATAAAAAGGAATCATGAAGAATCCTTGTGATGATGGAAATGTTTTCTATTTGACTGTATCAATGTCAATATCTTATTTTTGGTATTGTTCTACAGCTTTGCAAGTGATTACAATTGAGGTAACTGGGTGACTGTTAATGAGATCCCTTTGATTTCTTTTTATTTTTATTGAAGTAGAGTTGATATATTAGTGTCAGATTTACAGCACAGAGATTCAGTATTTTTACAGATTCTACTCAATTAAAAGTTATTACAAGATAATGGCTATAATTCCCTTGCTATACAACGCATCCTTGTTGCTTATCTGTTTTATACATAATAGTTTGTATTTCTTAAACCCATACCCCTGATTTGCCCCTCATCCCATCTCTCTCCCCTTTGGTAACCAGTTTGTTTTCTATATTTGTGAGTCTGTTTCTTCCAACTGCATATAAGTCTACAATTATCTCAAAATTAAAGCTTAATTTAAAAAATTTTATTGTGTACTCACAACATGAGTATCCTATTGGTAAAAGTACTTACTTGCTACTTTGTTTGTAAAAGCCTGTGTTTCCCTATTCTGTGTAACACGACTACTTACAAATATTAAATGTTTTGATTCTACACTTGATGGAATTATAAGTTAAACATAGATTTTAAATAAGCAAGTTTCAGAAAATTGGAAATATTTCCACTATAGTCACAACCTCACTTTCACAACCTCACTTTGCTAAGTCCAGCCCAGCATGACTATTTGAATAGAACATTTTAAGCACTTGGATCCTGTACTCAGTTATATGTATATTTTTTAAAGTTCTTCACAGATTTAGTGACCCCTGTCAATTCTGTTGTCTGAGAATAGGTGATGCTATGGTTATTCTATTTTCTAATTAATTCTTTCTTAGTGAAAGATTCTTCTTAAGGACACTACTACAGCAGGATGCATCTTTTGTCACTCTCTCTTACAGCCCATTAGACAGAGCTAGTCTCCTGGTCCCAGCCTAACTGCTGGAAATCTTTCTCAAGTTTCCAGGAATTACGAGAAAATTTACACACTCAGCTCTAGTTATCTCTACCTCATCACATTTTATTAATTAGAGCTCTTTTTTTGAATGGCAAGAGAGTTAGAGCCAGACCTGGCTCTGATTCTTCAGAATGCTCCACTTAAATCCATTCTCAATCATCTTTTGACAGATTATTCCTCCCCTCTTATTGTCAGCACAGGTAGAACTCACTGTATCCTTGGGAAGGATGAGATTCACTTATAAAGTGGCAGCGGGCAGTGGAAAGAACATGGGCCTTGGGTCAGAGAACTTGATGCAGATGCTATCTCCTTTAATTACATATTTTATGAGCCTGAGCAATTCATTTGAATTGTCTTAGCTTCAGTTTCAACATCTGCTTACTGGGGTAGTTTGGAGAATACATTTAAAAAATACCTTTATAAAATGTTTTATAAACAGTAAAATCTCCAGAGTTCAAGGATAGTATCTCTTTCATTTATTGCTCTATCCCCTCTAAAGTTCCTGACATACAAACAGATCATCAGAATTTTTGCTTATTTGAATAATTGAATGGCCTATTGCCATTTTAATCTAAAGGCACAGGGAGAAAAGTTCTAGACCCAGGAAGGCAGAATTATAAACAATCATAGTATGATGTATTGCTGGAAAAAAAAAAGCATGGGTTATTACTCCTTTGGCCAAGGGAAGTGTTCTCCAGCCGACTTCTCCATAAAGAGAACACAGACTCCTTTTGACTCTTATGGTTTATGTCACTTTCCCAGGAAATCCTCAGCTAGAGTATTCTTCACTTTTCCCAGGCTTCACCCTTTGGTCACCTTGCATCTGACCAAACCTCCATCTGGGACTTGAACGAGCTACAGGGAATCTCTCTGTATCTGTCTCAGATTCACCATTTGAATTGTTGGTGATGATTCTGCAACTCTCAAATGGTAGATAAAGTGGATTTAGCTTAATTTATATTTATTCTCAAATGAAATGTGTGTGTATGTCTCTATATAGATCCGTGTCTATATATCTGTTATACCTATATCTCTGTGTCTACTTCTATTGACTTTTTAAAGATCTGGCCTCTTTTTCGTGCAAGTGAAACAAAGAAAAGAACTATGTATAGTGGAGGGGTCTAGTTAGTGGGGTTTAAAATCCAAGTTAAATGATTCAACCAACAGCATGCAGTCGTATTTATTAAATACTTTCTATGGCTTAGGCACTATACTCTAAATAATGGAAATGCAACTGTGAGTAAGACAGATAATTTCCTGGTCTTCTGGGATGCCAGCCAGGCTAAGCTTACAACAATGTATCATGAACGTTATTATAGGGTAGATAAAAGGTGCCAAGGATGTGTGTAATACAATAGACTAACCTTCTTGTGGTGTTCAGAGGGTGGGAAAATGGTAGAGAAAATGGACAAAATGTTGATTGTAAGAGTGAAAGAACATGGCTCCTTGGAGGGCCTGAGATAAGAGCCCTGAAGATACAGCACGGAGGCAAGAACCGTAAGTTATGTCAATCAGTCAAGATCACATCCTAAGGAAACTTTTTAAACCCTGTAGGGTTTTAGTCAATGGATTTTGAATAATATTATTATTACTAAAAAGAGGAGATTGTAGGTACATGAGATGGGAAGTTTGCTGACCTAATTAAGATACTGTCTCTCTTGTCCAGGTAAGAAAAAATTGTAACAATCTTGGAAATGATAGTGGCCTTACACACCAAAAGAAGTGGGTGAATTCCTGAGGTTCTTAAGGGGTATAAATGACATAATTAATTATGTATTTGAAGATTAGTAAAGGAGAAGTGTATTAGTTTGTTAGGGCTACCATAACAAAATACATAACAAAATGACTTAAAGAACATAAATTTATTTCCTTACAGTTCTGGAGGCTGGAAGTTGGCGACCAAGGTGAGGTAACTAGCAGCTCTTGCTGGTATGATGTATTTTGATATACCAGTACTGTGGAAATACTCTTACTAACAATTTCCCTTACTCCTAACACCATCTTTCCTGGAACAATCTCAAGATAGCATAAGATACAAGCATAATCCAAAAGAATTTGGAAATATTGTCCATTATTCCAACCGAGGTTTAATGGAGGCTTCAAAGGTAATCACATTATGAATATTATCTAAAGTCCTTGGACTTCCCTGGCGGTCCAGTGTTTAAAACTCTGTGCTTCCACTGCAGGGGGCACAGGTTTGATCCCTGGTTGGGGAACTAAGATCCCACGTGCTGTGGGGTGCAGCCAAAAAAAAAAAGTCCTTTTGTTTCTCAGGAAAATAAATATTGTTGCTTCTAATCCTGGGCATGTGATGTGAAGATCTCTTAAAGTTCTCTCTGGTGAGAACCAGTGCCAGTGCGTAAGAAGGGTACCATTATGGCAAATTGCCAAATGATGCTGGAAGGTCATCTTCAAAGGTTTTGGTTCTGCAGATCCTCAAAATAGAGCTGGTGTTCTGTAGCACCATCTAGCTTTCTATTGTAAATATTTCTTCAAAAGAATCAGGAAGTTAAACACAGAAGGTGGGTTATTAATGACTTTCTGAGGACGTTGCCACCCCTTTGCGGGTCATTCCGTGAATGCTATACCAGCAGAATGCTTTTTATTAAGAAGAAACACTCAGCCTGCTCTCTGGTCAGAACATTTTGGTCTCACTGCATTGCTAGCTCACTCTTTCATCAGCGGCTGTTTCCTTTTGGCTCAGTTCCAGCGCCAAAAGAACCATTGATCCCCCATGAGAGGAGGCCTTTGATAGGTGGCCAAGGCCAAGCAGAGGTTTGCCACGGATGATTTGGTTTTGAAGTACAGTTTATGAATGAAGAAAAAAAAATGCTTCCACCTGATCTGGAAGCATTTCGGTCTGTGAGTGGGAAGTTAAGCAAGAAGGAAAAGAGCAATTATAAATTTAATGAAAAATACATATTTAGAAAGAATGTAATGTTTCTAACAGAATTGCTTATTGTACATACTGGCTCCTCCCTTTCACTCTCTAGCCTTATTTATACCTAGCTCAATTTGGAGACTTCATATTCAACAATATAAAATTATTTGCAGTTTCCTGGGTAAGCTGTGCCATTTAATACCTCCACGCCTTTACACAAACTTTTTTTCCTGAATGAATTACCTTTCCTTCTCTCCACACTAGTCTGATCTCAGTGATGAAGATTTCCTTATTAACCTTTGCAAAAAGAATAACTTCTTCTTTGTGTACTTTATAATCCTTCACTACTGGAATAATCCTTGCTTCTTGAGTGGGGGCCTATGTACCCCTATAGGTATGTGAAGGTCCCAGGAATCCATGTAGGACACCTGGCACACTTTTTTGTTTACCAATTATACATAAAGATTTTAAGAGGAAAAAAATACTATAAATTAGAACAAACAGATATACTGTTGTGTAGAATTTTAAATTAAATATATATATATATATATACCAAAAGAGAGTCCTTAGAAAATATTTACTCTTATGACTGCCTATTGTGTATTCTGGCTTCAGACTCTTTGATGTAGGCAATTCATCTCTTCAATTTTGGTGGAAAAGCTTGAAAAGCAGTGGTGGAAACTTCTGAGATTGTGCACCTCACCGTATATTTTACTCATTTGTTTCCACATCTGTGTTACTGTAATTGCTGGGGAACACATTAGTAAAGACACCAGTGTTATTCATCAGTGTGTCCCTGGGAGTCTGCATACTGAACAGAACCTAGTGTCTCTCAAATTAAACCAAAATGAAGCAGATAGAATTTCATCGTGCATAGTAGAAAATACTGACATTAGGTAACTTAGTTAACAAACCTGTTCTGTGAAGTGCTAAATGTGGATGCAGCCTAAGAACAAGAACAGACAAAATTAGTTTATACAACAGTCCATCACACTGAAATCTCTATTAATCAATACTTCATTGACACTGATCTTCATAATGTAGACCTCAGAATAATTTGTGAAGCATTAAATAGAGGTCAGATTTGATTAAATCTTATTCATAAACTTTCAGCACTAGATGTGGACTTAGAAATTGTCTAGTTCAGGGAGAGTAAATGTGCATATGCGTGTGACCACTCTCATTTTCTAAGATCCTGGCAGACATCATTAATCAATCATGAGACTACTGTTCACTGAACCTAGCTACAGATGCAAAACTCCCCTTAACCTATTATACCAGGCAGGTACAACCAGTCAATATGATCTTGCAAATAAGATGAAATCTGTCTTTGATTAAACCCAATCCAAAGAATGAGTGAGTGGTACAGGGGTATGGGAAGAGGGCGGGATCAATCCTACTGGTAGGCAACACACTGTTTTCCTTGTTTCCAAAGGCTAAAACAGACTTATTTCTCTGGCCTTTTTACTAGGCTGTATTATCTTCCATGAGGTATCTCAATCTTTCCTATAAGATGTCTCACAGCAGTTCTGCTCCCTCAATGAGCCAGACATGATGAGATGTGAAATAGAAAATGTTTGAAGATGGAATCTTTGACCAGCGAGAAGATACCAACTCTATTTGGGGAAGAGGAAAGGGAGAAATAGAAAAGATGGCAATGAAAAAGTGATACTTCTGTTAGATCTTGAAGGATAAGTAAAATCTCATGAAGACAGTGAGAAATGAAAGCCATTCCAGCCAGAGGAATTCAAGGAGGCACAGAAGTGAGAACCACCATCCTGCTAGGAAGCAATCAGTACTGTCATGATAAAACATACGAGGGGAGATGTGACAGGAAAGGGCTTTTAATACTCATGATTGAAAGAAAAATAAAAAGAGGACAGGAAGGGAAGAGAGAGAAAGAGTGGAGTGTAAGAGGAAGGGAAAAAAATCGTCAGAAGCAGTATTACAAAGTACATCTGTGAGTATGGCAATCATGTGTCTCTGGACCCAGATTCAGAGAGAAAAATGTATGCCCAAGGTTGAACAGTTGGAAAGTGGTGGAGTTGAGGTTCCACATAGGTCCTTTGATTTCAAAGTCCATGCTTATTCTCTGTTGCCACTCAATACCACTGGGATAAGTGGGCATATTTCCAAGAAAACTACTTTGGTGAGGACTTGGCTCCTATTAATATTGGTAACTTCTGATATGTTTGCTTAAAAATTAACCCTGCTTTTTTGTGCTTAAATTTCAACAGTTTGAATGAGATAGTCACCTTCACTTTGAATTTCTTTCTCCTGTTCCTAAAGTACTTGAAAGGGCTTATGCAAGAAGAGACAACTCGATGGATATTTACTGAAGCCCAGCTCTGTTTCTAATTAGACCTATGATCTTGGCAAGGCACATATAGTTTGTTTTTCATTTATCAAAATATATTTAAGGACAGTCAGTGTTGAACATTTAAGTAAGAAGCATGTGCTGCGATATTAGAAAGATCTGGGTTCGAAACCACACTCTGCCACTTTCCACTTGCATAATCTTTACTGTAGTAATTAACTACCCCACACTCAAGTTTCTCATTTATAAAATGAGGACAAGCATATATTCACACGACTTTGTTATTAAAATTATATACGATCACATGTGGATTGTTCCAACCTCGGTATCTACCATGGAATCTTTATAGGTAGAAGGCAACTTGACTTTTCTTCTTCATTGAACTGCCTATGAAGGAAAAATGGTTCCCACGTTTACAGACCTCATTCATGAAACAGATATATAGTGACTGGGCGTCTTTGGAGAATTTCCCAGGATTGTTGGGGTAGAAGTGGGAAACCCCCTCTACTGCATACTTAACTACAAGACCTTAATTCAGAGAAGTTCTGCAAGGCTTTTGACTAATACATTATTTACATTGTTTCCCCTGCACTCATCTTAAATTGCTCTACCCATCCTACCAACTATGTCAGACACCTCTGCCAGTCCACACTTGGGTTTTTGGAGGGAAAGGAAGCAGAATCTTTTATCAAATAACAAATCTTTGCTCCACCTTCACAGCCAGGCTGAGCTAGGCTAATTCACAAAGGCTATTCCCAGGTTGAAGACCCGTCAAGATCAGGGGTGAGAGTCCAGTGACACAGCATGGGCACTGATTAATCAGAATTGGCGCCAGCTGAAAATGACAAATATGGTCCTGCCACTTTGAACAGGTTACCTATCAGTCATGGCTAGAATAGAGATGTAGATTTGGGAACTTTGCCTTTGCTTTGGTTTAATACTGATCTGGCAAACAAGGCAGTGAAAAGGATATACAGGAAATGAAGACACCAGAAGGTAGACACACAGCTTTCAATGCCACCCTGGTTCCTCAGAGACGTGCTCTGAGTTCATGATTGAGCAGTCCACACTGGGTGATATATCAATCATCAGTAAACCTCAGAACCTTCCACTCTCCACACTTTGGTGGAAGTAGGCTCAGATCTCAAAGATCCAAGTTGTTGGCACAATAAAGACATTTGAACATGGAAACAACCTAAATGTCCATTGACAGAGGAATGTCCGTTGACAGAGGAAGCAACCTAAATGTCCATTGACAGATGTGGTATATATATACAATGGAATATTACTCTGCCATAAAAAAGAATGCAATAATGTCACTTGCAGCAACATGGATGGAACTAGAGATTATCATGCTAAGCGAAGTAAGTTAGAGAAAGACAAATATCATATGATATCACTCATATGTGGCATTTAATTTTTTAAAAAATGATACAGATGAATGTATTCACAAAAAAGAAACAGACTTACAGGTATGGAAAACAAACTTACTGTTACCAAAGGGGAAACGTAGATGGGAGGAATAAATCAAGAGTTTGGGATGAACATACACACACTACTATATATAAAATAGATAACCAAAACTGACCTACTGTATAGCACAGGGAACTCTACTCAATATTCTGTGATTACTTATATGAGAAAAGAATTTTAAAAAGAATGAATATATGTATATGTATAACTGAATCACTATGATGTACACCTGAAACTAACACAACATTGTAAATCAACTATACTCCAATTAAAAAAAGTAAAATTAAACTTAAGGAAAAGAAATTTGACTTGCTTTATGGTTATATACTTTTGAATATATTTCTTGCATCTCTAGGAATACTCAACTTCCTGGTAGGTCAGGCCTGACCAAGACCTTGCATAAGTACCAGCGTGGCTGACCTGGTTTGTCCCAGCTGCACTTTGTTTTATCAGGTGGCTTCCACAGTCAGACTACTTGAGTTCAAGATCCCAACTCAACTACTTGCAGCTGAAATTAGGCAAGTAATTTAATTTATAGAGGTGACCTTCATAGAAAAAAGAATGTTCTTCCTAAAATTAACCTTGTCTCTCCCCTTCAGAAGTCCTCAAGAGTTTCCCACTGTTTTAGGGGATGGGAGAATAAAAAATCTTAACTTGACACAATCTAGGCCTTCCTGGCCCCTCTAACCTGATTTCTGCTTATGCTCTGTTCTCCTGCCGAACAAGCGACCTCTTGGTATCTTAAATACTCCTTTGCATACACATGTCACCTCTATGCAGAATGCTCTTTTTCCTTCCTTCTTTCCTTATTAACTCCAATTCATTTTCAGATATTAGGGATAGAGTTCTCCTAGGAAGCTTTCCTTGTACCCCTCAGTTTAGACTATGCTTTTATATGTTTTCTTTTGCTTTTACTTT
The DNA here is from genome assembly GCF_949752795.1 of Hyperoodon ampullatus. NCBI lineage: Eukaryota > Metazoa > Chordata > Mammalia > Artiodactyla > Ziphiidae > Hyperoodon > Hyperoodon ampullatus. Next base: position 66,497,883 of record NC_136930.1, on the reverse strand, counting down.
CAATGTCTGTTGTATCACTGAAAAACATAATAGACATTATACTATACTTCTGTTTCACAAGAAGTCATCAAGGGAAAATGTGGCTTCTAATGTATCATTAACATAATTTTCCCCAAGAATAGGACAAAATTTAAAGATAAAAAATCAATGAGTTAGCGTGGATTTTCCTTTTAAATATCATCTCTTTACATTTCCTGATTCATCAAAGGAAAAAAGGTCTAGAGAAAGTACCTGAAGACCTGATTGTAAAGTCTAGTACTTTTTCACTCTTTTGGTTGTCTGAAGTATTTACAGTCTATATGAGTCATTTGGCATTGGTAAACTGGTCAGGTATTTTTTCCTGTATATATTTCTTTTTTTGACAACTTTACTGAGACGTAATTTACATACTATAAGATTCACTCATTTAAAGTGTACAATTTAATGGTTTTTAGTATACTTAGAGAGTTGTGTAACCATCACCATAATCTAATATGTAATGTTTTCACCACTCCAAAAAGAACCCTTGTGGGCTATATATTTTTAAGTATTTTTTCTTGCATAATCATGTATGTTTCTTACAGAGCACTGATCTCATTTGTAAATACTTATTTATTAATGTTATTGTTCAGTTAGTATCTGTACATTAGAGCATAAGCAGTAGAACAGGGCTGGTTTCTGGGTCAACTTTGTGTCACTAATACCTAGCAGAGTATTTAGCATATAGTAGAAACTTGATAACAAATTTCCAAAAATTAGATTCATGAACTTCAGTATTATCATCTGTAAGGAGGGATTTAAAAAAAGCATATCATGCAAGGAGACTTTGAGGATAAAATAATATAATGCATGTGAGAGCTCCTAGTAAACTGAAATTTCATGTAAATCTTAGCTATTACTTAGTATCTATTTTTAATTCAGAGAAAAATCTAGGTTAAAGATACATAGATTTGTCCACACTTCCGGGTAAGATGGCGGAGGAGTAAGACGCGGAGATCACCTTCCTCCCCATGGATACACCAGAAATACAGCTACACGTGGAACAACTCCTACAGAACACATACTGAACGCCGGCAGAAGACCCCAGACCTCCCAAAAGGCAAGAAACTCCCCACATACCTGGGTAGGGCAAAGCGGAGAGATTCCCGCACAGAGGAGCGGTGCCGAGCGGCACTCACCAGCCCGAGAGGCTTGTCTGCTCGCCCGACGGGGCGGGCGGCGCTGGAAGCTGAGGCTCGGGCTTCGGTCAGAGCGCAGGGAGAGGACTGGGGCTGGCGGCGAGAACTCAGCCTGAAGGGGGCTAATGCGCCACAGCTAGCCGGGAGGGAGTCCGGGAAAACCCTGGAGCTGCCGAAGAAGCAAGAGACTTTTTCTTCCCTCTTGGTTTCCTGGTGCGCGAGGAGAGGGGATTAAGAGCGCTGCTTAAAGGGGCTCCACAGACGGGCGCGAGTCGCGGCTGAAAGCGCGGAGCCCAGAGACGGGCGTGGGACGCTGGGGCTGCTGCTGCCGCCGCCAAGAAGCCTGTGTGCGAGCGCAAGTCACTGTCCACACCGCCCTTCCGGGAGCCTGTTCAGCCCGCCACTGCCGGGGTCCCGGGATCCAGGGGCGGCTTCCCTGGGAGAACGCACGGCGCGCCTCGGGCTAGTGCAACGTCACGCCGACATCTGCCACTGCAGGCTCGCCCCGCACTCCGTGCCCCTCCCTCCCGCCCGGCCTGAGTGAGCCAGAGTCCCCGAAGAGGCTGCTCCTTTAACCCTGTCCTGTCTGAGCGAAGAACAGACGCCCTCCGGCGACCTACACGCAGAGGCGGGGCCAAATCCAAAGCTGAGACCCAGGAGCTGTGAGAACAAAGAAGAGAAAGGGAAACCTCTCCCAGCAGCCTCAGAAGCAGCGGATTAAAGCTCCACAATCAACTTGATGTACTCTGCATCTGTGGAATACATGAATAGACAACAAATCATCCCAAATTGAGGAGCCAGGAGTCAGTGCTGTGCCTCTGAGGTGGGAGAGCCAACTTCAGGACACTGGTCCACAAGAGACCTCCCAGCTCCACATAATATCAAACGGCGAAAATCTTCCAGAGATCTCCATCTCAACACCAGCACCCAGCTTCACTCAACGACCAGCAAGCTACAGTGCTGGACACCCTATGCCAAACAACTAGCAAGACAGGAACACAACGCCACCCATTAGCAGAAAGGTGGCCTAAAATCATAAAAAGTCCGCAGACACCCCAAAACACACCACCAGACGTGGACCTGCCCATCAGAAAGACAAGATCCAGCCTCATCCACCAGAACACAGGCACTAGTCCCCACCACCAGGAGGCCTACACAACCCACTAAACCAACCTTAGCCACTGGAGACAGACACCAAAAACAACGGGAACTACGAACCTGCAGCCTGCAAAAAGGAGACCCCAAACACAGTAACATAAGCAAAATGAGAAGACAGAAAAACACACAGCAGGAGAAGGAGCAAGATAAAAACCCACCAGACCTAACAAATGAAGAGGTAATAGGCAGTCTACCTGAAAAAGAATTCAGAATAATGATGGTAAAGATGATGCAAGATTCTATTTCCCTGATCCAAAATCTTGGAAATAGAATAGACAAAATGCAAGAAACAGTTAACAAGGACCTAGAAGAACTAAAGATGAATCAAGCATCGATTAAAAACACAGTAAATGAAATAAAAAATACTCTAGATGGGATCAATAGCAGAATAACTGAGGCAGAAGAACGGATAAGTGAGGTGGAAGATAAAATAGTGGAAATAACTAATGCAGAGCAAAATAAAGAAAAAAGAATGAAAAGAATTGAGGACAGTCTCAGAGACCTCTGGGACAACATTAAGTACACCAACATTCGAATCATAGGGGTTCCAGAAGAAGAAGAGAAAAAGAAAGGGACTGAGAAAATATTTGAAGAGATTATAGTTGAAAACTTCCCTAATATGGGAAAGGAAATAGTTAATCAAGTCCAGGAGGCACAGAGAGTCCCATACAGAATAAATCCAAGGAGAAATACGCCAAGACACATATTAATCAAACTGTCAAAAATTAAACACAAAGAAATCATATTAAAAGCAGCAAGGCAAAAACAACAAATAACACACAAGGGAATCCCCATCAGGTTAACAGCTGATCTCTCAGCAGAAACTCTACAAGCCAGAAGGGAGTGGCAGGACATAATTAAAGTGATGAAGGAGAAAAACCTGCAACCAAGATTACTCTACCCAGCAAGGATCTCATTCAGATTTGATGGAGAATTTAAAACGTTTACAGACAAGCAAAAGCTGAGAGAGTTCAGCACCACCAAACCAGCTTTACAACAAATGCTAAAGGAACTTCTCTAGGCAAGAAACACAACAGAAGGAAAAGACCTACAATAACGAACCCAAAACAATTAAGAAAATGGGAATAGGAACATACATATCAATAATTACCTTAAATGTAAATGGACTAAATGCTCCCACCAAAAGACACAGATTGGCTGAATGGATACAAAAACAAGACCCATATATATGCTGTCTACAAGAGACCCACTTCAGACCTAGAGACACATACAGACTGAAAGTAAGGGGATGGAAAAAGATATTCCATGCAAATGGAAACCAAAAGAAAGCTGGAGTAGCAATTCTCATATCAGACAAAATAGACTTTAAAATAAAGACTACTAGAAGAGACAAAGAAGGACACTACATAATGATCAAGGGATCGATCCAAGAAGAAGATATAACAATTGTAAATATTTATGCACCAAACGTAGGAGCACCTCAATACATAAGGCAAATACTAACAGCCATAAAAGGGGAAATCGACAATAACACAATCATAGTAGGGGACTTTAACACCCCACTTTCACCAATGGACAGATCATCCAAAATGAAAATAAATAAGGAAACACAAGCTTTAAATGATACATTAAACAAGATGGACTTAATTGATACTTATAGGACATTCCATCCAAAAACAACAGAATACACATTTTTCTCAAGTGCTCATGGAACATTCTCCAGGATAGATCATATCTTGGGTCACAAATCAAGCCTTGGTAAATTTAAGAAAACTGAAATTGTATCAAGTATCTTTTCCGACCACAATGCTATGAGACTAGATATCAATTACAGGAAAAGAGCTGTAAAAAATACAAACACATGGAGGCTAAAAAATACACTACTTAATAACGAAGTGATCACTGAAGAAATCAAAGAGGAAATTAAAAAATACCTAGAAACAAATGACAATGGAGACACGACGACCCAAAACCTATGGGATGCAGCAAAAGCAGTTCTAAGAGGGAAGTTTATAGCAATACAATCCCACCTTAAGAAACAGGAAACATCTCGAATAAACAACCTAACCTTGCACCTAAAGCAATTAGAGAAAGAAGAACAAAAACATCCCAAAGTTAGCAGAAGGAAAGAAATCATAAAAATCAGATCAGAAATAAATGAAAAAGAAATGAAGGAAACGATAACAAAGATCCATAAAACTAAAAGCTGGTTCTTTGAGAAGATAAACAAAATTGATAAACCATTAGCCAGACTCATCAAGAAAAAAAGGGAGAAGACTCAAATCAATAGAATTAGAAATGAAAAAGGAGAAGTAACAACTGACACTGCAGAAATACAAAAGATCATGAGAGATTATTACAAGCAACTCTATGCCAATAAAATGGACAACCTGGAAGAAATGGACAAATTCTTAGAAATGCACAACCTGCCAAGACTGAATCAGGAAGAAATAGAAAATATGAACAGACCAATCACAAGCACTGAAATTGAAACTGTGATAAAAAATCTTCCAACAAACAAAAGCCCAGGTCCAGATGGCTTCACAGGCGAATTCTATCAAGCATTTAGAGAAGAGCTAACACCTATCCTTCTCAAACTCTTCCAAAATATAGCAGAGGGAGGAACACTCCCAAACTCATTCTACGAGGCCACCATCACCCTGATACCAAAACCAGACAAGGATGTCACAAAGAAAGAAAACTACAGGCCAATATCACTGATGAACATAGATGCAAAAATCCTCACCAAAATACTAGCAAACAGAATCCAACAGCACATTAAAACGATCATACACCATGATCAAGTGGGGTTTATTCCAGGAATGCAGGGATTCTTCAATATACGCAAATCAATCAACGTGATACACCATATTAACAAATTGAAGGAGAAAAACCATATGATCATCTCAATAGATGCAGAGAAAGCTTTCGACAAAATTCAACACCCATTTATGATAAAAACCCTGCAGAAAGTAGGCATAGAGGGAACTTTCCTCAACATAATAAAGGCCATATATGACAAACCCACAGCCAGCATCGTCCTCAATGGTGAAAAACTGAAACCATTTCCACTGAAATCAGGAACAAGACAAGGTTGCCCACTCTCACCACTCTTATTCAACATAGTTTTGGAAGTTTTAGCCACAGCAATCAGAGAAGAAAAGGAAATAAAAGGAATCCAAATCGGAAAAGAAGAAGTAAAGCTGTCACTGTTTGCAGATGACATGATACTATACATAGAGAATCCTAAAGATGCTACCAGAAAACTACTAGAGCTAATCAATGAATTTGGTAAAGTGGCAGGATACAAAATTAATGCACAGAAATCTGTGGCGTTCCTATATACTAATGATGAAAAATCTGAAAGTGAAATCAAGGAAACACTCCCATTTACCATTGCAACAAAAAGAATAAAATATCTAGGAATAAACCTACCTAAGGAGACAAAAGACCTGTATGCAGAAAATTATAAGACACTGATGAAAGAAATTAAAGATGATACAAATAGATGGAGAGATGTACCATGTTCTTGGATTGGAAGAATCAACATTGTGAAAATGACTCTACTACCCAAAGCAATCTACAGATTCAATGCAATCCCTATCAAACTACCACTGGCATTTTTCACAGAACTAGAACAAAAAATTTCACAATTTGTATGGAAACACAAAAGACCCCGAATAGCCAAAGCAATCTTGAGAACGAAAAATGGAGCTGGAGGAATCAGGCTCCCTGACTTCAGACTATACTACAAAGCTACAGTAATCAAGACAGTGTGGTACTGGCACAAAAACAGAAAGATAGATCAATGGAACAGGATAGAAAGCCCAGAGATAAACCCACGGACATATGGTCACCTTATCTTTGATAAAGGAGGCAGGAATGTACAGTGGAGAAAGGACAGTCTCTTCAATAAGTGGTGCTGGGAAAACTGGATAGGGACATGTAAAAGTATGAGATTAGATCACTCCCTAACACCATACACAAAAATAAGCTCAAAATGGATTAAAGACCTAAATGTAAGGCCAGAAACTATCAAACTCTTAGAGGAAAACATAGGCAGAACACTCTATGACATAAATCACAGCAAGATCCTTTTTGACCCACCTCCTAGAGAAATGGAAATAAAGACAAAAATAAACACATGGGACCTAATGAAACTTCAAAGCTTTTGCACAGCAAAGGAAACCATAAACAAGACCAAAAGACAACCCTCAGAATGGGAGAAAATATTTGCAAATGGAGCAACTGACAAAGGATTAATCTCCAAAATTTATAAGCAGCTCATGCAGCTCAATAACAAAAAAACAAACAACCCAATCCAAAAATGGGCAGAAGACCTAAATAGACATTTCTCCACAGAAGATATACAGACTGCCAACAAACACATGAAAGGATGCTCAACATCTTTACTCATTAGAGAAATGCAAATCAAAACTACAATGAGATATCATCTCACACCAGTCAGAATGGCCATCATCAAAAAATCTAGAAACAATAAATGCTGGAGAGGGTGTGGAAAAAAGGGAACCCTCTTGCACTGCTGGTGGGAATGTGAATTGGTACAGCCACTATGGAGAACGGTATGGAGGTTCCTTAAAAAACTACAAATAGAACTACCATATGACCCAGCAATCCCACTACTGGGCATATACCCTGAGAAAACCATAATTCAAAAAGAGACATGTACCAAAATGTTCATAGCAGCCCTATTTACAATAGCCCAGAGATGGAAACAACCTAAGTGTCCATCATCGGATGAATGGGTAAAGAAGATGTGGCACATATATACAATGGAATATTACTCAGCCATAAAAAGAAATGAAATTGAGCTATTTGTAATGAGGTGGATGGACCTAGAGTCTGTCATACAGAGTGAAGTAAGTCAGAAAGAGAAAGACAAATACTGTATGCTGACACATATGTATGGAATTTAAGAAAAAAAATGTCATGAAGAACATAGGGGTAAGAAATAAAGACACAGACCTACTAGAGAATGGACTTGAGGATATGGGGAGGGGGAAGGGTAAGCTGTGACAAAGCGAAAGAGAGGCATGGATATATATACACTACCAAACGTAAGGTAGATAGCTAGTGGGAAGCAGCCGCAGAGCACAGGGAGATCAGCTGGGTGCTTTGTGACTGCCTGGAGGGGTGGGATGGGGAGGGCGGGAGGGAGGGAGATGCATGAGGGAAGGGATGTGGGAACAGATGTATATGTATGACTGATTCACTTTGTTATAAAGCAGAAACTAATTTAAAAAAATAAATTAAAAAAAAAATGTATCCACATAACTGAACAGAGCTAAGCACAGCAATTCTCTGCTTAATTCACAGAATTCAATCTGCCATGAAACATGGATAGATTCTTGCTGTGGAGATACTTAAATAATAGTTTCAGTGTGGTGTTTTTATCTGTATTTCCCTAAGTACAAAAGGACTGACAACAAATATAAAAATCCAACTCTTAGCCTTACTTCACATTTTTATATAGCATTGTTCTACCTTCAGAGAGTCTTAAATTCTAGCCTCAAAAAGAATGTTTTGTTAATAAAATGGCACTTTTTAATATTCTGAGAATGCTCCATTTATATAAAAGGCTTTCTAATGACCTTTCTGGAAAAAGAACACAAGGGAAACCTCTTTTGTTAGTATTTTCAGTGACATGACATTTTCATGATAGAATCTATGTATATATTATTGGAAACTGAGTTTATTTTAAAGTTCCAAATTTGGATTTAAAAAAAAAAAGATACATAGATTTGGGAGCATGAAGGAAAGAAAAAAGATGTTATCTGATCTCTCTTCCTTTTCCCAAGAATAGAGGATAATTACGTTTACTAGAATTCTTTTTGGTCCTGTGACTACTTCTGGCCAAAGGGATATGACAGAAGTAATATGCACAGCTTCCAAACTTAGTTCTTAAATTGTTCTCAAGGTATTCAACTCATGCATTCTACCTGGCCACATGGCAAAAGCCAAAGGACCCAGAGGTGGCAGTCACATGAAAGAATCTTGGATCCTTCTCTTTGAGAAAAAGCTAGGAAAGCCATCCAATCTGTAATAAACCCTGGCATGAGCAAGAATTCAACACTTTTGTGAGCAAAATCACTGAGATTTGAGGATCGTTCATTATGTGACTTCATGCAGAACTCAGTAGTTTCAAGCAGGGTGCTGCCTCAATAAAAAGCTGAAAAATAATTGGCATTGGTTAGGCACTAAGACATAGGCATCAAGGAAGCTAACGCAGAAGGCTGGAGGAATAGCACTCCAGATTATGCAGTTGCAAAGAATTTGGTTTAATTCTTGCCTGTAGTTATTTGAGGGACAGATCACATGCCTAGTCAACCAGCAGCTCTAAGAGAAAAGCTTGGAAAGCAGAACATTAGTAGTGTATATTGGCTACCCTCGGCTGCCTTTGGCAAGATAGTATAAGCTACAAGCTCACAGGAGAATTAAATACTTTGCAGACAGAAATGAGAGAGAATAGAGAAAGTCCAGAAATTCGAAGTCTTTTCAGAGTTGAAAAAGCTTACAGATTCTAGACCTCCAAAATTAATATAGGAAAATTTTAAATACTTTGAAATGCAAAGTCTCAGAAAAATTCTTCAGTTGGATGAAATGACTTGGGGCAATGATCAATCCTGATTCAATCAACCCAATTCAAACCTGATAGTTTTAAGTTACCTCTTAAGAGAAAGAAGTGAGAAGGTTAAAAAACAAAGCAATAAAACAGACCTGAGAACTATGTCTAGGAAAAGATTTACATTGTAGTTACTGGACATGGAAATGACTGGGAAGCATAGAAATTAGAAGCTATGAAACTGTTGAAAGAATTGTGTTGCCAAAGAAATCACAAACTCATTCAAAAAGGCTTCTGACTCTAAGACTTGAGGCAACCTTTGGGACCCTAACCAATCACAGGCAGGAGACAAGTCTCAAAGCCCCTAGCAATGGTCTGTTCTCCAACACCCACTTCAGAGTCCCCGGAGAGACGGCTGCACAAACATCCAACGTAACACCTCCAAGGGTGAAGCCACAAACAATGGACTACAAAGGACAAAGGAGTTCCTTCACCAAAGAGTAAAATCAGAGCCTAAAATGGAACCTTCTTCACCTACGCAGGCTAAGAAGACTTCACAATATCTGTCCTGAAAATCTCCCATAATCTATAATGTTGGAAGTGAAAGAGCCTCAAGTTGGTGCAGCCATATGATAGAAGGAGCTTGAATCCCTAAATTACTCTTTTGATAAAAGGAACCCAGCCCACACTGGATTGTGATGTGGTGAAGAAATAAACTTCTGTTGTGTTAAATCACTGAGGTTGGCCAAACACTTACAGTGTTAGCTGTAAGTAGGAATAATTAACCTGAGTTATGCAGGAAACATGGCTTTATATGTGATCCTGAAGTTAGGAGAGTGATAAGAATACCCAGAAGAGACACACAAAACAGACATTTATCCACTTCAGTGGAAGTATTCAGTTGAAAATGAGGAAGGCAATATAGCATCTGAAAATGATTCTTGTGTATAAGTGTGTGTTAAGGTAAGAAACATGAGTTTTAGCATCTTCATAGGCATTAAATGCCAGGATAAGAGTTAAGGTTTTTAACCTATAAGTCACTTTCCCAAACAGGATTTCTTGGACGACCAGTGAAACATAGTTCCATGTGAATGCAGCTGAGTGTAGGCTTCTCAGGGTCTTTAATACACTAATGTAAATCATTAATCCACAGCCCATCACCAACACCCAAATACCCACCACTACCCTACACCCTCACAGGCTTCTAGGTTCACAGAAAGTCATATAAGGCTTTCTTTCTTTTTTTTTTTAATCGAAGTCTAGTTGATTTACCATGTTGTGCCCATCTTTGCTGTACAGCAGAGTGACTCAGTTATACATATGTAGACATTCTTTTCTTTGTACTCTTTTCCATTATGGTTTATCACAGGATATTGAGTATAGTGCCCTGTGCTCTACAATAGGATCTTTTTGTTTACCCATTCTAAATGTAATAGCTTGCGTCTACCAACCCCAAACTCCCAGTCCATCCCTCTCCCTCTCCCCCTCCCCCTTGGCAACCACAAGTCAGTTCTCTATGTCTGTGAGTCTGTTTCTGTCTTGTAGATAGGTTCATTTTTGCCATATTTTACATTCTACACATAAGTGATATCATATGGTATTTGTCTTTCTCTTTCGGACTTACTTCACTTAGTATGATGGAATACTACTCAGCCATAAAAAAAGAACAAAATAATGCCATTTGCAGCAACATGGATGCAACTAGAGATTATCATACTAAGTGAAGTTAGGCTTTTGTTTTGGACAAGGAAAATATCCTTTTCCAAGTATATATACATTTCCAGAATCTCATATACACTAGCATTCCTTGAAAAACAGCATGGAAAGCATCTTTATAGGCCATAAAATTGTTTTGATTGCCTCCATTACCAGAGAAGGAAGATAAAGCTGAATAGGTATGAGGAGTGTTATGAAGATAAAAAGCCTGACATTCATTCTGCCTTCTTCTTCTCTCAGTACTGCACTTTATTATCAGTGGGGGCTTTGAGGCATGCTCTAAGGGGAAAACACTGCCTCTTCCCTGAACTGCAGCAATTCCAGTTATGGATGATGATCAGAAACAATAAATAAAAGCTTCCCAGCCTCCATCTAAGTGGCGATACCCCCAAGACACAAGTGGAGTAAGAACAGCACAGCTAGGTGCCATGCATCACCATACATATTCTCAAATGTTACAGCCTTTAAAACCAACACAGGCGCTCGAAATGATCACTTTTGCTCAAAGTCCTGGAAACAGGAGACTGGCTTTCAAGAATCAATTGCTCAGAGGGGGAAAAATAGCAGATTAAAATTTTATGCTATAATTTTACAATTGATCGTTAGTGCCGCAGAGGGTATAGCACAAAGCTATTTTCCAACCACTGGAAAAAAGACGTGTCTTGAAAGAGGGTATTGTTAGCATAATAAGTGATCGTACAGTTATACGTAGATTTTGTTTCGCTCTCTTCCAGCTGTGAATATGATTGTGTTCATGTGCTTGGGAAATTTGCATATAATGTGTGCTATTTGTATCTTAGCCAAATCACTGGAATTCAAGTGCAAACTGCTCACTGAAATGGGACTGAAGCCCACTAAGATAAATGTACTCATCTTCCATTTCTTTTTTTTTTTTCCTGCGGTACGTGGCCCTCTCACTCTTGTGGCCTCTCCCGTTGTGGGGCACAGGCTCCGGACGCGCAGGCTCAGCGGCCATGGCTCACGGGCCCAGCCGCTCCGCGGCATGTGGGATCTTCCTGGACCGGGGCATGAACCCGTGTCCCCTGCATCGGCAGGCGGACTCTCAACCACTGCACCACCAGGGAAGCCCCATCTTCCATTTCTTAAGGCCCCAACCCAGGTGAACGTCCTCCCTTCTTCCTGAACTTGCCCAACTGGCAAGTTTGCCAAGAATTATCAAATTCTCACTGCTAGGAAAGCCAGCAATTGGATGAAGCATCAAAAATTGGGGTCTGAGGTCCAGGAGCAAAGAGAAGACAGTGCCATCAACTTTTTTCTACTTTCTAATATATTCCAAGTTGAATTCAGTTTAAAAAAAAAAGACACCTCATTTGTGAAAATTTGTAAAATGTCAGCACTAGAGTCTTATCTCCTTTTTTAATGTAAATATAATTCACATACTGTAACATTCACACTTTTAATGTATGCAATCCAGTTCCTTTTAGTATATTCAGAACATTTTTATCGCCCTAAAAAGCAAGTCCATACTCATTATAGTCACTTCTCATTCTCTCCTCCCTCCAGACCGCTGCAAGGATCTATTTTCTGTCTATATGAATTGGCCTTTCTGGATATTTCATAGAAATGGTGTCACACATTATGTGTCTTTTTGTGTCTGGCTTCCTTCAGTAGCCTCACTTTTTGGAGGAGGTAGCTGGGCCTATGCTGGGGAAACAAATTGCCCAAATCACATGGATTTTTCTGGATATATCCAGAACTAGGATGTTATGAGGCCTCTATTTAGCAGAATAATAGTTAAGTACTTGCTGGGAGCTCCAATATCAAGGGGGCTTTCAACCTCATTGGAAATGTCACCAAATATAATTGTATTTATTATAACTATTTTCTAAGAATACTATACAAGGTTGGGGAAACAAAACAAACAAATAAAAACTTTGGTAAGCTTCATGGGGTATAAGAGGCATTGTGAACTTACTTTATAAGATGTTCAAATCACAAAAGTTGGTGTCTAAACCTCCCTATAAGTATGGATTTGGTGAAGCACAAGACATTTGTGTTGTTGAGTGGCTATATAAGATTGAGGTTGAGCCACAGCAGTGAGAGGCCCGCGTACCGCAAAAAAAAAAAAAAAAAAAAAAAAAAAAAAAAAAAAAAAAAAGATTGAGGTTGAGTCCCTCCCAAAAATTAAACTTTGAACAAATATGTAACAAATGTATTTTTGAAGGAGTGCCAGAGTATTAGCCTGCCCATGTTCTCTGAATTTCCACCCACCCCTCAAAGTCACCACCTGGCTCCTACACCAAGGCCTCCTCGGTTGATATTTGTACAATATTGATGTGTCCTTTGGTGGAAACGCACTTCGCCTGGAATACTCGCCCGTGACCTCAGAGCATGTAGTGATCTCACCCTCTTGTCCCATGAAATCATTCTACCTCCTTTACAGACTGACAAGCTTTCTTACTTCCTTCAGTTCTTTCTCCATTACAGTGAACCCACAATATCCATTCTATTGTAGCTCTCATTGGGTTTCAAGTCTACCCACTCAAACAGCCTATCTTCCTAAAGTCCCAGAGCACCAACCTCATCCTCTGTCCCCCAGTTCAGTATCCACCCAGGGCCCAGTTTATACCTTTAGAACTTTGCAGGAATACTCTGGAATGGATTCTACTTTCTAACTATGAAGACCTTCCATCTATATAATCCCTTCAGGAACTTCAGGACTGCAATCTGCCTCCTTGCATCCAAATTCTAGAGACCTTGAGATCTCAGCACCCTTTAATAAGCCAAGGTGCTTCCTTAGAGTACATCACTAGTCAGGGATTATTTCTTAAGTTTGAAAGTTCTGTGCTCAATAACCACAAGAACATGAAAATGACAGTATAGTGCAGTGTTTTGGAGGTGAATGTCCAGGATTTGTAGCCCAGGCCAGACTATTTAGGAACTGTATGACCTCAGCTAAGAGTCTTAACTTCTCTGGGCTTCAGTTTGTTCATCTTTAAAACAGGCATATGGGACTTCCCTGGTGGCGCAGTGGTTGAGAATCTGCCTGCCAATGAGGGGGACACGGGTTCGAGCCCTGGTCTGGGAAGATCCCACATGCCATGGAGCGGCTGGGCCCGTGAGCCACAACTACTGAGCCTGCGTGTCTGGAGCTTGTGCTCCACAGCAAGAGAGGCTGCAATGGTGAGAGGCCCGTGCACCGTGATGAGGAGTGGCCCCTGCTTGCCGCAACTGGAGAAAGCCCTCGCACAGAAACGAAGACCCAACACAGCCATAAATAAATAAATAAATAAACAAAAATTTAAAACAGACATAATAGTTCATATCTTATAAAGCTGTTCAGAAGATTAAATGACTTTATGCATATTAAGTACTTAAGTACTTGTAACATATAAGTTGTATAAAAATAATAACCACTATTTTATTTCCTCTGTATACAAGTAGCCCACATGCAACACTTATACCAGAAATGCAGGAGTTTTTTATTTGTTTGTTTTCTAGAACATCTTAGATTATCAACTAGGAGAAAAAATACTAGATTGGGAAAAAGGAGGTCTAGAATCTAGTTCTTACTCTGCCACTAAATTGTTATTGAATACAGTGAATTTTCTTATGGAGGTTAAACATTTTCTTAGGTCCATGCCTACTATAGATTTTTGAATGCCATCTTTACAGAGAGTGACGATATAAAAGTCCAAGTGATCGCAGAAGCCAAATCAGTGGTTTTCTAATGAATGAGATGCCCATGAATGATTCTGATCCTTAAAGTTGATTAATTCTTTAGCTCAGTTGCACACATTCCTTTTTCTGAGTTGTTTTTACTCTTAAAAAAAAAATCCATACAGCATGTCACTAAATGGTGACAATGATCAGGATATTAGAAAAGCTGGCTAGAGGAGGACTGTGCTAACCCACCCTCTGATTTTGCTACTTAAACCTTTCTTAGTGTCTCTGACTGGACTCTTCTCCATTAAGCTCCCTCTAAAGAGGTTATTTCACTCCAACCTGCCTTCCAAGTAATATGACCTGGTGGTGTAGGAAAGGCATGCACGGTCTTGCAGTCTATCTAGAAAATGCAATGCATCCTCCAACTTCGCTTCCTTTATTTTCCCATAGACCCTGTAGCTGTCCTAATTTTAATTATTAACTTAATCTGTCCCTCCTCTTCTGTGCCCAGACTGGTTGTTCTGACAGAAAGGACTGGGTTTGGAGATCTTTAAATGGTCAGTACTCAGTATTTAACCAGTGCATTAAAAAGTGTTTGCCTTTTTTCAGTACATATGGTGAGTCAAGTCACATGCCTCTTCACTCAAGCTATGATCTGGTCCTTTTTTACATATTGCTGCCTCTGCCTGGAATGACTCCCCCTTCCTGTGCACTTAAGGAGTCATACTTTACAATCCAGCTCAGACATTGCTTCCTCTGAAGTGCTGTCCCCGAGCCCCTCATACCTTCCTTTCTCTGCACCACAAAAGTATACTTTCTTACAGAAGTCAAAGATTTCTTCTAGGGCCTTGTCTATATTCTTTGAAAGGATCATACTGAATTTTTTACTTTTAAAGAATGTATTTACAACTCTTGCTTGCTCGTAAGGTGAGAGCTGCTCAAGAAAATGAAAGTGCCTCTTTAATCGGCCTTCTCACAACGTAGCACAGAGCCTGGCACATAACAGGCAATATTTGTTGATTGCAACGGCATTGAACTGATTTGAATTGAATTGACTTCAGATTCATAAAGGAAATTCATCTCACTTTGAAAGGTTTATAGTATAATTGATATAGCCAATTGAAATGGGTGAATTACAAAAGGTATATAGTTAACTTTTACTTTAGGAGGTTTTAAAGATGATTTTTACCATTTTAAGAGAATTTTTTATTATTGGAAGTTTTCTCTTCCTGGTGTTTCCTTCCTCTCAGCATAAGAGAGGAAGGAAACAATCTTTCATTGTCTCCAGAAAGATTAGAGTAATAGAAGGGAGAAAGAAAAGTAGTCAATAGTCAACTTTAAAGCCCAAAGGACTACAAAAGTCTTGCAAACAGTTTTTCTCGTATGAGAAAAAGATTTCCAAATTCAAGTATCTCCCTTTATATAGCAAAATAAATCTAGGAGGTTTGTACATGAAATATTACCATAAACTATGGGTAGAAAGAACTCAACATATGGCCAAGAAGAGACCTCTTGAGAAAAGAGAAAAATAATCTTAATAGTAGATTTGAGCTTTAAATTGACAGAGTATTTGTACAAATAAGAGTAAAGCAACAGAACAGGAAAGACTGTTTTAAATGAGAAGGGAATGGTAAGTTTCTTTCTGTCATCCACAGAAATGGGGACCCAGAATAAGACAGAACGTGTTTTAGAGAATAAAGTGGCTTTTTAATTTATTTTTACATTTTATGTAAGTTTGAATGTTGGCTGCACTGTACACAACAGTTTTTGAGAAGGAAGGATTGTCCAGACCAGATGGGAAGTCTCTACAGCCCTGCTCTCTAACCTTTGTGTGAAAACCACAGTTGAACAGTCAAAAAAGCTTCATGAAGGACCCAGGAATACATTAACAGCACAGACAATAAAAAGTCTAGAGTATGGACTGTTGAGATATCAATGAAATCTGACAAAACCCTACTGTAATACAATAAGACCTATAGGGAACTGACATTAAAATTTGGGTGAGGAATTGATTACCCAAGATGCTATATAAACAATTAAGACCACCTTGACAATCAGCTGCTGTTGGAAATCAGTCCTCCCCAACAGAGGTATTCAATAAATGTTAGGGTCCTGACTATTTATGGCCTCTCTTTTTATCTTTGCTTCCCAAATAGCTTGAGGAAATCAAGACAAGTAAACAAGGATTTTCTCAAGAATCTGCAAAATAGGAATGTTTTGGTTAATTGAGTGTTCCAGTGAACATATATCACCTGTAAGGCTTATTGGTTATCCAAGAATTAAAGATGCTCTGTATTAGTCAGGGTTCTCCAGAGAAACAGAACCAATAAAGAGATTTATTATAAGGAATTGGCTCACACAGTGATGGAGTCTCAGAAGTCCCACAATCTGCCATCCGCAAACTGGAGACCCAGGAAAGCCAGTGGTGTAGTTCCAGTGCACGTCTGAAGGCCTGAGAATTAGGAGAACTGATGCCATAAGTTGAAGTCTGAATCCAAAAACCTGAGAACCAGTAGAATCTATAGCATAAATTCCAGTTGAAGGGAAAGAGAAGACCAGTGTTTCAGTTCAGCAGTCAGAGAGAGAATTCTCCCTTACTTGTTTTCCTTTTTGCTCTATTTAGGCTCTCAGCAGATTGAATGTCGTCCAACCACATTGGGGAGGGCCATCTGATTTATCCAGTCTACCAATTCAAATGCTAATCTCTTCTGGGAACACCATCACAGACACACCTAGAAATAATGTTTAGCCATATATAGGCACCCTTTGGCCCAGTTATGTTGACACATAAAATTAACCATCACATACTATATGCTAATTCTTTGAAAATGATTAACCCTATGGACCTAAGTATGGGAAAGGATGGCATGTGGCTGTCTCCAAGTCTCTCTAGGTCTAATTCCTTATGGTCACTGCAAGTAGACCAGCCTCCAGAAGGGAGTGCTTTTCTCAAGCATCACCTGATAGATTAATTCAGGGACAGCCCTCAGTTCCTTCTCGCCAGTGACAGTCTCAGAGTATGCAGAATTTCCTTGCTGTCAGATTGGCATATGCCTTGAGTCTTCTGTAGATGAAACATCAGCTCTCTATGCCAGCTCAGCACTCATTTCCAAATCATTTGTTTGCTGCCTTGCCATGTGAGAGCAAAGGTTTCATCAACCCAGCACGATTCCCAAGAATGGTGCTTTTTCTCTCCGATAAATGTGTGACTTTGAACCAGAAAAACAGTCAAGCCTCAGAGTCATGGACCCAAATCACAGTTTTGTCTCTGTCATTTACTTTGGAACGTAATCCGCCCCCATCATTTTTCTCATCTGAAATAGTCAAAGGTAGCCAACATCATCTCTAAAGTTTCCTATGTGCTCTGAAAACCAGTTAAATAGGTGCCTTAACTGTGGTGGTTGCTGTTTTAGGGGAAAAAAATTAGCACACCTATGGTGGTGCTAGATGAAGAGTAGGAAAAATAAATAAGATGCAAGGGCTTTGCCACTGAGTGTCTTGGAACCTGGTAAGGAAGGTGGATATTTAAACCGTTAACCCCAGAATCTGTGGTGAGTGCTAATTAAGGGATATATTTGATCTAACCCATTCACACCACCTTATTATCAAACCCAGATGATGGCAAAATAAGCCCTCAAAGTTAGGGACGCTTTTAAGGACACTGATAACTGGTTCCCTTCCAGATGAGATCCACGACCTCTGCTCTAGGGCATTATTACAAGGTTCTAACTCACTGCACTAAACAGATATTCTCTCCAAAAGGCATGAGAACAGGAAAAAGAAAGAAAAGCTCGACTTACAAAGAAGGAAAGAGGGTATCCGTGCCAAAGTTGATGAATTAACTTTTTTGTATTCCTGTTGTCTAACACAGAGCCTGGCATATTACCGGTGCTCATGTACATGTTCATTCATTTATTCACTTGTTAAAGCTGTACATGTCACATATGCTGTGCTCTGGGACACAATTGTGAATAAAACATGCACGGTTAATGAGCTTATATTAAAATGAGAAAGGGTAGATGATAAACTAGTAAATAAGCAGGGAATCAAATATTTTGATACATCTTATGAAAGAAATAAATGGTGATGTGATAAAGAGAATGGGAAATTATGTGCGTCATATAGGGTGGTCTAGGATGGTCTCTGTGTGAGATCTGAAGTGGGAACAACGTAAAGGCCCTGGTGAAAAATTTCTTGTTGCACAAGAGGGAGCCAGGAGAGCAGATGGCCAGGGTCATCTCTGTTGAAGGGGGAGGATGGTGCAAGGTGTGCTTGTAGAGGTGGATAGATGATGCATGTGTTGTCAGGCCGAGTCAGTGTGATTTTCTAATAACATGGCTGTAAAGAAAGAGGAAAAGGGAGGTATCAAGGCTTATGCTTAAATTTAGTTAAAATGAACTGAAAGGAACGAAGGAAGAAAGGAGAAAGAAGGAAGCGAAATGATTGATTCATCTGAGTGCTGACCTACATTTCTGCACTAGACACAGGAAAGGTGCATGTTTTTCTGGAGTCTGCAACCTAGAATGTTATGCTGAATTTGATGACGGGTCAAAGTAGCACAGAAGAGAGAAATACTCCATTAGAATACAGGCTCTAAAAGAAGTGACAGAGCATTTTGATATCGGTAGAGGTCTGGATAATTCAGGCAGTTAGTCATTCCTTCCCTTTGATTCCACAGGGATGGAAGGGAAGATTTATCTTGGAAGATGAGTAAGATCCGCCAGATGACAAAGTAGAGAAGCACATTTCAGGCAGGGAGAACAGCAGGTACTAATAAATGGAGACGTGAACAGCCTGGTACATGTGTGCCAAAGTCTCCAAGCGGTCCAGCAAAACTAGAGAACAGAGTAGAAGGGCAACGTTGAAAGCGGGGATTGGAAAGTCAGGTAGTATCAGGTCAAGTAGTGTTTACCAGTAGCTAATGCTTCTGAACCCCCAGCGTTGCTGATCTTCTGTCTGTTCCTCAAATGTGACAAAATTCTCCTTGCCCCAGGGCTTTTGCAATAATTTATATCTCCAGTACCCTCTTTCCTGGACATTCACACAGCTGACTCCTTCCCACCAACCATCGATTAAATCTCAGCTCAAATATCACCTTCTCAGAACCAACACCTCTCCGGGCTCAATCTGAAATTGATTCACCTGTACTTTCTGATCACGCTGTTTTATTTTTTTCCTTAGTGCTTTCTACTACATGGAATCGTCTTGGCTATGTACATGTTTATTTATCTTCTGCCTTCCTCCACTGAGATAAAAGCTCAACAAGAGATGGAATTTCTTTTATTTACTGCTGTATTTCCAGCACCTGTACCAGAATAGTAGGAGCCCATATAATATTTGTGAAATGAATAAGTGAGGAATCATTGATTAGGGAGAGGTATCATCCAACTTGCCCTTTAGAATATCATTTTGTGTGCAGTATGGTAGGACTGCATCTTTCTGAAAGATAAAGTTCTAACGTGAGTATGTGAGATTTAAAAAAATGTACAATCAAAATTACCTTGACAATGGATTAAAAAGGTTCAAGGCCTTTTGAAGACTTAAATTCGTCATTCAAGGATAATAGATCCAGTATCTCTAGGGTGTTTTTTTTTTTCCAGAAAGGACATGTCCCTCTCTGTCCTTGGCACCCTATTCAGCAATCTAGAGGATTATTCCAGTACATTGCTACATTTAGAGGAGTGGTAGGAGAAATAACCTGAACTCCTTATTTATTTTTTCTCCTGTGAAAATGAATATTGCTGAATTTATATGAGCTTAATGCTCATATAAAACACCACTTCATGGAAGGTGGACGTGCAAGGTCTAAGTTTGGAGGCTGAGAGCCCATTTTAAAATGGCATTTTGTTCTCCCTTGAAATGAAAAAAAAAAAAACATCTTCTGTCTCTTTCAATCCTATGATACCTAACTTTATGCGTTTGAGATGCTTCTGCAGCAAACTGAAACCTATTTTCATTGGGTTTGAATCCACTTTCTTTATCCCAGGCACAGCTTAAATATCATTGTAGAAGGTGCCTTGAAATTAAAAGACCAACATGATCTCCAGTGGACTTACTACTTATAATGATCTGGGTGTTCAGAGCTTCCACTTCATAACTCCTCTTGTCTTGTCCCTTCCAACCCCAATAAAGAAGACAATTTTTAGAGGCAACATGAACAAGGGTTAGTGAGGATTCAACAATTTGTCTTATTAAAGTTGAGAAAAAATTAAGTAATCCATTGAAATACTAGTGTCAAATACTGGTGTCTTCACCGACCTCATAAACGCATAGTCAACTTTGGTCTTTCCTTTTTAAGCAACTAGGAAAGGGACCATTTTAGATCTTCATTCCAACAAATTTTCCAAACATTGAATAGCCTGGGGTGTGAGATACATTTCTATGCTAAATGAGGGTTAATGTCTAAAAGACTTTAATTTTTTAAACATCTTTATTGGAGTATAATGGTGTGTTAGTTTCTGCTTTATAACAAAGTGAATCAGCTATACATATACATATATCCCCATATCTCCTCCCTCTTGCATCTCCCTCCCACCCTCCCTATCCCACCCCTCTAGGTGGTCACAAAACACCAAGCTGATCTCCCTGTGCTATGTGGCTGCTTCCCACTAGCTATCTACTTTACATTTGGTAGTGTATATATGTCCATGCCACTCTCTCTCTTCATGCCAGCTTACCCTTCCACCTCCCCGTGTCCTCAAGTGCATTCTCTATGTCTGTGTTTTTATTCCCGTCCTGCCCCTAGGTCATCAGAACCATTTTTTTTTTTTTTAGATTCCATATATATGTGTTAGCATACGGTATTTGTTTTTCTCTTTCTGACTTACTTCACTCTATATGACAGACTCTAGGTCTATCCACCTCACTACAAATAACTCAGTTTCGTTACTTTCTATGGCCGAGTAACATTCCATTGTATATATGTGTCACATCTTCTTTATCCATGCATCTGTTGATGGACACTCTGGTTACTTCCGTGTCCTGGCTGTTTTAAATAGTAAAAGACTTTTGAAGGCTTCTGTAAATGGCCTCTAGGGAGTGAAGTGTTTTCTACTTTCACTGGCTTTTTACTGTCACTTCACTTCTCACTATGCAACATCCACGCCTCTATCAGTTACTTGTTTGCAGTTATACTGGGGATAAATTGAAGATTATGAGAGCTGTAATTTGGTTTAACACCTAGGCTAATAGGTTAAAAAGAGCCTGAAGAAACCTTTGGGAGATTCAAGCACTGGCTCGTCTTAGCTTAGAAAGGATTTATTATTACAAATTCCCAGTGATAAATAGGCAGATGTGTCAGATGTCTCAGTTTGCTGTCTTGCACAAAGGGCTGATGGACATATTTGGTCTGTGAAAATGTGAGTATTGATCCAAATACCATCATTTGAATAATGCTTTGAAAATTGCAAAGCATTTCTACTTCTCAGGTGCATAACACTGGGGAGTGTCAACCTACTTTGTGCCAGGTTGAGTGAATACAAAGATGAAAAGAACATAGTAAGCTAAGGTTCAACTTTCCAACCTGAAATCAGGTAGATCTGCAGCGAATTCTAACCTTCCTGTGTTTGAGCTTTGTAACTATAGGTAAGTTAGCCTTTCAGAGCCTCATTTATTTAATATGAAGATCAAGGATAATAATAGACAATACTTCACAGAGTTTTGGGGAGGATTTAGGGAGATAGTTTTAACAGAGTGCTTAACATAATAAGAGGTAACAGTCTAATATATTAGCTATTTAATTATTTTGAAGAGACATCATAACCAAGAAGGGATGATGATGATGATGGTGATGATGATTCTCATTTTGCGTGTCCAGAAACAGTGTCAGGAATGCTAAGCAAGTTGACTAAAGTCACATATGTCTTGAAATCTTGGGTTCAGGTTCCAAGCTCCAAACTCTATCTTGTTTCCTGGCTCCTAGGGCTAAATGAAGGAATTGGGGCAGGGTGATCTTATGCAAAGGAACATTTCTGTGCCCATAAGAATTTCTACTGCAAAACCTTTTAAAAAATGAGTCCAAAGAGAAAGAGTATCCAACTCTTTTATTTCCATTTTTGTCCTGGTGAAAAAACAAGTGTGTATTACAAGCTTGACTTACAAGGATCTCACAGGAGGAGCCCCTTGTACTATTTGAGTTACTAATGGGATAGCAAACAGTGCCTGTAATTTACTTTGTACTTTGATAATGTCTTGGCTCACAGGGTCACACAGCCCTTTCCAAACATTAACTTATTTCTCCCTCTTAATGCTTCTAAGGGGTCAGAGAAGGTTAGCACTCCCTTTGTTTCATAGGTGAAAAAACAGATCTAAGAAGGTTATGTATCCTACCAAGGTCATCCAGCAAGCCAATAAGCTATCTAATCCCCTGGTCCCTGCTGAAGATACTCCTGGAACCCACATAGGGAAATGTGTGCAGGATGTTTTTCCTCCTGCCCCGGAACTGCCACCAAATGTCATTTGTGTTCCTTTTCTATACCTCTCAAGCTGTGCCTCGAACAAACAAAACAAGAATGTATTGCATCCTGGCTTCTTCAGGACCATGGAGCTAAGAGGTGAACAAAAAGGAGTAAGCCTAAGTGTAAAATATATTTGTTGCAAGCAAATAATACTTATCATATTAAAAGTGGGTGGGAGAGGTTGACCTATTTGTTTTAAAAGTTAGGTGGAGTAGTGTAGGGAAAATGTACACACACGTGAACAAGATTTCAGAACCTCATCCGAATACAGGGAACAGTTAGATTAATCTACTTAGGAACTGACATTTACTGAGCTCTAGGCACGAGTTTAGGAATTCCCTGGCTGTCCAGTGGTTAGGACTCTGCGATCTCCCTGTAGGGGGCACAGGTTGGATCCCTGGTTAGGGAACTAAGATCCTGCATGTCGCACGGTGCAACCAAAAAAACCAAAAAAGAAAAAAAGAACCCCATTAACTCAATTTTTGAGATGGAGGAGTCAGAAAAGCTGAATAGAACACTTTTTTTATGTCCTTATTTAAAAGTCCTCTTCCCACTGAGTCCTTCTCTTCCAGGCCACCTTATCCAAAACCATGGCCCCCTTTCCACTCTTGTCCTTTTCCCTGCTTACCAATTAATTAATTACCAGTTAATTATCTTGTTTATTATTTCTCGCCTTCCTTTAGAATGTCATCTCCTTGATGGCAGGAAGCTTTGCCTAATTTGCTCATTGCTGCACCCCTAGTGCCTAGAAGAGAGCCAGTACATAATAGGAGTCAACCAAAAATTATTTAATGAATGTATTCATGTTCCCCTGACAGCTCCGAGTTCTCTTAGTAGCAGGCAATTACAGTTGCAATGTTATATTTACTTTTAATCCCAACTCTTCCTCCCCATCTCAACTTTCACTTACTGAGTTTAGACATTATGGGTTCCAACTTGGGTTACTTCCTCTTCACAGATCTTTCTGGCTCCACATTTATTTTCCTTAACACAGGACTGAAAATAGGAATCAACCAATAATTGTTAAATGAATGAATGAATGCATTCACATTCTCATGACAGCTCAGAGCTCTCTTAGAAACATGCGATGACAGCTGCAATTTTACATTTATTTATGTGGTGATTTGATTAAGCTCTATATCACTTTCTAGATCTATGAAAAAAGAACATTTCAGGGTGATCATGAAGCATATCCCAGTGCTTAGAATGATGCCTGGCAGAAAGTAGTTCTCAACAAGTATTTTCTAATGGAATAAAGAGATACAGCTGTGTGATAGAATTCAAAGAGTGGAAATGTGACATAGCAAAGACTTGGAACCCTTTTTGTGTATTCAGTAACTACTTATTAAGCAATAGACATTACTTCTGCCTTCAGTGGGGCTTACTACCAAGTGGGCTCTTCTCATACTAAATCTCAAACTAGGTCTTTGCTGCAAATCCAACATTTAAATAAAAAGCAATTTCACTTATGTTTTAATATTTAACTCATAAATAAGAAACTTAAATATCTGGCAACTTCACCTGTCTGGAATGCAGGTAAAAGGCAGAAAGTAAGCCAGGAAAGCCTCTTTCCAGTTAAAAGAGGTTACCGAGTTTGACAACATAAAAGTTTCTTAAATCATGCTGCACATTCCATCTACTTTTAAATATCACAGAACCACCTGTCATCTCAGGAGTGTCCCTCTTTAAAGTACTTGTCCCAGTTTATCTATCACTAATCTCTATAAATTCTATAGTCAAATATCTTTTAATTCCAACTGTTCCTCTCCATCCCTGATTCCACTGACCTAGTTTAGACATTAGGGCTTCCACTTCGGTTGCTCATTCTTAACTGGTCTCACTATCTCCACTTTCCTTTTCTCTAACACAGGACTGGAAATCAAAATAAATAGAATAGACAAAGTAGATGCCCAAAGCAAGGCTTCGTGTAAGAGAAAGATATTAAACCCAGCCTGGTAGTGGAGACTTCTATGACCATCTGTGGCCAAATGGAATGGATAACTCCATCACCCTGTGGTTCGTTTCCTATAGAGCCTACCTCTTGCAAATTTAGCTACTAACTCAATTATGACATCCTTCTATGAGCACTCATACTAAAGCCACCTACTGATTCCAAAACTTGTTTTTTTAAAGAATGACAAACTCATTTAGTGGTCCTAACTAGGTCTGTCGCTCATCCCTTGACACACATATTGTACTTGCTTGTTAGTATGAGTGTCTTCTTACTAGATATGTATTTCTTTAAATATGGGGTGTGAATTATTAGAGGATAACAGTTGCTTTTACGTTGTAGTTTACAATACAGTATATAACAGTGAAGGATAAGTGGAGACAGTTCTTTTCATTCTCTTCAGCCCTTCCAATGGCTTTAAGAAGAAACTAAGTTTTGTGCTAGTGTGCTCTTAACAACTTTTATACTTGATAATCTCCTTTATTTAGCAAAGAGACAAGCAAACCCAGGCTTGGAGACCTCAGCACACAAAGTTACTGGTTTGAAAATTCAATCATAAGACTGTTTTCATTGCATTTGGTTTAACAATTACCTTCTATTTAGGACAAATGAAACGGATTTTCCATTAAGTTGAGACACAAACTGTTTTTTTCCAATAAAATTTTTTAAGGTCTAGAAGTATATATAATTAAAGAAAACATTAAATAATGTGGGGAGCACAACGATATGACAAAAACACAATGGGCCATTTGAATGACTGAAATTTGGGAAATTTCACTACACTATAAGTTCCTTCTCTTACAGCAAGGACCATGTCTTTTCATCTCCTCATTACCCCAAATTCAGCACAAAGCATTACCTGTGTAAGAAAAGAGGAAAGCTTAGATTCCAAGGTATATCATCGAGATCATACTCTCATGTACATCTCAAATCCTTTACACCTCTCTTGTACTCACCTGGCAAAAGCCCAAAACTTCATTATATCAGACTGTCAATTCTATACCCGTACTCTGGGCTGCTGAAATGGCTTGTAAAAAATACACACTATATTAGTGCATCTCACTTCAAAAGTGATTCTATGGGGCCAAATCTAGCTAATAACTTTGTATTTAGCTTTTCAAGTGCTAAAGATATGTTTTATTATCAGACATACTTAGAAATACATATGCCCTTCATATTGTGGATCCTCACTGAGACTCTCCCTGTCCTCACATCTTTAAGAATACTGTCTTCCATATGATATCGCTTATATGTGGAATCTAAAAATATGGTACAAATGAACTTATTTACAAAACAGAAATAGAGTCACAGATGTAGAAAACAAATTTATGGTTACCAAAGGGGAAGTGGGGGAGGGATGGATAAAATGGAAGATTGGGACTGACATATACACACTACTATATATAAAATAGGTAACTAATAAGAACCTACTGTATAGCACAGGGAACTCTACTCAATACTCTGTAATGACCTATATTGGAAAAGAATCTAAAAAAGAGTGGATATATATTTATATATAACAGATTCACTTTGCTGTACAGCAGAAACTAACACAACATTGTAAATCAACTATATTCCATTAATTAAGAAAAACAAAAAACGATTAAAAAAAGAATAATATCTCCCACAGCTGTCCCAGCACAATCTATCCTTTCTCTATTTTTAGCCATAGCAATTATTATATATCTATGTATATATATTTAAATAT
Source organism: Hyperoodon ampullatus (assembly GCF_949752795.1). NCBI lineage: Eukaryota > Metazoa > Chordata > Mammalia > Artiodactyla > Ziphiidae > Hyperoodon > Hyperoodon ampullatus. The sequence goes on along the minus strand of NC_136930.1, from coordinate 66,471,566 downwards.
AATAATAAAGAGTAATGTGTATACCCTTACAAAGCATATGTATATGAATATACATCTGTATATGTAAGCATCTGTATATGTATACATATATGCATGTATATATAAACACATTTACATATGTATAGAATGCTTACATTCTAGTTGGAATGATGCAAACAATAAAGTATATACATAAATATATATTGAACAATTATATACCCATAATAAATATACTTTTTTGTTTATTGTCCACATCTTCCCAACTACATTGTGTCATGAGAACAAGGATTTTGCCTACTTGTTTCACTGCTATATTCCCTGCACCTAGGTCAGTGTCTGGCACAAAATAGACTCTCAATACTTATTTCAATAAGTATTGAAATACATATTCAAATAATAGTTTGAATAAGTATTCAAATTATTCTCAATACTTAGAGAAAAGGGAGGAAAGAAGCAAGGTCAAACATATGATACATTTTTACATCTGTATTATATATGAAATGCTCTTACCTTTCTCTGAGATTTTTCAAATGTAGTCAGTACTTACGTATTGAGTGTCTCAAGTCCTCACCCTGGAGGAAGGAGAAAAGAAACAGACACATGAATGAATAAGATATATTGTACGTCAGATGGCGCTAAGTCTATAGAATGCGATTCCCCCTTTCTCCACCTCTTGCTCCCCATTTGGTGTGACAAAAATGGATTAGAAATAAGTACCAGCTTAAATGGCCATAGACTCTCCCATTGGACTGTTCCCTCTAGTTTTTCAGCAGCCAATGTGCCTAATTCATCTTATCTAGTCAGTTTTTGTTAGCAGTTTAGGGTCCCTGTCAGAGTACTTTGCTTTTCTTGCCATGTGGATAATTTTACAAATGTCTGTCCTCTTCACTAACCTATGAGCTATTTGGGTTTAGCATGTCTGTAGCCCCAACCCTTAGCACATACTTGGCCGGGAGTAGATATTTACTTCTTTTTTCGAAAGAAAATAAATTAAGATTTGATGATCTTATTGTTGCTGTTGTTGTTTGCTTTTTTGTTGTTTTTGTTTGTTTTTTGCTATTGCAGATGGGATTCAGTAGAATGCTCTTTTCCAGGCAGATGCATTGTCCAAAACAATGTGTAACTGCAAAGACAAATGGGACAGTAATCCATAAAAAACAAGCATAAGAATTCCTAACATACAGCAGTCTGAGGCCAGTCAGTGTAGGGCAAATTAACTAACTATGTTGACCCTGAAGTCAGTCTATGGTGTAATTGATGGTGTTTACAAGCATGTTCATATGTGAAGACAAGAATCAATTTACTTGATGGAGTTCTACATCATAGCTTCATAAGGCCAGGAACTATGCAAGATATATTAGGGGGGAATGTACATCTAATAATAAAATATAACTTTAGCACTTGAAAAAATGAATAAAAACTATTAACTAGTTTTCACCCCATAGAATCACTTATTTCCAGAAAACTGGGGGTTTTACTGTAAATTTGGATATTTGAAAACTTGCCAACTATTCAAATTTCTAACTACCTACTATAATTCTTTAAAAACTAAGAATCTTTGTTTCTCAACTTTAATACTTATGAGAATTCATTGAGTGTATGGAATTACAAAAAAATATATCCTTTGCTGAAAGGGTATAGTGGATATCAGGGGAAAATGAAAGTTCTTAGCAGGTAGCAAATACTTAGAAAATAGTCTTGCAGTACCAGGTATTTACACGACAACAATCCATCTCAGTCTGTTTCTCCTCCCTCACTTCCTCCTTATTTCCCTTTTATCCTACATTACTTGGTCTTCTGCCTCCTAACTGTGTTTACATTTGCATGTCAAGATTTAAGCAAGTTTATACTCTGCTAAATCTTGTCTTGCAAGTTGAAACATTAGTAGAATTCTACACTGTGAGTCTGTTGTCATACTGTTACACTGGAACACTGAGACAGGAACCACTCTGGTATCACTGATTAGCTCTGAGACAGGAAATGATAGAGCCATATTCAGAGCACTGTCCCATCCAACCCATGATTGGATGATTCTGAAGGTTTGATACAGCTCACTGATATTGTCTACCCTGAAGTCCAGTTAATTACGAGAACTAGCTCTTAAGATAGCTCAGAGACTATGTTCTAGTTTTCATTGTGGCTATTGCCAGGAGAATTGTCAGACAAGGCTCAGGCCTTTGAGATGCGAATCTGTTTGAAATGCAAAGATGGAGGTTGGAATGAATTCCAGAGGTAATTTGCATAAGCCTGTACTTTCACTCACTTGTTTCACTTCATGATAGTACCTTCAAGAATATTTGAAAATCTGAGGTGAGCTTGAGGTTGAATGAGATTGTGCATGTGTGACAAGAGATGAAATTACAAGGAGACAGAGGAAGAGCAGTAGCAGTAGTAGTAATACTACTACTACTACTACTAATGTTTATTTACTGGATTCTGAGAATCTGACAGACATAATGCCAAGAGTTCTATATGCATTATCTATTTAATCCTTTCAACAGCCCTATGAGGCAAGTGCTATTGTCATTTCCATTTTATAGATGATAAAACTGAGGCTTAGGTAAGTTATGTAGCTTGCTTATATTTACACAACTATTAACTCACAGAGCCTGAAAATAAACTCATACTTTATTAGCTCCTGATTCTATATTCTTAACTGCAATAAACCAGCTCCGTGTCTTTTACCAAACCACCAGTGGGACACCAAAAATCAGCTGCCCAAAATAGCATCAACAACCTCTTCTAAGTACCACCCCCACCAAAATCTATGGTCCTCTGGGCTATTGCTTCGACAATAAGACAAATATGAGGAACTATCTATGTAGTATTTTTCAGTCAACTTAGAGACCTACTAAATATTAGCATTGTTTCCACTTGCTCCTTGATAGAATAAGTAGAGAGTTCATGACAGTCAGAGTGCTATTAGGTGTAAGAAAACTGGGAGGCTGGATGAGTCACCTGCTTTGGAGGTCTTTGAAAACAAACAAAAAGGCAAAAATTAAAAAAAAAATTATGGAGTACCTATTTTGTTGGTCACAACTTGACATAGATGGATGATAGGTGATAGATAGATACAGATAGATAGATAGAGGATGATAGATGTAGATATACAAGCACAGCTGTGTGTATGCATGTTTTATGGCAAATTACATACAGACCAGTAATGAAGCCGTTGATTCCTTTTCAGATGAGCATGCTGGATCTCAGATGTTAGGAAACTTGTTTAAGGTTATGGACTTAGTGAATGACAAATCTCATGACTTTGGGCATGGCATAGAACCTTTCTGAGCTTTAGCTAACCCCTCTGGAAAAATGAGAATAATAACATTTGTCACCAGGAGTTGGTGAAATATTGTACATCAGACTACCTTTGGGCCTGGCACAAAGCTTCAGCTCATTACACGGATGCTGAAATAAACCTGATCCCACTGACCATCCAGTGCCATCTTCCTGTGCAAGGGCACTGGAGGAGTGAGAGAGCAATGCTCTGCCATCTCTTGTGTAACTCTGGAGCCTCCATAAAAGTGGCGGTATGCACTATTGGAATGGATTCTCTTTGACACAAGCAGAAGTCAGAATATAGCATGCCACCTTAATCATGCTTTAATTGAAGTACCATATACATCACCACTTGACATAGGCCTTTTGAAGTCCAGGCATCACCACCCTGCCTCATGGGAACGTGTGCCGTTACCACCAGCATAATTGTTGGAGCAACTGATGCATTCCCAGCAGCAGATATTTCAGCAGGTAGTGAAGATAATTAGGAGAAGATTTTGATCTTGCTGATTTACAGTGAAAAGCAGGGTATCAAGGGATATGAATACAGACAATCAAGTCATATTAAAGTCTATGATGAAAGCTCCCTTTAATATGAGGGACGAAAAAGCAGTAAAAACAAAGCTATTTTCAATTTGAAGAGGAAAAAATGCTATCCTTTGATCCCTGACATAATATGACAAGGAAACAAAGCACTCAGACAAATCATCTTGTATGGTAATTTTCTTTCTCATTTGAAATTTTGGGTGTGACGACCAAATTGCCGCTGCTTTAAAAAGTTTGTTCACTTTGTTCATTTTACAAATGTTTACTAAATGCCTAACACATGCCAAGCACTATGTTAGATTCATGGACCTTTGCACTCAACTGGTCACCATGTACTGGGGGAGATGGAAACATTTTTTTCAGATAATTACAGTGGGTTAGTCATCAAGAAAAGTAAGCAAGAGTACCTTTGAAGCAAGAAAGGGAAGCATTATAATAGACTTGTTGGGGGAAGGGTCGATGCACAATGAGGTCAGAGGTGGCTTCCTGGAGGAGGAGGCGTTTGATCAGAGGATTAAATAGGATTCAGATGTGTTAATAGGGAAAAGCTGTTTTCTCCAGGGCAAAGATCTATGGAAAGGGCACAGAAGCATAAGAAAGCTCAGGGAACAGTATGAAGATCAATTCACCACCATCTTGGGGTAGGTGGTATAGGGTTGTGAGAAATGAGGATAAATGGGGCCAGAACAGTGATGTGTGTTCTGCAGAGGGGTTTGCTCTTGAGCCTAAGAGAAATGCAAAATAGTTGAGTGGATTTTTAGAATCAACTTTATATCTTTAAAGATCACCAGATTGGCTGATGAACTGAATTGGAAAAGGATGACTCTGAAAGCAGGGAGATCAGCTAGGAAGCTGCTGTAACCACCAGTAGAGAATTCCTAAGGGTTCGGACTAAGGTAATGGCAGGAACAGTGGAAATGGAAGAGGGAGCTGGAGAAAAATCTTTCGTAGAGGCTGAATTCAGAGTAGGATTAACTAAGATCTAAGACTGAAATTTAAGACCAAATAGAGGCTCATATTTAGTGGAAATGGTAAAAAAAAAAAAAAAAAAGTCACCTTGGCTTAATACATGGGATGTATGTGTTCTGAAAACAATACTCTATGTAAATTAGATTTTCATAAAGTAAATCACATTTGAATATGTCAGAAGAGCTTGTTATTTAAAATACTCCTATTCTGACTGATTATAGATAATAACCCTCTAACATATGTGCTTACTTAACTTGAATTTCCATATTTTGGGTTAGCTCAAAGCATGTTTTGTACACTTTTGCCACCCACCAATTCAATTTTATTTGGTCAAATGATATACTTTAGTATATAATAATGTATAGATATTTCTCACCCACAATAATAATATTTATCCTCACTGCATCAGTTTCAGCAATGTTTTGGTTAATTTTAGTTGTTTACCTATAACCTCAAGTCAATATGAAGATTCATTTACTATAAAAATGTCATTTTGTGAATGGCATGAAAAATGTTTTGTTTAATTTTATTGAAGTACAGTTGATTTACAATGTGTTAATTTCTGCGGTACAACAAAGTGACTCAGTTATACAAATATATATATTCTTTTTCATATTCTTCCATGAAAAGTGTTTTTGATGGACTTATGGATGGATGCACACATAAATAAGAAAATAGTGATGAGTAGATAGATAGAGAGATGAAAAATTTATACAGAGGCTCAGAAAGGCTAAATAACTGAGCCACAGAAAATGTTCATAAATGAATCAGAATTCCAATCACCTAATAGACAATTTAATGGCACTTACCTATGTAATACTGATAATAGATTTTAGATAGATAAATGCTAAAATAATTTTATACTTCTATAGCAAAGCAAGATAAAGGCAAAAGAAAAGTTAAATGAAAAGAATGACAGTTCCATCAATATTCCACAAGAAAAGCTACTTTCAAAACATAAAGAGAAAAGGGCTTTGCATCAAAAACATAGAAGAAGCAATTACCAGGTACTGAGCATACCTTGTCCCATTTAATCTTCACAATTAACCTACCTGTAGGTATTATGATGTCCCCTTTGCAAATGAGAAAATTGAAACTCAAAGAAGTTAAATGACATCCTCAGCATCATGCATTTCTAAAAGTTGAAGGAGCAGGTCAATCCTAAGTCCTCATAGCTCCTGTGGCCATTTCTAAACACCTCCCATTGAAGCTGAGTTTCTGAAAAGTGGCTGTTGGATCTCTGATGTTGAAGACTCTCCATGAATGCTTTCTGTTTGCCTTGATGGAATTGTTTTTGAACTGCTCTCCAGTAGGTAATCAAGTGTGTTACTGGACTAGTTCTTGTTTAATACTTTGTAGATAATAAATAATTTTCTCCTAATAATTCCAAAGGCAATGTTTTGAAGAACTCAGAGCTATGTGTGGACATTTGCTGAAATCTCTCAGTTACTTAATCATGTTCTCATGAATGAATACAAAGCATAGTGGGTCAGGTCAGTGGTCCATTCCACCCAGTATATGGCACTAATGCTGAGAGGAGAGGGTCATTTGTCGTTTGTGTTCCATAATGTGAACTTCAAAGGACTCAGCAAGTACCCAAGCAGGTCAAGTTTGTTCCAATTATAGATTGTAACTCAACCATTCATCATTTTAGCACAATCCTTTTAGAATGAATTGGTATAGATTTATGCAGATTTTATTCATTTATGCATCTGTTAACTCAAAAACACTTATTGAGTGCCTTTTGTGTGCCAGTTTCCAAGATCTAGAAATGACTAAGACCTATTGCCCCTCAGAAGCTCAGGTAAATAGGCAACTGTTATATAATTATAGATTATGATGGAGAATAGCAGATAACAATACACAATAAGAGTTATGGGGGTTGTATTTCACTCTTGGGAGTGGGTTTCTTCAGGAAGCATGGTCCCTTTATCCCAGGCTCCAGAACAAATACACAGAAAGCAGATATGAACTGAATTCACCAATTGGAGCCAAGCCCAGTAGATCCAATAGCCTAAAGCAGACCCACTCTACCAAGCCCAACCTCCATCAGCCAAATGGTAGCCAAATCCCATGACTGACTGTGAAAACAAATTCTTGTTCAGAAGCCTTTTGTTTGAGTTGGTTTTCTTTTGTGTAACATCATTGCAACAATAGTCAACAAATATGTGGTCCTAGCACATGAAAGATGCTCAATAAATGTAGATTGAACTGTTCTGATTCATCTCCTAACATCAAGAATCCATTAAAAATTGAATATAGGGCCTCCCTGGTGGCGCAGTGGTTGAGAGTCCGCCTGCCGATGCAGGGGATACGGGTTCGTGCCCCGGTCTGGGAGGATCCCATATGCCGCGGAGCGGCTGGGCCCGTGAGCCATGGCTGCTGAGCCTGCGCATCCGGAGCCTGTGCTCCGCAACGGGAGAGGCCACAACAGTGAGAGGCCCGCGTACCACAAAAAAAAAAAAAAAAAAAAAAAATTGAATATACATTTAAGTGAGTCTGTGTCTACACCATATTAAACAAAATATTCCATTACCAGAGGGTGTCTTCCTCCACATTACAGGAGAGGAAACCTAGGCAAACAGATTCACCATGGGGCCTAAAATCCACTTAAATATACAAGACATACAGGGTCAAATGCCATCTGTCAAAACCTGCCTAACATGCAATGGTGGCTCAATTAACATTGCAGTTTTACCTCAAAGGAGAATCAGAAGTGAGAAGATGGAAAGGGGTGGCTGGGCTCCTGCTTAGACCCAAGTGATCTATCCTTTGAGGCAGGTCTAAATGCCAGGCTTGAGAATGTAGGTAAAAAGAGAACCAAATACGGCTTCCCTGGTGGTGCAGTGGTTGAGTGTCTGCCTGCCGATGCAGGGGACACGGGTTCGTGCCCCGGTCCGGGAGGATCCCACATACCGCGGAGCGGCTGGGCCCGTGAGCCATGGCCGCTGAGCCTGCGTGTCTGGAGCCTGTGCTCCGCAACGGGAGAGGCCACGACAGTGAGAGGCCCGCGTACCGCAAAAAAAAAAAAAAAAAAAAAAGAGAACCAAGTAATTCTTAGGAGAACCTTCATAACTACTACTGAGGCAGGTAACTAACTTCATTTCTTTGTTAATGGAAGCTGTTCTGTGTCCAGAAAAGGGAGGAAAACAATTCTCTCTATGAGATAAAAATAGCCTAGTGTAAATCGTTGGGCTTTTCTTTACTTTTAATAAAGGGAGGAACTCAAAGTTATTGGAAGCAAACTTTACCAAAGTTGAACTTTGAAATTTCATTTACAGAGTCCACATGAGATGGGCTGGTATTTCAGCATCTTGGCCTTTACCTGTGTTATCACTCTACAGACTAAAAAAAGGACATGTGGGGACATTTGCACTTTTCATTCATGCTACAGGTATGTGCCTATCACTAATTTTGTGGCAGCAAAACACTTAAATCATGGCCCAGGTTGTAAGGAAAAAAGGAAAAGAAATTAACATTCACTGACAGCCAACTATGACATTTCTTTCCTATTCCTTAGGTTAGGATTTTAGGTTGGCTTTCCTGGAGACAGACTCAGCAGCAGAGATTTGCAAGCAAGAGGTTTATTAGGAAGTACATATGGGAACCACACATATAAGGAAGAGATTTAATGGAGTGGGACTCGACAGAAGAAATTGATGCAGTCACAATAGAGGCCTCAATTGATTCTACAAGGAGCTCTGAAATTGTCCCAGATTGAGGCAAGAGGCTGGGATATATCCAAATAACTACACAAATAGAATTCTTTTGTTTATTCCTCATTATACATAATCAGGTAAGAAGAATGAATTCACTGATCTACTTTATTTGCTCATTCATGCATTGATTGATTCATTCATTCACTCACAAACTCTATTATGTACCTGAAATGACTCTAGGTTGTGTGTGTATAAACTCTGAATTTTGATTAAATGTACTTTGTGCCCTTTGAGAACTTTACAGTCCAACCTTGTGAATGGCTAAGTAAATTATATATATAGACTTAAATTAAAACAAGGACATACCTAATCTGTAAAGAATTTTTCCCTCAAGCCTACAGGAAGTCCCTCAGAGACAAGAAGACACTAGTATGGAGGACTCAAGTATTCCCTTCCCTGTTGAAAACCACTTTGTGGGTAAGAGCTAATTAAAGGGTGTACTAGTCTGTCTCATCTCCTCTGTTTGATGGATTTGGCTCTGCACAGAGGCCAAAGTCTGGCTTGGATTGCTTCTGAATTTGCCCTTGCATCAACTGTAATCTCTACACTCTTTTCTCTGGCACAGGAAAAAAAATGTTCTTACTATCAGTAATAACCCCTTAAATGAAGTGATTCTAAAACAAGTAGATTGGAAAATAAAGACTGAGCTAAATAAAAATGTCATAATAGGTAAGAAGTACTGCCAGTATTTTAACACTGGGACCCTTAGCCCACAATCCATCATTATTTTGGGCTTAAAGTAGACAATGTAATTAGCATGACACCATTTGCTGAGACATCTATGCCCATGAAAAAGCACAGTTCTGGCTTCAGAGCATCCTGGTCAGGAGAGCAATATGAACCAAGTGTCAACAACTAGTATCTTAATAAAGACAAGGTGTGAGGTTTCTCTGAGGTTCCTTTTTAAAGTCAGTCAGTTTGAAGCAGATATAAAGCACAAACAGCATGTTGACCTCTGAATCTATCGTGTTTCAAGAGGAAATCTGTGGGAGTCCACTGTTACTTACACTGTACTTCTCTGTAGGATGAGAGAAAAAAGAGTAAGAATGACTCAGTGATAAAAAGATGGAGATGACATTTAAAGAGTATCAAACTGAGGTTGAATTATACTAATCTAATTTCTTAGAAGCACCCAAATCAACAGCTTCATTACTAAAAGAGAGTAAAAAAGAAAAAGCACTCTGGAAACTAAAAAGAATAGTTCACTCATAAGCTCAATCATTCATTCGTCCATTCAACGAAATGTATTGAGCACCTACTAGGTGCCAGACGGAGGATAAGGTGGTACATACAAGAAAAAGGTTTTCTTTTTAACTCATATTCAAGTGGAGACAAAAGATAATTATCAAGTATAAGAATAAATAAATAATATAAATATAATACTGAAGACTGATGAGGGTTATGAAAAATATTAAAGCACAGTCGTAGTATAGAGAATAATGACAAGCTCAAGGATTGCAGATAGAGTAGGAGATAGTGCTTCTCATAAGAGGTGTCATTTGAGGAACAATTTGAAGGAAAAGAGGGAGCCTTCTAGGGGAATCTACAGGGAGAAGCATCATCCAAGAAGAGGAAACAGCCAGTCAAAAGGCCCTGAGGTGGAAAGCAATTTGGTCTAAATGAGGAGATTCTGGCAAACCAGCTCATGGTCTAGTCACAAAGCTATGTGCCCTGGTGCATGGTCTCCCAGAGGAAGGGTTACCTGTTCCCAAGCTACCCAAAGACACCAGATGCAGCCGTAGGAGGGCCTTGAGTTTAATGAGCAAGAGGGAGAATGGCAGGAGATGTAGCTGGCATAGCCAAACCATGATGTCATCAGAAAAGTAATGCACCTAAAGTCAGGTGTCCTGGTTTCTAAGTGGGGTGCCGCCACTCATGATGGTGTGATTCGGGGCCAGTGCCTGCTCTACACAGAGCCTCAACATCTTCTCTACAAAACAAGGAAGCTGAACTTGATGCTCCATAAGGTCCTTTTCCCCCCACACTCTTCATGACTCTGTGACCCTACTGTTTAAACTGGGTGCCTTAGAACTTAAGGCCTTGGAGATGCCAGTGGCAAGTCCCATCATGCGATGTTTGGACTTGTCCGTAAAGTAATTAAATCAATTATCTTTTACATAACAGCCACCAAGCGATTTTTGAGTGAGATGAGTAAGGGAATTTGGAGACCAAACATGATGGAGAAAGGAGATAGAGAGAGGGTGTGGGTCTTTTGCCACGGGGGAAGAACATCAGCCCTCATTTGCACCAGGCGGTGGCTGACTATGTGAGTTTTCTACATTTTAAATATTGAGCTTATTGTTCTTAGGAACCAAATAATAGATTGTCAGGAATTTTTAAATAAGGCAGATAATTGGATAAGATGCAGTCAGTCCACTGAATGAGGAATGTATCTACATTTTCAGAGTACTACAGAAACACATTTGCATTTACTGTAACCAAGATTAGATGGAAGATATAACCACTTTATTCTACATGTGAGCAATGAGAAGCCCCAGGTAGCTATAGGGAAATTGTTTAAAATTGTTGATTTCCAGCAAAGCCAGGGCTAGAATCTAGGTTTCCTAATTGTAAATCCCTTCTTTTGAGATGTACATAATTGAATGATACTATAAATATATTTAATTTAATATTCAAGACTGATTCCACAGAGTCCTGATTTCTCTTGTACTATTCAGGCTTCTGTTAACACAAATAGTCTTTTTGTGCTAATTGGCAAAAATAACTAATAAAACAGACCCATGCCAGGGCACATGGCTCTATCAGTAGACCTCAAGTTATATTGCAACCCCTCTCCACCCGATCCTGACAGCCCTAGTTTTGCAGTGTACAGACTGCACAACTATATGTGGCAGCCCTTATACCAACCCACCAACTACTTTTTGGTTATTTGAGGACATGGTTGAGTTTATCTTTTTTGACAAAGTAGCAAGAGGAGAAAATACAATAAGCATTACTTATATTTTCTTTATGCTTTCCAATGTGCTGAGCTATTTTATAATATTTTAGTTGATCTAAGGGGTAATCTTGTGAGACAGTGAAGACAAAGAAAGGATTTGATTAGTTAGGAAGTGAAGATTCAGAGAGATAATGTGACCTCTCCATGTTTATGCAGTCAGTAAATAGGAAAAATGAATTCTGAGCCTAGAATTTCTGATGCCAGTTACAACTATTTCCCCATATTATTTCAGTAGAGAAACTTAAGGCTGATCTTTTTTTTTTTTTCTGAATCCCTAAAGCCCCTGGACAAGAATTAAAAGTATGAGGTCTTGGAAAAAGAGCTAAAATGTGAGCTGCAAAGGAGTTCTGCTCTAATCTATGGCTTTCATTTCTCTGAGAATCTTTGTGTTCTATTAGGTTGAGTCAGTGAGTTGTTCCCACACAGTGACTAATGCTACATGCAGGAGAAGTGGATTAGAATTAGCTGCATACTCATTCATGTCTACTTGGGGCTTGGACCTATGCAGAGAAAATGGCCATGTTACTTATGAAACACATACATGTAACTGAAAAACAAAAATAATTACGTTAATTAAAAGAATTGCTCAGATTTTGGAATGCAATAAAAGAGATTTAAAATTATAATAATTTCACAAAAATAAACTGTTATATTTAAGAAAAAAAACTCCCTCACAATCTCTAGTACGTTTATAATGCCACATAATGATTGACTAAGTCACCCTGTTCGCTATTGAGCTCTTTGTGTTGGTGTTCTGCTGGGGACCAGAAACATGAAGTTGAGCTTCTGAAGGAAGGGCCATGCATCTTAACACTGAAAATGTGGAGAGGGCACTGGTTAAATGGAGAATCGCTGTGTGAAGATTCAACTTGTGACAGAGGTTGCTTACGTCAGCAAAAAATCTTGTCTAATTTCTGTTCAGTTATGTTTGGAAGGGTTCACATTCGAGTACATCTAAACAAGCTTGTAGCCAAACTGCAAGTCTTATTAAATATGTTGGCCTAATTGGAACGGCTTTAATTTTGCCACTTACCATTGCTCACGGCATCTGATCAGGCTCTGAGATCCAAGTCTTACCTAGTCCTTGCTGTAGATCCCTCGATGTGCATTTACTTCTTTCTTCATGATTGTCCCTATGGAACAGATATTTAGAACCGCCCTCTGCAACCCCAAGCTTCCTGGGCCTACCTTCCCTCCAAACCCAGATATCAGGTTCTCCTTAGCTCTGCATCTCATAAACAGAGGTCAGCCCTGCCCTGCATGCTTAGCCCTGCCTTCTGAGTGCCCGACCCAGGCCAAGACTGTGGGATCTTCGCTGGCCACGAAGGGAAATTTGGATGAAAACACTGTGGTCATTTGGAGAAAGTCTGAGAATCTTTGAAAAAAGAAAAGGAGTTAGAAGAGCTACAGGCTTCTTCTGGAGGCAAACCCAGATATTAAAAGATGAAACACTTTAAATTAAACTGTAAGAAACATCTAACAGAACTTCTATTAACTAGAGTCATTTTGGAAAGAATATTTCCTCTCTGTTCAACTAAAGCATTGAAAAATCACTCCACATATGACTAAGACATAGGTTTTACTATCAGTGTGAGGACACAAATCAGTGTGACTTGAGAAACTGTATGTTCTCTTTGTCCCTTGGTGGAGGATTAGTGGCAACATCTCTTGAAGAAAGAGTAGCCCTCCCTTGATCTTATACAAACTCTAGGGACAAAGTCTACACGATGTCTCCAAATGAATTGAGTCGACATATTTTAGTAAGATTGTAGTAACACTTGAACTGTTTTTGACAATATTTAAGAGAGATGATAAATCCAAATGTATAATGAGAGTTCGTTTTCTTTTAAATTGAATATGAAGCTTATACACTTCATGTTATGTTGATAAAGTTTTTGTTGTAAAGAAAGTCCTAAAAAGGGCACACTCTTCACCCTTACTGTAGGTAATCACACCTGTGGTTAGGGTCTAGTATATCAGAATGTGTGTTCAAGCCACCCACTGCAGTCCACTGGCTTCTTACTTTTATGGCAAGCAATTCTCAAAAATTTTTGATAATTGATCTGCCAATATAAATACATCAATTGCAAGCCACTAGCTTTGACTGGTAGGTTTATCATCTTAATGACAGTCCATCAACCAAAATGAGATACTCAGCTGCAAAGCAACAACATTCCCAGGATCAACCCTCATTATTTGGGAAGTAGATAGCCATAGCATGTGTGTGGACACAGAATGGGTTTCCGTATTGGTTCCATTGATGGTACGATTGTATTTCTGAAGAGAATAAACCAGGTCATCACAGTTTTGTAAAGCAAATGCACAGTGTACGCATGTATATTTAACCTAGCGTAATAGCTGAAGGAACAAGTCTAGAATCAGACTACCTGGGCACAAAACTGGTCTTGCCACTTCTAAACTGAGTGATGCTGGGCAAAGTGTGCTGAAAGATTTTGTTGTCCCATCTGTAAAATGAGAGCCAGAACTTGTCATAGGCTTTTTACAGTGATTAAAGAAGATTCTACATGTAAAGTTCCTGGCTCGGTTTCTGTCATTCAAGAATATTAGCCAGTTTAACTTAGAGGAATGAAGATCTACATGCTAAAGTGACTCGAGAAAATTGGCAAGAATGCTATCCTACTGAATAACACCCAAACTGCTGATGTATAAGACACATGCTGGAGAGAATTGAGAGGAGAAGGAAAAAGCCCTAGTTTTATAATCAGAAGACCTGAATTGGAATTTTTCCCTGTGTGGTCTTGAGCAAGTTGTCTATTCTCTCTCTGCCTCTCCAAAACAGCAATGAGGATGCCCACCTCAGACCATTGTAATAGAGACCAATGAAAACATGTATGCACAGTAACTCACACGGTGCCTCTAAGGAACAAAGAAGGTGCTAAGTAAATATCAATTTTCTCCCCACCTTCTTTTCCCTTCCTCAGACTTTGATGTCATACTTCATAATTCGTATAAATTGGAGACTTGAGCAATGACATTTTTCAGTGATGTTTTAGGTGAAGACCATTTGTCCCTAAAAACAATTCATGAGCCCCTATGTTACATGCTTAGGCTTTTGCGTAGATTGGACAGATTTTCGTCACAAAGTAGCTTCACCCTGCATCAGTGGAGGAAACTGTCTTTCAGACTTGGTTCAGCTTCATGGTCAGGTGCATTTCATAAATCTAACATGGCTCTTTGTTGATTGGAATGACACCGAATCTCACATTTCACATTCATGGCCTGAAAATAAAGCGTCTGAGATAGTTTGTGAATCTGAGTCATCTCCTCCGGACTCCAGACCTGTCTGGAAAAATATCGCCCCCTTTTTATTGGAAATGCCTGAAGGTGTAAGTTGTTATTAAGTTTCTCACCCATTGGATCCAGCTTCTCCTCCTGATTCAAACTGTTCTCAGGAAGCTAACTGACAATTTCTAGTCAAATTAAGCATACCAACCAGAGATTTTATTTTACCCACTGTTTTGCTAGATTTTAATAAGTTATGGTGGTGACTAATGTGTTCCAGTTTCAGGCTAGGACAAGATAAACCTTCCCAGAAAGCTGGTTCACTTTTTTGCAAAGACAGAATTGTACTGTGCAGTTGAAAGATCAGTTAGGGATTTCCATTCTGGTAAACGTATGCTAATTTTCAAATACAGAGTTGACTTGGACTTCCCTAGTATAAGGAGATTCTGTATAGAAAGAAGTCAATGGATGCAACCAATTCCTTGTTGGCTGAAAAAATAGCGCATTCACTTATTTTAAAAAGTGAAAGAGAGCCGGAAGTCAAACTTCCTTTTAAACTTGAACCTGTGAGCCCACAAGAGCTTCCTTAACAAGATGTTTTTTTTTCAATTGCACAGCATAAAATAAATGCTCAGCATCCTGACCAGACCTAACATTAATGTTGTAATGGAGTGTCATAATGTTTCTATTCAGTATTCAGAAAGTAATTTGCATCTCCCAGGAAAGTATTTGAATAGCTTTTCTAGTACTCCAGTTCCGGGATGATTTTCCTCAAGGAAGTTCAATGCAAAAGTCTGGCTTTCAGTCTACTTTACTAATCTAGCTTTACAATAAGGCTGAAAGCATCCAAGGACATGTACTGAGTTACTTAAGCATTTCTCCTGCATACACCTGCTGCAAAGAATTAGACAGTAAAGAGTGGTATGCGATCTCAGTGTGTGTGCTATTGCATGCATTGCAAAGCCTGCCACAGGAGTCTTCATTGTGATGGGAAGTGCCTTTTGTTTCTTTCTTTTTTATTTTGATTCCCTCTGTGCAGTGATTCAGCTTCAGATTTAGCTAATGTTTGTAGGCTTTTACTGCGTGCAAAACACTGATTGGTACTTTACCTGTTACCTCATTTAATCCTTGCGACGATTGTTGAGGCAAGTGTTACTATTCCCATGAGTTTCAGAAGTTCAAAGGATTTGTCCAAGCTCACTCCACTCTAAGTGGCTAGAGCAATAACCTAGAAAATGACAAAGCCAGGATTTGAACCCAAGTCTTCCCAAGCTTGGCATTAGTTATACTTTGCCAAATCTCTGTTCAATAAAACACACTCTTATTGTAGAAAGAAACCAAAAACAACCCAAAAGTTCTATAATTAAGGAAATTTGAAGAGCATAGGATAAAGCAAAGTTAACTGGTTTCTTAGATACAAAATTTTCTTAGTACCAAGAACAAGATTTTTGTATTAGCCAAGAAGAGCCTATGGTTGAATTATGACCTAAACATTTTACCAGTCTAACCCTTTCTAGAAAGAGCCACTCATAGGACTCAACGCTTGTTGGAAAATGTTGTATGACAGCTTTATGAGCCTAGCATTGTGTGCTAATTTCTGAGCTTTTGTGGCCTCTCCCGTTGCGGAGCACAGGCTCCGGACGTGCAGGCTCAGCGGCCATGGTTCACGGGCCCAGCCGCTCCGCGGCATGTGGGATCCTCCCAGACCGGGGCACGAACCTCTGTCCCCTGCATCAGCAGGCAGACCCTCAACCACTGCGCCACCAGGGAAGCCCTAATTTCTGAGCTTTTAATAATATCTCCAAGAATGGCAGACTCCTTTTGGTTCATCACTTGAACTGCTGTTCAAGTCATTAAAGGTATAGCTGGGAAAACATGACCCATAACATGAAGCCATTAAGAGCCCCCAGAGTATAGATCCTGCTGAGTTTACTTCAAGCATTGCTGCTTATCCAAAAGCATTATTAGAATCCTTTACCTAAAATCATGAATTTGGAAATACCTAATGTAGTGAGCTACAGACTATATCTTCTAAGACCATTGGTTCCAAGAGCCACAAAGGGACTTTTTATGTTCCATTTTGTGATTCTCTGCTAGAACTTTATAGGAATCAAAATTCTGGGAAATAATAAGCTCCTGTCCTCATGAGGACAAAAGATCACGAGGATCTTCTCTTTTAAAATGTGTGTCTGAAGAATAAATTCTTTATGAGCTCATTTGCTCCCAAACCAGCTAAGAAGGAATCAAAAGAAGGGAGATTGTAGAAGATGCAGTTTCCAAAGTTGAAATCAGGATAAAATCCATTGAACTCCCCGAATCCTAGATGTCCTGCACATACTACATCCCACATCCCACATTTTGGGCTGGTTAATGTGTATTTGCAGGGATGATGGGAACTGGAAGTGATGGGGGAGGGGTAATCCTTTCATCCGTTAACCGTTGTTAACAGCAAATGACAATGTGAGACAAAGCAGGGGAGGAATGACTAATTCCCTCCCTCTAGGTTATTGTACTCTCTGAAGATGTCACTGCAGCTGCACTTGTTTGCTGTGTGTGAATGTGGCTTGAATTCTTGGTATCTCACATTCTCAGCCTCTTTCCTTCTGTCAATCCCCTCAACACCCAGCGCGCTCTATTTAGGATCACGTCCCCCCTTTACACTAGGGAATGTGGCCACCACTTCTATGAGCTGACTGCCAAACCCAAGGTTTTTGTCTTTGATCGTATTTCAAGTTTTGGGAAATATAGATACACATACACACACAGAGAGCCATATGCAAATACATTCCAAGATGTATGTCTTAACATGTGTTAACATGACACATGTTCATCTGTGTTGATACCTAGCTGTATGATGCCATTTATCCATCATCCTGAGTGAACTGGGATGTTGGTATAGAACAATAGAATTGTCCTGGCCCTATTTTACAGCTAGACATTTGAGCTTTGGCAAGACACTTAAACTTCTCCAGGAGGCAAATTCTTCATTTGGACAGTGGGGCTGATAAAAACTACCTTACTATGTGATTGTAATAGTTTTAATTATGCATTAAAATATTATGCAAATAGTGGCAAACAATATAATTTTACTATCTTATTCATTCACTGATTTTATAAAAATATATTATGAATCTACTATGAGAGAACACTAGGCAATGTCTAGGGGCCCAAAAGTAAATAAAGTCATGTCTACCCACAAGGATTTCCTATCTATGATAGAAGTGCTTAATGCAACAATATTTACTTGACCTTTTAGTAACATTTAATCACACCCTCCTTATTGGAACTCATTTCTCTTATGTTCCAAGAAACTACAGTACAGGAATTCCTTCTCTTTTTCCCCTCTTCCTTCTCAATTGCTTTGGCCAACTAAGTCCTTTTACACAATTTCTAAATGTTAGAGTTTTTAAGGAATTGATCTCAAGCCAGTGCTTGATCTATAATCTCTCCTACACAACTTTATCTATTGGCTTTAAATTTCATCTCTATGTCAAGGCCTCTAAGATTTATATCTTTAGCCAGAAGTGTGATTTCTTGTATTCACAATTGTTATAACAACCAACAGGCCTTCAGACTAAACATGTCCATGTTGGAAATCTTGACCTGCCCTTGTAAATCTCTTACTACCCTTGTTCCTCTTATGTTGGTAAATGTTAACCTCCATTCATCCAGCTGAACTGGCCAAAGACCTGGCCATCATTAGTTATACTTCCCTCCACACATCATTCCAAAGCCTGTCATGAATCTCCCCATCCTAGCGCAAGCCGCCAACATCACTCGCCTGAACTTTAGAACTGACCTTCTAACTAATTTCCCAGAATTATCTTTCTCAAACAAAAATGTGCTTTCTTGCTGAAAATCTTTCAATAGCTTCCCGTTTTATTTGGCAAACACACACACGCAGGCATACACACACACACACACACACACACTCAAATCTTTAGCATAGTGCACCAGGCTCGGATGACTTGGCTTCTTCCTCGCTTACTAGTCCCCTCAGAGGTCACCTCTGTGCTGACATCTAATCACGTCAACCTTCTTTTGGGTCCTCAGGATCTTTTATTTGCCCCGATCTGTCTTGAAGCGTCGCCCCATCCACTTCATCTTCACTTAGCTGAGGCTGGCTCACACTTCCAAATTTAGCTTGAGGCCACTTCTTCAGAAAAGACTGCTCTGACTCAACATTTAACATAGACCCCTCTGTTATCCTATCCCATGGGAACCTGTATTTTACCTTCATGGTATATAATGATTTTATATTTCTATTTATTTGCTTAATGTTTCTTTCCCTCACTTGAGAATCAAATCCATGAGGGAAGAAACTGGACTGTTTACATTCCTGAACACCCAGCCCCTAGTTCAGTGCCTGGTAACTAGCAGGCTTTTAGGGCATATTTATAGAATTAATTTAAAAAAGAATGATAAATATTTTATGACCACCCAGGGTATTGAAGCCTGACCCAGTAAACCACAGTTTTTAATTGAAATATTTTTGCTAATAATTTTTATTAATCATTTACCTGGCTTCTTTCATTGAAGTAATGAAACATAATCTCATTACTCTCTTGATTACTTAGGTAACCAATGAAAAAAGGATTGAAAAAATTAATGTAGACGAGACATATTTAAGGTCAGAAATCAACTGCCCAAGTTATAGAAACTTGGCTTTGTAACAGTTAATGAGAACATAACAGAGGCTTTAGTTTGACTAAAAATTCAAAAAGAGCCAACAGTGGAATATGGCTGACAATATATTAATACAGACACTACATTTGTAGAACTAAAGATATTAAATAAGACCAGTGAAAGTTCAGCTCTGTTCTAGACCTAAAATTTCTATCTATTTCAGGACACCAGCATTGGAGAGGCACCTACAAAAGCTGCAGGGTATCAGAGGAAAGGGCTAACCGCTGAGAGGCCATTTTATTGTCCTTGTGGGTTTTCTCAACCTTCTGATGTTGGCATTCTTTGGGAGTCTTGCCCCTTGTCATTGGATAACCATAGCCTCATATGCAAAATTCTCCACTCTCATTGTCCCAATGACTTACACTCAACCACTGATTTCCCAAGCCTAAATTGCTCTCCCAGACCTCTCCCTGAGCTTCAGGTGTTCCAATGTCTGCTGGATATCTCACTCTGGTTATATTGTAGGTATCCAAACTTAAACCAGAAGCTCTCCCTAATCTAATGCAATGTTCCATTTATAGCAGCGCCCTCCAGCCACCCCCAAATCAGAAACCTAAGAGTTATCTTAACCTCTTCTACCTCAGTTTCCAAACATGCTGAAGTGATATTACCCATCGTGGACACACATCAAGATGTGAATGTTCCACTGTTCTCCAGGAATAGTCCAGAAACCATTCATGTACTGGATGGGGGATTAAGTGTCTTAGTCAGCTGCAGCTGCTATAACAAAATATCACTAAATGAGTTGCTCAAACAACAGACATCAGTTTCTCATGGTTCTGGCAGTTGGGAAGTCTAAGATCAGGGCTGGGGAGAGCCCTCTTCCTGGTTTGCAGATGGCTGCTTTCCTGCTGAATCTTCACAGGACGATTCACCTCTCTTTCTCTTCCTGAAGGACATTCATCCCATCATGGGGGGCCTTTCCTTCCTGATCTAATCTCTGCCTAAGCATTCAGTCCCTGACCCTGGGCTAGAGCATACTATGATGATATAGTTAGCTGAAATTGTGGTTCTGTCAAACTTTGTGAGTCAGTCCATGTACTATCAATACATGGCTACAGTGTGCTATTATTTAAAATGTTTATGTCTGACTTTATAATTGTTACCTTCTTTCCACTGCTTTTGAGAGTACCTGTCTCTAACATCACTTTCTCTTCTTCACCTACCATTTGCTGAGACATAGGAAAGCAGATAATTCAGTTGCCTGAATTTTCTAGAAAAGAACAAGTAATTAGAATGTGAATGAGGCTTTCTGGGTTCTCCCATGGATGTATAGTACAGCTTTAAACAATTAATTGAATAGTATTCATTTTAACCTGCCTAATTATGGTTTCTAGCACAGCAAGCTACTTCTCATCATGCCTTTGCTTATGCTGTTTGCTCCACCTGTAATCTCCTCACTGCCATCACTAATTCTCTTTCCCACACATCCTTTAAATCTCATCCAAGGTCATTTTCTCCAAGGAGGTCTTCTTGAACTGTTCAGGCTGGGCTGAGCCCCCCTCATTTGTGTCTGTCCAGGTCCCTGGGCCTGCCACTGTCATTACATATGTTGCTCTGTGTTATAATGGTTTGCACAACCTGAATGACTCCATTAACATAGAACTAAAATGCCATGAATAACTGTTCCAATTTCTAGAGAAATTCCAGGCCTTCCCAATATTTTCAACGATACTGAGAAGGTCGGGGGAGGGTATTACATCTACTTGTCTCAGCTCACCCTGAACATCTATTCCTTTGGATTCTCAATTCCCAAACATCATACAACCTTACATATTTGCTGTCCTCACCAAACTGCTTTCCTTCACAGAGATGCTTAATATATTAAAGTCTCAGTATTCTCATCTGTAAAAGGATCAAAATGGGACCTTTCTCTTGGTGTCATGAAATCTAAATGAGTTACTACATATAAAGATCTTAGCACAGTGCCTGGTACTTAGCAAAACTCAATAAATGTAGGTTGTCATTTGTGTTTTTGTTATTATTGACATAATGAACAGGCAGAAGTTTTAAAATCATAGTTTATTCAGTTCAACTCAGGTCAAAATTTTAGTCTAGAATCACGACTTTTTATATAAGCAGAAAATGTGTTTTCTCCTAATACAAAGCACACTCCAGAGGCTGATTCTTTTCCTCTTCCTTCCTTTCCTCAACCACCTTCCCCATCTTTTTATCCCTTTTCTCCTTCCCCCTTATTTTTTCCCATCCCCCTGCTCTTGCTTCTTTTTTTTTTTTTTTTTTTTTTTTTTTTTTTTGCGGTACGTGGGCCTCTCACTGTTGTGGCCTCTCCCATTGTGGAGCACAGGCTCCGGATGCGCAGGCTCAGGAGCCATGGCTCATGAGCCCAGCCTCTCCGCAGCATGTGGGATCTTCCCAGACCGGGGCATGAACCCGTGTCCCTTGCAAAGTCAACCACTGAGCCACCAGGGGAGCCATCCCCCCAATCCCGCTCTTCCTTTATTTCTCCTCCTCCTACTTCTTATTGCAGAGTGTCGTGGCTTGTCTTTTCTGCTAGAATTTAAACTCCTTGAGGGTATGAGTTATGATTTATTCAATAGTAAGATCACAGACTGTCACACAGTAGGTCTTCATTATGTCTTCATTAAATCATCAATTACTGAAACAAGAAGCTTTTTCTAGGCTGACTTCCATTTTCCTACATGTATCCTGGATAATACATTGACTTGGAAAGTAGACTCCAGATACATATTCCTTTGTCCTTACCTATCTGTGTGTGTATGTGTGTGTGTGTGTGCATGTATGTGCTCATGTGATATAAATAGCAACAATAGCTAGCATTATTAGGGAAACTTTATGTACTTATTTCATTTAAGTATTACAGAACTCAATAAGATACGAATTATCATAATCTGCATTTTACAGATGAGAAAACTGAGGCTCAGAGGGCTTAAGTAATTTGGTTAATTTTAAAATAATCATTAAGTACTGCAGTGAGGAATTAAACCAAGGCAGTGCAACTCTGAAGCCTGTGATTTAACTATTACTCTGTACAAACAAGTATATGTACTAGTTTTATCACAGGGAATGGCTACTAAAGAAAGCTGGAAATGTCTATTAATGTTACTAAGAAAACTACTGGAAAGATCTTTTAGCCCATATCTCTTACAGAACAAGTTATTTTAAAAGCTATAATTAAAATGTATTTTATTATTATTATTTTTTCAATTCAACAAAGTTTATTAAGGACCTTTTCTGTGTCAAAGGAAATTAATCATTGCTCTTAATCATTCTCTAAAAAATAACCAGTGAATTAAACTCCATTAGCAAGCTCCAAGAAAAGAAGAAAATTTCTCCAAAATATCATTCTGTCATCTTTTTGGTTAGACACGTGAAACTGCTCTGACATTGATTAGCAAAGGAGACAGACAAAGCTAACCGCAAATCTTCCTACACCCGTTCATTTACTGGAGAAGCAGCTGTATTCTAGCCTTTTGCTGATTGGGTGGGACCAGCTAATGAATCACCTTCTAACATCTGAATGGTAGTAAGCAAATGATACGGTGGGTAGGTAATTTCTGGTAATGCACTTTGGAAATTAATTAAAGTAAGAGGTCAAAGACAAAAGAAGATGAATAGAAGCATAAAAACGCAAAAAGTAGGTAAGGTTCTTGACTTTGATAACGCACACACCCTGTGGACTTTAATAGGTCCATTGAGGAAAAAAAAGTCTTGAAATTTCCTTGGTAAAAAGTCAGCATAATGAAAGAAGCGTGACAGAGATTTAGTGAATTACAGAAATAAAGAAAAGAACTGATGCAATTTCTGCCGCCAGACCTATCTCTGGGGAGTATGTATCTTTTAGAAAGACTGAAATACACCTTAAAGACCATCTACTCCAACAACCCCACATCCTTTTTTTTATCCAAGATTCAAGAGGCACTGAAGGGTCTCACACTGGAATCTCAGCTCTACCATGGGCTACCATGGAGCTTGTATAAATAATTTCCCTGAGCCTCCTGGTCATGTAAGGATTATGTGGGATATAAAAGATATACATAAAACATCTTGGTTGTGTTAATTCCTTGATCACAATGGGTGAATGAACTAAGACCCCTATAGAAACACCCTCTTGTCTCTTTGCCATCTAAAATTTACATTTTCTTCTAGTCACAGATCACATCTAAAGAAAGTCTTTCCACAAAAGGCCACTGCTATTCTCTTCCTAGCTTTACCTTTTCTCTCCAGCTAACAGCTATCCCCTTGATTAAGTGCTCAACCAATATCTTCCAGCCCCTCCACTCTACTGAAATAACTCTCTTCAACTTTGAAAAACAAGGCTGCCATTTCAAGCCTAAAACACTTTAAGGGTTTCCCACTGAATTTATAAGAAATTCATAACTTACACTTGCAGCATTATCTGTCTCTTCTTTTAGCCCTTCAGCCACAGTGTGCTTTCCCATACTGAAATATACCAGATTCCCTCCAACCTCAGGGCCTTTGCACATGCTGTTTCTGTTGCTGTTCTGTTGCTTGTTCTGTTGCACATGCTGTTCTGTTGCCTACACTCTTTCCATCTTCACCTAGTCAATTCCTATAATCTCTCAGTTCCCAAATCTGTTTCTTCTATGTTCTCACAGGCAACACATACCTCTGCTTTGCAATACTTCTCATGATCATCACTCAATACTTAAGGACAGTGCTTTGATTAATGGCTCTCCCATTAGACAATGTAATCTATGAAGGTGGGAACTCTCTGTGTCTGCTCATCATGGTAGGTATTAAAGCTACTCACTGATATTAGGACTCTCCACCTTCCAGGCACAAGATAGGGTTGCACTTCCTACCCTCTATAAGTTAGACGAGGCTATGTGACTTGCTTTAGTTAATGACAGGAAAATGGAACTGACAGGCACCATTTCATGTCACATGGACAATGCATATCTTACTGTTTCCTTTCCTTTTGCCAGTGATTGGCAGTTCTCCCAATGGTGGCTTCATTAGCCTGGGTCCAGGTGGGCACATAACATAGATCAGGGTCCCAGCTAAGCCCCAGTGGATCTATACAGTATGCAATAAATAAGTCCCATCATTTTAATCCACTTTGTTTTTAGGTTACATGTGTTATAACCTAGCCTGCCCTTACTGCCATGGCATGTGAGCTTAGTGCTTGACACACACCCAGCATATAATTTTTGGATGAAAGAAATGAATGAATGAAATCTCTAATGGGGTCAGGATACAAGCGTGAAGGCAACACAAGGACATTCTATCTAAAACCATTATTCAAAGATATCTTTCAGAATACTGAAAAATGACTGATTTCATTCAATTTGATACAAAATTATTGAGCACTAAGGTGCAAAGATGAATGAGGTTCCATCCTGGCAGCTTCAAAGGGGCTCATAACTAGTTGACATATATTAGCATCTGTTATAATCATATCAGTGTAAATCAGGTGGAGAGGTAGCCCCAAGCAAAGTATTCATACCTATTATGGAGAGAAGGGTGCAGATTCTGGGATGGTGGTCAAGGAAATAAAACATCACTGATCTGGGTTGTGCAGAATTATGATAGTTTGCCAGGTAAATGCCTGGGGTTGAAAGGGCAGCACCTTATGATAATTTCTGACTTAGTTGCCTGAGAAACAATCAAAAGTAAAAAACGAATGAGTTTGGTTTTTTTTTGGCCGCACCTTGAGACTTGCAGGATCTTAGTTCCCCCACCAGGGGTCGAACCCAGGCCCACAGCAATGAAAAGGCTGAGTCCTAACCACTGGACTGCCAGGGAAGTCCTGAAAACTAATGAGTTTGGAACTTGTGGGCAACGAGTGTCTGCACCTGCCGGGCAGTATGGTAGCCACGTGCCACCTGTGACCATTGAACACTTGCAATGCAGTTAGTGTAAGTGAAAAACTAAAATTTGTTTATTTTTAACTCATTTAAATTTAAAAACTGAAGTAGTGTAAAATATTTTTGCCACTATACAAAACTTTATTGTTTTGGTAGGACTGTATTTCACTTTAAAATTGAGCATCTGAATTGAGCTGTGCTGTAAGCATTAAATGCATGCCAGATTTCAAAGATTGAATACATAATGTAAAATATTCATTAGTAATTGTATTAATTATATGTTGAAATGATAATGTTTTGGATATATGGGTTGAAGTATACTATTAAAATTAATTTCACCTGTTTTTATTTTTTAAAATATAGCTATTAAAAATGTACATGTCTCACATTATATTTCTATTGACGATGCTAGTCTGAACCATCAGAATCACCTTGAAGGTTTATTAAAGAAACAAAAATAGGCTCACACAGAGGTATCTGCCTTCCCAAGCTCATTGCAGCATTATTCCCAATAGCCAAGATATGAAAACAACCTAAGGGCCAATGGATGAATGGATAAAGCAAATGGATTATATATATATATATATATATATATATATATATATATATATATATTATATATATATATATATACACTATTATAGGGCGATAGGGAGAGGTTGGCAATACGGTACAAGCTTTCAGCTGTAAAATGATTAAGGTTTTCTAACTTCCTTCTAAGACTCCCTCTTTTTTCTTTCATTTTTTACCTTCACCCTCCTATAGAAGGCATATATTTCTCCTTAATATGTCTCATTAGATAAAATGTACCATACAAGTGTTTTGGGTCTAAAAGAGAGGTAACACATTTGCAACACTGAATTTTATGGGTTGTCAAAAGCCTGCCAGGGGAATCTTTGAAATGGAATTTAAAATCTTAAGCTATGTGTTTGCCTATATTCAACAACCATGGTGAGATCCAGAAATGTTTAATCCAAAGATTTCAGAACCAAGCAACAGTCATGAATGTCCTTCAGAGAAAGGGAAAATATTGTAACGTGGTGGGGTTTCTTGTTCAGCTGCTTAAAATTCTAGGTTTTGGGAAAAGTCAGACTCCTAGTAGCGCTTGATTCCACCCATTTGGCTGTTAAACTTCATCCTGGAATTTTTGTTTTTCTTTGCTAAAAATCAGAGCAAGGGGGCAGATTTACAAAGAAAGAAATCCGGGGAACTTCACCATACCTTAATCCATCCCAATGAATCAGTCAGAAATTTTTATTGTTCACTAACCCCCCTCTTTTGTTTCTTTTGTTGTTTTTACCAAATATCTGCCTTCATTGAATATCCAAATGTACCTACTTGTCTTTTGGGGGGGGCGTAATTAATGGACTTTTTTGGAATTGAGTATTGCTGAACTTGTCTATATCCTTTCACTTCTGAGCAAATTATAAACTCACCGAGGGCAAAAACAACGTCTATATTCTACATTTTGATAGCTATGGCACATGGCTTCATTGATGGCTTATAATGGGCTCTCAATCAATACTAATTGAATGGGTAGGTGTAAGGAAGGATGAATGGAATAGATGGATGGATGGATGGATGGATGGAGTAGATGGATGGATGGATGGATGGATGGATGGATGGATGGATGGATGGATGGATGATGAGAGATATATGCTTTGGGGCCGCTTGTGAAAGTGTCTCAATAAGGAAGGATGAATGGAATAGATGGATGGATGGATGGATGGATGGATGGATGATGAGAGATATACGCTTTGGGGCCACTTGTGAAAGTGTCTCAATAAGGAAGGATGAATGGAATAGATGGATGGATGGATGGATGGATGGATGATGAGAGCTATACGCTTTGGGGCCACTTGTGAAAGTGTCTCAATAAGGAAGGATGAATGGAATAGATGGATGGATGGATGGATGGATGGATGGATGATGAGAGATATATGCTTTGGGGCCACTTGTGAAAGTGTCTCAATTATTATGGAATAAGGAGATTTCTGTCTGTTTTTCCTCCTGTCCCACTTTTCTTATGCTTGTACTCACC
Source organism: Hyperoodon ampullatus (assembly GCF_949752795.1). Taxonomy (NCBI): domain Eukaryota; kingdom Metazoa; phylum Chordata; class Mammalia; order Artiodactyla; family Ziphiidae; genus Hyperoodon; species Hyperoodon ampullatus. The sequence continues at coordinate 66,444,335 of NC_136930.1, read as the reverse complement.
TTAGATCTGATCCTGCCGGATTCTGGGGTCTCATGCCTACCTGATCACATTTACCATACTTGTCTACACCTAACTGTACATTTTATAGCAATAGATCTTGGATAAAAGCATCTCTACGTATCCTTCAAGCACTGATTTTTCTGACTTCACTATTTACAAATAACTTGCCTCAGAAGGAGGAACCTACTGTTTATGCCCTGATCTGATTCCAAAACCTGATCCCTGGCAGCCCCATCAGAACACTATTGAAGAACTCACTTTAGCCCAACTGTGGCACATTTATGGTCCAGGTGACAAAGGAGAAGATAGACTAAACCAAAGCAAGTTCAGTTAATGGGAAGCAATCTCTGATCTGTAGGTTCAGAGATGAATAAGAGGGGACCCTTCCTTTAATGAGGCTCAGAGTTGATTTTTAGAAGATTGTTTTGAAATGACCAAGAAGAGGCAAGGGGTGGAGTGAGTAGGGACATGGAAAGAGAATGGCATGAAATTAAAAAAAAAAAGACTGCAAAAGGATTAGTCTGATTAGCACCATCTCTCAAGGTAGATTCCATTCAATCATGAAGTGTCACCCTTTCTACAGAGGACCACTTTTCCAAGATGCCATGTTGGCCATGATAAGCTCGTGATAAGATGCAAGAAGAAAAATGACAGCAAAGTGTAGAAAATGTCCCTCTGTTTCTTTGGGGGATACGAACAGCAAACCTATGAGAAAAGGAAGGCAGTTGAGGAGATAAGACATCAGGCTGAAGAGTCTTCGTGATCATACATCAGCTCCCAGAAGGAGTAATGGTCAGGTCATCATATCAGACTTAATATGTATGTGGGGAGTGCAAGAGGAAAAGCAAAACAGGAAAAATGATTACAGATGAAAAGTTTAATAGATTGCTAATGAAGATTTTTTTAAGCTCTTGAGTAAAGCTTGAAAATGAAAAAAATTTTAAACTCTTTATTTTATATTGGAGTATAGCCAATTCACAATGTTGTGATAGTTTCAGGTGCACAGCAAAGTGACTCAGCCATACATATACATGTATCCATTCTCCTCCCAGGCTCCCCTCCCATCCAGGCTGCCACATAACATTGGGCAGAGTTCCTGTGCTGTACAGTAGGTCCTTGTTGGTTATCCTTTTTAAATATAGCAGTGTGTAGATGTCGGTCCCAAACTCCCTAACTATCCCTTCCCCCCACCCGTCCCCCCGGTAACCATAAGTTCGTTCTCTAAGTCTGTGAGTCTGCAGGGAATAATATAAAAGAGCCAATAAAACCTAAAAATTCTATACGGGCTGTGTGGCCCAAGATGGAAATTATCCTCCAAGTTTGCCAACAGTGTAGGTCCATTACCATAACCAGGTAAATGGACCTTAGAGGGAAAAAATGGGTATATTCTTAAGTATGGATCTTTCATAACTGAAGAATGTTGCATACATTATTCATCTCATCCCTCCAAAATCTCCACATGCATGAGCGTTTGCATGACCTAGGTACCCCTACCTCATTTATGTCACCTAGTGCTAGGTCAAGCAAACAACTGATATCGACAATAAAAAACAGGTTGTTGTGAATTGTAAAGGTGATTCAGAAGTATCACAACTCTTCTTCCTTCTCTTTTTTCTTCTTTTCCACTACCTCTTCCCTTTCCTTTCCTTATCTTTTTGGTGGTGTGACAAGGAGCCAAGAAGGTGGCTGGACCTGGAAGCAGAGGAACTGAGGAGGTGATGGCAGGAAACCTAATGAAGAAATACAACCTTAATGGTAATCCTGGAGATCCGGGAAATCAATCTAACTAAGCCAACATCAGTCACAGTTTCAGGACTATTCACTGTTATAAACTCTTCAAACAGAAAGTCATCATAAGAAACAGCTGGGGACAGAGGTTAATTAAATACATAAATAGAACCTGACTTCTCGGAAAGTCCTAGAGGGAGCCTAAAAATAAAAATTTTCATGTGCATTTTTTTGGTTGTTTGTTTTGTTTTGAGTATTTCAATACCCCAAACTTTATATTTTAAAAGCCAACATGAAGACTATAATTTTAAAAAATGTTATTCTTTACTATTTAATAAGTGCTGGTGACTATTCAAATTCTTTCCCAAGTTTTATACAATTATTGTCAGTTACTCTTCATGCCTGAGGCTCTCCATTCAATTAAACTTGGTAGGTGTGTATTGAGCACCTGCTATGTACCAAGCTATGTGCTAGGTAACAAGCATATAAAAATGAGTGTGACATCATCCCTGCACTTACAGAGCTCATGGCCCAGCAGGAAAACAGGGACATATAGAAATAGCAATATCAAAATGGGAGACATGTCAGAATTGACTTATGTACCTTGTACCACAAGAGCACAGAAGAGGAAACAAGGTAATACCACCTAGAATGCCCTACACAAAAGCCTGTTGCCTGAGCTTGACCCTGAAGAAATAGCAGATCGCCAAGAAAAATAGGGGAAAAAAGTGGAGTCCAGACCCAGATAACAGGATGCACAGAGGGACCTGCAAAAGGCCATGGAAAATTCAAGGACCATCATGAGGCTTGGGCATGCAGGAATGAGCTGGGTGAGGGTGAGTTTAAGAGCATGAGATGAAATCTGGGAGCTCTGAGACCCTCCCTTGTATTATAAAGGCCACAAGAAAGGTAAAGAGGCTCAACTGGCCCAACAAAGGCCACTCGAGAAGCAATGTGAAGAGTGAGCCAAAGCAGAGAGACACAGGAGCAGAGACACAATAGGGAACTGCAAAGGTTAAAGAAGAGAGGACGGGCTCCTGCAAAGAGCTGAGACAGGAAGTCTCTTCTATACAAAAACCTCAGGATTCCACCACTCTCCCCAAATGCCCTGGGCACCTCAGTTGAATTTCATACACGATATGCATAATCTTTCCCTCCTCGCCTACTCCCCAGCAAATATGAAGAGGCATAGATAGAACAGACAGAGCTGAAGCAAGATGGCTTTGGACTCTGAACTGAGAGGATTTGGAAGATGAAGATCTGAGTGTAACAAAGACTCCTGGGTCTGCAAAGCTGTGCATCCTGGGGTTGACTTCTGGTGAGTGAATTCACTTCCTGTGGCTGATTCTAACTCAGTGGGTAGTTGTCAGAACCAGTGCTTATTTTCTCTTCCTAGAGAAATGTTTCTGGTGGGACAACTTTCTCGCGAAGCCACTGTGACCAATGATTGAGCAGCCATGAGAGCTGGGACATTAGCATCAGGCAGCTGGGGGTCTGACTCCTACTTCTGCCATGGCTCGCTGTACCATCTCAGACATGCCACCTAAACTGTTTACATCAATCCAGTGTTGTTATTGAAAGGACACCTGTACAGCGATTGTAAAGCCCTTAGTCCAACACCTGGCATATGGCACAGAATAAATGTTGGTAGGTTAATTGGCCAACAATTATTATAGTTCCTGATACTTTGTTGTTTATTTAAATTTATTTTTATTGAAGTACAGTTGATTTACTGTGTTGTGATAGTTTCAGGTGTACAGCAAGGTGATTCAGTTATACATACATATATATCTATTTTTTTCAGATTCTTTTCCCTTATAGGTTATTACAAAATATTGAGTATAGTTCCCTGTGCTATACAGCAGATTCTTGTTGGTTATCCATTTTATATATAGTCGTGTGTGTATGTTAATCTCAGGCTCCAAATTTTCTCTCCCCCCCATTTCCCCTTTGGTAACCATAAGTTTGTTTTCTATGGCTGTGGGTCTATTCTGTTTTGTATATAAGTTCAGTTGTATCATTTTTTTGATTCCACATATAAGTGATATCATATGGTATTTGTCTTTCTCTGTCTGACTTACTTCACTTAGTATAATAATTTCTAGGTCCATCCATGTTGCTGCAAATAGCATTATTTCATTCTTTTTTATGGCTGAGTAATATTCCATTGTATATACATACCACATCTGTATCCATTCATCTGTTGATGGACATGTAGGTTGCTCCCATGTCTTGGCTATTGTAAATAGGGCTGCAGTGAACATTGCAGTGCATGTATCCTTTCAAATTAGGGTTTCCTCTGGATATATAACCAGGAGTGGGATTGCAGGATCATAGTTCCTGATACTTTTGGAGATGATGGTTACAGTTTTTAGTATCTCCAGCACCCAGTTGATCCTCTGATCCCCTGGATACACAGTAATACTGAGTGGAATCAGGCAAGGGTAATTACCCCCACTTTTACAAATAAGGAGGCAGGCTCATAGCTCCCAAAGGCTGCACAGCAAATACAAAGTAAAATCTTCAGACCAGGTGTTAAGTGCTTTATGATGTATCACCCATCCTTCATTCCTTCTTTTCTTCCACAAATATTTATTGAGTTTCCATGATGAGCTAGTTCCTGTGGTGAATATAGTATTCTAGGTCCTAAGGATGGAGGCTTAAATAGCCCAAAATCTTGTCCTTTGTGTTTATCTTCCTCCATTTTAGGACAGAGAAAGTCTTTTATTCAACTCTCTCAGTGGAAACTAGTAGAGATCCTGGTACAAAGTAAATGCACACTAAGTGGCCATTAAATGGGATTATTGTTGAATGGATACATCTAATGCAGTATATCTCATGACACCTGTCCTAAGAATCATGGGAATTGAGTATAAAGAAAGATTTCTACTCTGCAGAACCAGAGGTGTGCACAATGCAAGAGCCTTCAAGTCAAACAGTCCAGCTGTAAATCCCAGCTCTGTGTGATTTTGGGCAGCTCCCTTCACCTCTCTGAACCTGTATCTTTATCTGGAAAGCACAGTCAATAATACTTGCCTTCAGGATTTCTTTGAGGATTAAAAAAGACAGCTTATTGAAAGCACCTGGCATAACACGCTGGCACATAGGAGATGCTCAGTCAATGGTGGCAGTTATTACTGAGGGAAGGCTACAGGGAGAGGTGGCATTGACTGGAGCTTTCCAAGCATGGGGGGCGGTACGCAGCTAGGCCATCATCAACCAGAATTATGGCTGAAATAACCCACCAGCTTTGGCCACACTCTGCTTTCTCAGATAGAGAGACCCTTAGGGGCCTTTCCCTTCCCCACTGTCATGGGAGGTAAGACAAAACCAAGGCCTTGCAGAACTACTGAGTTTCACTCTGGGGCTGAGTCATGCTGACTCGGACCCAGTACAACTTGTTCCAGGTCATTAAGGTGCAGAATCTGGCTTTTTGTCTCCTTTGCTACAAAGGCCAGAGTTGCACACAAAGGGCGGAAACATAAACACACTCCCCACGCCTCTATTTGCTCTCAAACTGGCCAGTGTGTCCAGCCCCACTACCCCCATGCTCCCACAGTCCACATCAAGCCTCAAAGCCCGGAAGCGCATGTGAGTGAAATCTTCAGTGTTTATTGATTCGAAGAGGAGTTTTGAGCTTGCAACCCAGGATGTTTTAGATCATCTGTGGCATTTTTAATAAGACCTTGGGCAGCTTATTCTCTGCAGAGTTTTGACAAGTATGGAGATGTTCATACAACAGCCGAGAAAAAGGACTAAAACCTACAAATCCAATAAGTTAAAAATGGAAGTAGCTTTAACAATCCATAATAGGACAAAGGTTAAGTAAAATTATGGTGCACCCAGATATAGGAATATATGCAGTCCCTAAGCCAATATTAGATTTTGTGACATCAGAACATGTCTGAGATATGACATGTAAAAACACAGGTTAGAAAACTTTGCATACAGCATGATTTCAGTTATTAAATACACATGATACCTAAAAGATGACTTCCATATGGGATCACAATACTTATTTTACTTATGCTTTATGTGTATCCACATTTACATGATAAGTGCTCATAATCATTTATATTAAAAAAAAGTTTTTAAAATTTAGCAGGTAGCTTAAGCAACTTTCAGTCAGCTTTGCCTTTGAAAAGTTATAAGACATAAATTCAGTAAGAACCGAGTTAATAAGCACTTATTCCTCATAAAGTTCTAGTTATCTCCATAGACATAAAATGGTTAAAGACTGGTAAACAAATGGTGAGTCAAGGATGTCTTAGTTGCCAAATATTTGGAGAACAGTGTTAAATGGAAGAAGAAAAAAAACAGGATTGTGAGTTAGGCTATCGAAGTGTTAATACGAACTCTGCCACTAAGTGGCTGTCGAACTCGACTAGTTTATTCCCTCTCTCTATTTTTCAGTTTTTCCACTTGCAAAATGAGGGAAAATAGTTCCTTCACTCCTTCATGTATTCATTTATTCAAGAAATATTTCTTGAGTGTCTACTCTGGATCAGGTAGTACTATAGACACTGGGGACAGAGCAGTGGACAAAGACATGTGGCTTCTGCAGCGAAACAAACCACACCACAGACTACTAATCAAATAAATATGTAAAACAGAATCAGGTGTTCTGAAGAAGTACAAAGCAGGGTAAGGAGAAAGAGAGCAACTGGAAAGTCTCTATGGAGGTGATTTGTAAGGAGATTACTAAGTGAAACACAGGAGCAAGTCATGCTGGTATCCAGGAGGGCAGGGTGCCCAGGCAGAGAGAACAGCACATGCAAAAGCCCTCAGGCAGGAGTGTGGCTGGATCCAGGTAATGGGCGGTGGCAATGAAGTCAGTTCTTTTCCAGTGCAGTTTAACCAAATAGAGTGCATCAGAGAGCCTGTCGGCAAGCTCAAAATGCTCCCAGTGTACTTGAGATTCAAAGTCCAAGGGCTTCCCACAGGGGGTGCATTTATAGAAACTTCATCAGCCCCACCATAGGGCTTTGAAGGCCCGCTGTGCAACTATTAGCTGATCCCACTCAACAAACAGTGACGCAGTCACCAGGCATGTTTGTGCCCAAGCAGGTGATGATTTTCTCTCCGCTGACTCCAGTCAAGGACTTTCCGCTTCCAGATTTCAGACTCCAGGTGACGTTGGGCACAGGGGGTCAGGTGGCGAGTGGAACAGATCACACGCCAGGCAGGTGACATGATCTCTACTCAGCTCAAATTTCAAAGAGCCCACGTTTCCGCCCATGTGTCAAACACACAGCTTGAATGCTGCAAGCAGAGTAAGATGATTCATCAATATCCAAACCCTTGGGAAAGGAACCCATTGTTTAGATTTTTAAAATATGTTTTGCTAACCCCTACAGAGGTAGCTATAACTCAGGAAGGTAAACTGGGATGAAGGTGGTAAGGGCAAAACAAAACAAAAAAAAGCAATTACTGTCATCTGTAATTATGAGCCTTATCATTTATTGTGTACTAATAGTTACATTTCCAAGCAGATACCATTAATCAGTGAAATAACAAAGCAATTTGCATTCATCCCGATTCAGAAGAATTCAAAGTACTTCAACAGACCAAACAAAGGTAACTCAACCTTATTAATTTTTGTCTTTTTAATAGATGGGAAAACTGAGGCAGAGAAAATTAATGGATCATGAAAAGAAGTGAGTTTATCCAAACCTTCATAGAAATCACATTGCCATCAAAGGTAACAGTGCATTGAGACAATTTATAGAGATGGATTAGAGCAGAAAGACATGGAGGCTGGGACATTAGGTTAACCTCTCAGGAGTACCATCAGCTTTGACATGCGATCAAATCACTCGATTTCCCTTTCTATGAAATGGGACTATCCTTCCTTGCATGACATGATTGATCTGAAGAATAAATGAGAAACCCATGTGCCTACAAAGTAGTAGGTGTGGTTTGTAACATGAATGGATGCTGTCCAGATTCAAAAAAAAAAAAGTTCCATTTAAGGAGGAGGAAGAAGTTCTACATTGATCTTGAGTGTTTGGGGTTAAATGTTTTTGGAAGAAGGGACTCTGGGGCCACAAAGCCAGGAGGAAATCCAGTTCGTCTTAAGGAATGATGTCAGAAGTCTAGTTGGATTTCTAGTCTGAGGCAAGAGGAATGATCCTCACATTTTCATTGTCCAGAAGAGCAATACAGCCAGGAGGGTTTGGAACACAATGAGTGGGATGTGCATCCAATCAGCCAACAACTTGGTTCTGGAATGAGTTTGATTTGTGTGAGCGTTTGTTGGGCCAGCTTTTATGTGATGCTAACTTTGTGACTCAGAGAAGTCCTTATGACTAAAATGTTCAGTTCTGTACAATTAGAACTTGCAGCACATGTATCAAAATTGACATTCATAAGTACCTTTGTTTATTTATGCACATTAAGAAAACACCTATATAGGGTGAGTATAAATAGCACAGGTGAGCAGGAGTGTTTTTCCATGTTAGTCTCTTTTTTTTTTTTAAATAGAGGTCAATTGGTATAAAACAAAACAGAAGAGAAAAAAATCATTACACTATAATATAAATCTGAGACAATCTAGTAAGGGCTCTTTGCTTTGAAAAATAAAGAAAGAGAAGCTAAGAGAGAGACGCTTTCCATAGATCACAAAGCATTTACAGTATTTAGTCAGAACTCTGAGCCAGGTCTCCTGGGACCCTACACAACATAGCTCTTCATGGAGGCACCTTCTTATGTGTCCAAGGGTAGGAGGAAAGTCATTTGCGAGTCTTAAGTTCTGACCACCCAAGAGTCTCATCCTTGAGAGAAAGAAATGAAAGGCAATGTGGTTAAGTAAAAGCAACATGGTGTTTGGACTCAGGGACCTGATTTTAAGTCCTTCCTCTGTACTTTTTGGTTGTGATCCCAGATACATAAGTCAACTTCTCTGAGCATCAGTTTCCTCATCTGTTAAATGTGGATAATGAGGCTACTTCACTGGCTTGTTGGGACATCAAACTTAAAGAGAGATTATAGGGAATTCCCTGGTGGTCCAGTGGTTAGGGCTCCACACTTCCACTGCAGGGGGCACAGGTTCGATCCCTGGTCGGGGAACTAAGATCCCACAAGCCATGCAGCACAGCCTAAATAAATAAATAAATAAAGTATATATTTAAAAGAGACAGAGAGATTACATATGAAAGGTACAGATAAAGAGGAAACCAGGGGAAGAAAAGTTCCTGTTCTTCTTTTACTCCGTCTTCTTCATGATGCTATTATTATTATCATTCTAGTTGTCATTCAATGGCAAGTAAATAGCCTCTCATTTCATCTAGGTCTTCATCACACGTACCTGATTTGATTCCCTTTACTGGGTTCTAGGAGGATGAAGACAGTCTTTACACTGACATGATCTTTCTTAAAGCAACATTCATCTTTCTGAACAACCTGAATGCAGGCAGGAAGCAGGACGGTGAGAGGCTCTGCATCTCTCCCTATTTATCAATTACTAGAAATAATGTAAGGATTCCACACTTTCCCCACCTGCTGCTTGCCAGGGACTGTAATATCCTATGCTATTGCTTTGAATTACTTGTGATAAGGAGGGAGTGTTTGTTAAATATTATCCACTTAGTAACACCCATATTTGTATAGGGCACCTGTTATCCAAAGGTTTCACTTTACCCTACAAATATCTCATTATCTAAAAGACACAACCCAGTGCCACCAATAATCAAATCTCTGTCACAGCCTCAATTTCCAAAAGGGGCAAGACTCTTGTTGTCCTTCTCCGGCGATCATCCCACTCCTCGGAACACATCATGTCATAGTCTGAAAGGAGATTTTATTTTTCTGTTGAGATCAGGGAGGCAATGAAGTAGGAAGTACTGGTCTGAGGTCAGTAGATCCATGATCCAACGATGATGATGATAGTGGTTATGACGATGATAAGATTCTTGATCACCTACTACATGGCCCGCAATCCTTATGTCTTCACTGATTTAGTCCTAAGCAAAATACTGGTTAGTGTGTGTGTATATATATATATATATATATATATTTTTTTTTTTTTTTTTTTGCGGTACGCGGGCCTCTTACTGGCCTGGCCTCTCCCGTTGCGGAGCACAGGCTCCGGACACTCAGGATCAGCAGCCATGGCTCACTGGCCCAGCCGCTCTGCGGCATGTGGGATCTTCCCAGACTGGGACACCAACCTGTGTCCCCTGCATCAGCAGGCGGACTCTCAACCACTGCGCCACCAGGGAAGCCCTGGTTAGTATATTTTTGACATAGGTAACAAAAGAACCAATCAGCAATGAAATAAATAAAAGAAAATGTCATTGTCTTACCTAAAGCACTTCTGGCAGTAGGATGCTTCCAGGATTGACCTCCCAGCCTTGAGATCCTGCCATCTCCAGCCTCTCAGTTTTTGCTTTTGTATTTTTCTCTTAATGAGCACATTATTATTATTATTGTAATTCCAGACATCACATCCTCATGTAACAATGTGCAAAATTAGAAAAGGGGAATAAATGTCACTTTTTGAGTCCTTATTTAAGAATGAGAAAAATTTCCCAGAAGGCTTTTCTCTGTGTCCCACTGATCTATGACCATTATTGAGTCATTCACAGGCAAAGGGGAAAATACCACACCTGGGTTAAATTGGCCAGCTCTAACCATCTATAGTTGGATCTCTGCCCCCATCATGGTACCTAAACCGCCTCTGTGTTACCCCAGATCCTGCCTTGAGCCTCAATTCCTTGGACTTCTCAGCAACACTAGATTCTGTTGGCTCCCTGTTGTAGAAACGCCATTTTCCCTCTGTTCTCAGACATCGTCCTTTCCTTTGTTCTTCTCCATTGTTTTATCCCTTGGCCCATTTGCTCTCAACACTGGCCCCTTTCTCTCTTCCTCCCAAATTCCAGTCCACATGCCTGTGCTTCTCGTGTCGTAGAAAAGACTGTTCACAACAATGGCTATGGTTCCATCCTCTGTGTTATCTTCTGCAAAATTTACACTGCTGCTCTGAGTAGAGGAGATGGGATAATAACCTAGAAGTCTAACTCCACCCTCCACGCTCTTATCCATTAAGTTCTATTGCCTGTGGCAATGTCACTACCTCTAGCACATTCCTTCCATAGTCTCCTAAGGCTATATTGGTTCCTTGCTCATTCCTGCCACAGAACAGATTCTTAAGCAGCTGATTATGGAACAGCCTCCTTCTTTGGGTATATCTAGTCCCCTTTTAAATTAAATTTACTCACGACCATTAGATAAACAGTTTATATTCTAATTGAATCCATCATCTGTCCTGACCTTGTTTGTTATTATCATCTTGCAAAACTTTGCTATTTGTATTAATCAAGGCGGAAGTCTCCTTTTGTCCACATAGGTTGTATTTACCATTCTCTCCCTAATTTAAACTTTGTTAGGAGTAAACTTTGTTCACTGGGAATTTTAAAGCATCCTACACATCCAGGTTTGAAAAAAGGTGTTCCAAATCAATGGAGCACCATCTGCCAGGATTATTCTCATTGCTTCATCAATTGCTTTTGGCTTTGCTGTCTCATGAGAGGCATCCAATCAGTCTTCATGGGAAGTAACTTGATAGGTAAAAAGAACACAGGATTTGGATTTATTAATTTATCCAACTACTATTACTCAATAAATTAAACACTTAGTAGGTGATAGTTTCCATCACATTACCTATCTGGAAGGATGTCATGAGGATGAAAAGAAGTAAAAATGTCTTTAGGATAGTTTCTGGCACTTAGTAAGTGAGCCATCATACGTAAGTCCTAATCCCCATTTCTTCTTGAATAAATGAATGTATGAATGAATCTGCAAACTTTTTTCTCCTATGGCATTCTTAAGCTGTGTTTTTCCTCTTGACTTTGCACTTGGTACTTTCCTCACAATCTGCCTCTTGGCCTGTGAACTAAATATGATGCCCTGTAAATTCTGCTCTATGTGGATTATGCCAACTATTGGTTTTGATCCTGCTTACAAGCTCCACTTTATGCTTTTCATTCAACTTTGATTCATCAAATTTTTATAAAGTCCCTACCGTGTGCCTGGCACTGGACTGGGCTCTCTGTATACAATGGTGGCCAAGATAGATATGGTACCTACATTTTACGTAGGAAAGAAGCAGTAACAATTAAGTGTGAAAGTGGATAAACTTGGAAAGTACAGGGTGGTATGGAAGAACATACTCAAAGCAGAGCAAATACATGCATAACATAATATTCCTCTTATCCCACTGGTCTGGGTTAATTACCTGTTTTCCTTGTGTCTAGTTAAATCCTGCTTATTTTAGGGTGCTGTTGGTTGTAGTTACAAGGACAAATATAAACTCAAAATGACTTAAATAGCAAAGGACAGTTTTTTTGGTTCATATGATGGAAAAGTCTAGAGACAACTAATTTTGGGGGAAGCTACATACAGTGACAAGATAAGACCAAGAATTGCTTTCTCTCCATTTCTCAGCACCAGCTGCTCAGCATTGCCTCTCTCATTGGCAAGCTCTTCCCCCAGTGGTCCCAAAATGATTGCCATTGTCTGCCCAGGATTCATGCTTCCTAGTTTACAGAAAGCAAGGACTCAGGGGACATTGAATAAAAGTGCATTGAATAAAACTGCTGACTTTGGTATAATGGGATCCCCTTAAGTCCTATAGCTTCTCTATGGGCAGGTAGAAGAATTTCCACCTATGCATTTCTATACATAGAATTTACTACTGAGCCACATGCCCTACCCCTAGACCCAGGGGTGGTTCTCCTAAAATATACAATCTGCCTAAGGGAAGAGAAACCTGATAAGCATTGCATGCACTCTTCAGATTTATGGTTATTGCCAAACTGCTCTACAAATAGCTTCTAATCTAACTCCAGCCAGCAGCAAATGAGAGCTGCCATTTCTCCACATCCTCACAGACACTTGATATTTCCTAAAACTTATTTATATTAATGTTAAAAAAATGAAGAATGGAATATAATTGTTGATGGGCCGTTCTTGTCCCCTTTTTCATAAGTTGCCAGTTTTTAAAAAAATGCCTATTCTATAAATAGGTTGTTTTTCCTCTCTGTATTTATTTTTTATACCAACAACATGTTTTGCTAATAATTTTTACCTGTCTGTGTCATTCCATTTCAATGTTGGTCCATTTGTTATGCAGAGGCTTTGAATTTCAAGGTGTTCAAAGTTAATCAATCTTTTCCTTTGTGGTTTGGTCTTTTTGTGCCTTATTTAAAAAAAAAAATAAAAACTCCTTTTCTACCCAGTACCGTAAAAAGTAACCTCATATTTTCTTTGACAAGTTTTAAAGTGTTGTTGCTCACCTTTAGGCCCTTAGTTCACCTGGCATTTGTTTTTGTGGATGGTGCGAGGTAAGAACCTAACTTACTTACGTACTTATTTATTGCAATTTGGAGGATCAATTTTTCTAGTACTATATATTGGCTGGTCCATTCATTACTGCGGATTTTTCATGGACTAGTCTCCATTTATGAATGAGTCTAATCCTGGCTTCTGTATTCCATCCATTCATACTACTTTGTGCTTTCTAACTTCCCTTCTTTTTTCTTCTTTTTCCCTCTTCCCTGTCTTCTTTCAACTAGACGGGATTGTCTTGACTCCTACTTCTATTCATGCTCCCCCGACTTAAAAGTTCTCACACCTGTGCAGTTCTTTAGAGATTATCCTAACATCGTCGCACTTAACTTTGATTTAGCAATGTCAGAGTTTACGTTTGCCTATCCCTCCCAAACTACAAGCATTTCTTCAGCACCACTTTTTATCTTTCATGGTATTGATAACTAATATTTTAATTCCATCCTTTTTGCAACACCTCAATTAGTAATCATCTTTCTGTTTTCTACAGTCAAGCCTCATTTACATTCATCTACATAATTCTCAATTCATTTGCTCATTATTGCTCTTTGCATTCCTCTTATTCATCCTTGTAACACTTCGCAAATATTATTTCACTGGTTTCCAACATCTATTGCTAGTGCCAGTCTAATTGTTGGATATTCATAGGTAACTGTCTTTACTCCCTACTTGCTTTTAAAATCATTCCTCTATATTTGGTGTTCTGTATTTCTCCACTCTGTGTCTAACTGGAGTTTGTGGTTTTTAATATCCTCAAAATTTAATGTTTCTTTATTCTGAAGATTCAAAGTTTTCTTTAGTTGGGATACTTCTATAAAATATTACTTTCCTCTTTACTCTCTTTTTTGGGGATAACTTTCTAGATATATGTTGGACAAACTTATTCTGTACTCTGTAGAATAGCTCTTATTTCATATTTTCTATTGAAAATAGAAACTCTTGTTTCATATTTTCTATTTCTTTATTTTTGTGGAACCACATTTAATGTAATTTCTTCAGATCTATATTCATTAATTCTTTCATCTTTTGTGTCTAATTTGCTGTTTAACCCTTCCACTGAATTTTTCCCTACAGCTATAATTGTTCATATTGAGAAGTTCTCTTTGTGTGTATATGCATGTTTGTGTGTGTGTGTTTTATAAAATGCACCTGCCCTTTTGTTCATTGTACATCTTTCTTTCACTTTTGTCATAATTCCTTTTATACTTATCTTTATTATATTCAATTTTTAAAAATTTTATAGTCCTCAGATTATTCTATTATATTGAATTCTTGGTATGCTGTCTCCCTAGTAGTTGTGTTTGCTGTCTTGCCCTTGTGATATATCTTTTCTCAAATGGTTTATGATTGGTGTTTATGAGTTCATCTTCAGTGGTGGTGGATTCTTTCTCAGTTGGAATCTCACAGGCCAAGTTGTGGATGCTTTATACTGTCTTCAAGAGTGACATCCAGTTTGTTTGTGGATCTAGAACTAATTTTATATCAATAAGTCTGAGATTGCTATGCCACATGGGAACTGTAAACTCAGATCCTATAACCTCAAGTGGTATAGCCTTAAGTTTTTATTTCTTACGAGAGACATTTGTTGTACACTCAGGGCCTTGTTAATATAAGTGAAAACCCTTATAGGACCCTATATCTGCAAGATATAAGTTTCACCTCTGTACTGGACTCAGGCTCAAGCTTTGATCTTCCTAATCACATAGGGAACATTCAAACCTTAACCATCAACCATACAAGTCTATTCTGTATCCATTATCCATTCACAAGTTGCCATAATGTCAGCTCATATATTTCTCACTGTGATAATTTGAGTTTCTTCTTAATTTATAGTATTTAAAGACATCTTTCTTTTGAGCTTTTGCCTATGTACCTTTTAAAAAGCTTATTTATATATACTTGGTGTGAGGTTGTACTCTTTTACTTTGATTTTCATGTTATTAAAAGTTAAGTCTCAAAGTACATCTCTCTTAATCTAGTTAGCTAGCTATGTCATCCAGGAGACTGTGAGTTCCTTATGGGCTTGGATTTTAGCTCTTTTATTAATTTGGTAATGAACATGAATATTGGTAAGTTCCAACAATCCCACAATTAGGAGTACTAGTAAGTAATAAATATTCCGAGCTCCAGTTTCCTCATCTAAAAATGATGATACCAATGTCACCTCTTAGAATGGTCATGCAGATGAATTAAAATAATTCATTAAAAAATAAAATACACCAGCACAATGTTTGAAGTGTAACAAAAACAAACAGCAAACAAAAGCAGAGGGAAAATATCCTCAATAAATGCTAATTGGTATCACCAGGAAATTTGCTAAATGAGTATGTGAATAAATGAAAGAACCTTAGCAATTTACACATTGAGGGCTGTGCATCCAAGATTTCAGAAAGTAGAGTTTTCTCAATATGGAAACCACGGATTTTAGTCTATAATCAAGGGCGTGTTGGACTCCTCTGGGATCCAGGCCCTAGTGAACATCCAAGTCAAATTGCCTCTCCGAGGGAATCAGGCAACATTTCCGAGCTTCCCTCCACACCTTTGTAGAGTAACAGCTCTCTGCCACCCCACCACTTGTCAGGTGAGCTAAAATTGTGTGGGTAAAAGCTCCCCACCTCCTTTGGGAATTTTGTTACCCCCATGTAATTTGCCACTTGCATGTATTCACAATGTCATATTTTCTAATATTAGAAGAGAAAGAACAATGTGGGTTAACAGGTAGAGAAGAGGACTAGAGGTGAAGAGTAAAAGCAGGTTAATACCATATTAAGAACAAAAATTTCAATGAGGCAGCTCTTCTGGGGAGATCTAAAAAACCACTTCCCATTGCAAATGCATGGTGCTCAGGTTCTAATCTAAGTGTTACAAACTCATCAAATATTTCCACCCAGTGGGCTTCAATTCACCCAGGTTAAATTCCCTCAACCGTGCTTTAAAGTTTTCCCTTCTTAAGAGTAGAAGGGAAAATCAGAGTAGTGTCTCATAAAGTGTGTCTTTTTTGAGAAACGGAAATGAGGCTAGGTGACCAGGGTGGGGGGCGGAGGAGGGAGTCAAACCTGTGACTTTCTCCTTTGGGCTTTCCCACAGTGACCCAGGCAGCCATTCTACGGGGCCTACATCCAAAGACATGAAAAATGGCCAGAAGGAAGGTGAGGGAACTGGCAATAGGTAGCCTTGAGAAGAGACTGGAAAAAGATGCTATAAATACCCTTTTCTATCTGTACAGTGCTTGAGTAGAGGTAGACTTTATCTGTGATGCTTCCAAAACTCAAAGTGTATGTCATCAGTTATTAAGCTGTCACTTATTGAACACCTGCTCTGTACCAGGGTCTGTCCTGGGGATAGAAATACCAGTGGAAATTTAGTACAAGTGAATACTATATGCCACTATGCAAGGTGTTTTATTTTTATTATCTCACCTAATTTTTTCAGTATTGCAAGTAAGTTTTGCAGCATTATGTCATGTCCTTGAAAACTATAGTATGTTGCTTCCCAGTTGCTGGAAAGCAGAATTTCATTCAACATAGAAGGCACTGTGATTTAATTGAAATAAACAGGTTTTGTAGCTAGATAAGCCTGGGTTCATTTCCCAACTCTGCCACTTATTAGCTTTGTTACCATGATCAATTGATTTCAAATTCCCTTAGACTCAATCTGTTCACACATAAAATGGGCTAGTAATAACTACTTTATAGAAGACTCAGGTATATTTACTTAAAGACTATTAGAGGTTAACATTTATTGAACACTATTCTTGTGCCAGGCATGTGCTAAATAATTTATAAACATCTTATTTAGTCCTCACAACACCCCCTCTAAAGTACAAAGAATTTCAATTTCTTTGAAAGAAACTGAGACTTATAAAGATTAGTTTTCTGCCCAAAGCCATACAACTAAGCATCCTGGTTGGCATCCCAAGCCCGTCTGTCTTAGTCTACAACCAATGTTCTTAACCACTGTCCTTCAAAGGATTAGGAAAACACTAGTCTGAGGGTTTCATCCTTAATTTCCCACATATTCTGTTTGCCTTCTCTGCCACACACAGATACACATATACATATACACTATCCCTGAAATTATTCCATCTAAAAATACATTTGGATAAGTAAACCTCAGGTCTTAAAAATTTGACTATTGCATAGAGGATTAAACTGTACACCAGACTTTTCTTTTTTTTTAATTAGATGGATTTTATCATTAGAGCACAGCACAGTGGAAAAAAGACCCTTTGAGTCTGCCCTATTTTGGTTTGAAATGACTCTCTCTTATTCACTCACTCTCTGACCACGAGTGACGTATTTCATGTCTTTGGGTCTCATTTTCCTCTTCTAAAGAGAGAGGATAAGTTCTTCCTCATAGGACTGTTGAGAGGATTAAACAAGCTTCTGAAGTTGGACATGCCTATCCTCTGGCTGTCACCTAGAAGGGTCTTCAACAAACATGAGTCTCTTTCCTTGAAGAAAGTGAGGTTCAGGAACTGAAGAAAAGAGGGTTCGGTAAAGTGCTGCGGTGAAGTGAACAGGCAAGAGACCAATAAACCCTCAACAACAGACCCATATTTGGGCTAACCACACCCAAATTCACAGCAGCATACAAGTGAGACACATGAAAGTAATAAAAACATAACTTGGCCTCCAGGTGCTGGAGATATTTCTAGAAATCTAAAGTAGCAGGCTTTCTAGGCTCCACAACACAGGGTGGTCTCCCTCACGGGGCACTAGACACACCTGCCAAGGCCCCTTCCAGCTCTTGGGGATGAGGATGCCACAGGGGCTGTCCCTTAGGCTGAAGGAGAAGAAGGAGGCCCATTTGCTCTCTTGGAGCCTGGGAATCCCAACCATTCCCCCAGGGGAGGTCACTGGCAGCCTTAGCTGGAGTGATCTGAGTCCGGATGAACCATGATACCAAGTTCCAGTAACACCCACAGAATGTTCTAAACTTGTGACTGAGCCTGAGCTAAATAAACAACCCCAGAACCCTCCTCAAGGAGGATGGCTATGTACGGTATGGCCTAGTAATCTCTTGACTCAAAAAAATCAAAGAGCCCAGAGGCTAGGCTTTGCAGTTTTCACCACTATTTTAACAATTACATGTTCAGCCCCTATTTCGTGCCAGTCATTGTGTTAGGAGCTCTGTCAAATGGGAATGTTATTAACTGTGTTCTCTGAAGCTCAGGGCCTTCTCGGGACCACGTGGGGTGTGTTATGTAAGGGTGGAGCTGAGTAGGCTTTGCCCACCTTCTGCTCCCCCGGGTCAACCAGAACAGTTTCCCTTTTATCTATTTTATTTTATTGGCCTTCCCCATAATATTTTATTGAAGTGATAAAATGTAAAAAAGTCTGCTTTTTTTTAAAAGTGTGGAAACAGCATTTAGGGCAATGATATGAAGTTATGATGGACATATCATTTACAGCCAGAGAGAGAGAGAGAGAGAGAAAGAAAGCCAATATTTATTGTGTATCAGACATTGTTTTCAATTAATTTTCACATGGCCCTAGAAGTGAGTACTATTATTAGTGCCATTTTAGAGAGGATGTTCAGAGAATTTGAGTGAACTTACTTGAGTCATGTTGCCAATAAACAGTTCAGTAGATATTTAATCCCAGGATCATCAGTGTAAGAGCGTGTGCCCTTAACTGACACACTATGTTGTCTCCTCCTCAAAATCTCCCTGTGTGACCATATCCATCCCTGCACTTTGCCATTTTCAGCTTCTGCTCAGAAGTTCCCTCCTCAGAGGGACCTTCCCTGACTACCATATCTCAAATAGCACCCCTCTTGTCAGTCTGATTCTTCTTTTCACTCCTTCATTTTCTTTCTTAGCCCTTATCCCAAACTGATAAATATTGCATATGTATTTATTTATGGTCTTTGGTCTATGGCCCCCAAGAATGTCAGCTCCTTGAGGTCAGGGGTTTTGTAAGCTCCCAGATCATGGTTCATCCCTGACAACTGGATTAGAAAAAGGCCCTGTGGAAATAAGTCAGGGGGTACACGGGTTGAAGAGGAAAACATATGGAATGTGAAAGGCAAAATGATAGAGGGTCATAAGCCTAGAATATACGGTCAAACAGCTTCAATTTGAATCACAGCCTTGCTCTTAGCTGCGTGAACATAAACAAGTTTTGGTTTCCTCACTGATAGTAGGGTCTCAGTGCCATTGTGGGGATTAAATGAGACAGTATACACTAAAAATGCTCTTTATCATTTACTTAATTCAGTCTTTTTCCTAGAGTTGCTCCTGGAAACATAGATAAGCACATAGTAAGTGCTCAATACACACATGATGGATGAATGGAATGCCAGACCACAGTTCATGATTAGAGAGGCCACGCTATATTATGGAAAAAGGAATAAAAAAGAACAAGGACACCAGCAACTAGACCCAGTTCTGCAATATAACTAGCTGTGTGCCCTTGAACAAGTTGCCTTGCCTCTTGGGTCCATGTTTTCTCCTGGGTAAAACAAGGCAGTTGGACAGGATGATGTATAAGTTGCCTTTCATCTCTGAAATCTATGAAATCGAAAACATCCCACCATTGATCTGGTTTCCCTTGGATTTCTGGTAGCAAAACCTCCTACCCCGATTGTTGTCTGGAAGCTAAAATGAACTATTACGTTTTTAAAATTTGCTTCCTGGGTTCCAGTCCAAGTAAAAATTTTTCATGTTACATCAGAGAATAACGGTTGGTGGCTTGGCCAAAGGATACTGATATTTACAATGGGCAATTAATTCACTCTCTTATCTGGGTCCTCAAGGGTCGTTCTGGATTAGTGAGCCTCTTGATTAGGTTGAAGGAATTCCATCACCCCTTGTACTTGCCCTCAATGAGTGAGAAAGGAATGAGAGGTATCAAGGTTGTCTTGGAGACTTCTGTTGCAAGTCTACCTTGGAAAGTTCAGTGGTTTTATTCCTGTTCCGTGGGAAGGGTTATTGTTGCTTTTGACACGCTGATTTACTAGACAAGCCTACAGCCAAGGATCTTGCAGGCTTAGAAAGTCATGCTGGCGACCTGATGTGAAAGTTCTGTGTTCTTAACCATCACTTCCTTAGTCGTCATTTCAAAGTAACTGATATTTGAAAAACAAGGATTTCGTATACAGCACAGGGAACTAGATTCAATATCTTGTAATAACCCAGAGTGGAAAAGAATTTAAAAAACCAATTATATAGATATAGATATAGATATATAAAACCAAATCACTTTGTAGTACAATTGAAATTAATACAATGTTGTAAATCAACTATACTTCAATAAGATAAATAAAAACAAAGTAGCTGATATTGTACCTTTGTCCTGTATTCAAAAACTGCATAGCCAAACAAAACAAAACAAAACAAAAAACTATGTAGCCATAATGACTTATAAAAATTCAACAGAGTAATCTTTTTTTGTGTGAATTTGTGTCCTCTGGCCAGTGGACCAGCAAACACTTCTCATAAAATATGGATTATCTGAAAATGCATTTTAAGCCTCACCTTTTGTTTGACATTAAAAAAAATCAACAATATATAGTATTTTTTTGTTTACCCACAGGGACACAGAAAATCTCTAGGAAAGGAGAAATGACAGTAGTTAGCAGCAACCTGTTTGCATAACTGCCAGTAAAGTAAGGCCTGAGCTGCTTCCTGGCTCCATGCAAGCTCAGTAGGAATACACAGGTGGGGAGGTGGAAGGAAAGTAGGGACTTGGAAGACACCTGCTGAGGAGTCAGCTGGACCCAGGTTGAAAACCCAGCTATGCCACCTGGACAGCTGTGTAATTTTAGGCAAATGATTTCCTCTTTCTGTGCCTCACTTTCTTCAGGGATAAATAAGAACATTTCCTTCATAAAATTGTCATAAGAATCTAATATAGTAATGTACATAAAGTGCACGGCAGAGTCACTGGAACAAAATAGTAGCTACAATTAGGTATGATTACAAACAAATCATTTCACCTCATTGAGCCTCAATTCCTTTATGTATCAAATAAAGTGGTTGAACTAGATGAATTTCAATTTTTTTCTTCAAGTGCTATATATGATTTATGACTGTATTCCATGAAATGGAGAGAGATGGGATAGTTAAGGATTACCACTGGGTATAGGGATGGAGATTCTAAACTCCCACAGTCTGCAGGTGAGGGCAAAGCTGCTCCTGTAGCCTGAGGGATATCCTCCAGAAGGAAGATAAAGTCCAATAAAGTGGGGAGGAAGTGGGGCAGAGCTTGATGAAACAGTAGAAGGCATCTAAGGGAATAAGAGTGAAGTACCAATAGTATCCACTAGAGGCAGTCTCACGGATCAACCATCCAAAACCTAACATAGTGGCATGTCACTGATATATGTTAAAGTGTGTAGCAGGACCTTATGAGCAAGTAGAAGGTGGCTATAGTTATTACATCTCATTGATAATAAGGATAATATGTTTAAAAACTATTTTTTATTGAGCACCTGCTAAAATATGTATTATCTCATTAATTCCCCATTAAAACCCCTAAAAAGCAGGTAATATTAGTTCATTTTACATATGTAGGGAGATTAAATCTCAAATAGGTTAACTGACTTGTTTAAAGCCACCAAGATCATCCATGGTAGATCAAATTATGTTCCATCTGAGTCTAGCTTTCATGCCCTTTGCAGTATCCAGTGCTGGCTCTATGCATTAAAA
The DNA here is from genome assembly GCF_949752795.1 of Hyperoodon ampullatus. Taxonomy (NCBI): domain Eukaryota; kingdom Metazoa; phylum Chordata; class Mammalia; order Artiodactyla; family Ziphiidae; genus Hyperoodon; species Hyperoodon ampullatus. Next base: position 66,422,608 of record NC_136930.1, on the reverse strand, counting down.
TAGCTGTTTAATCTCTATATGACCATTTTTTCCCTTATTCCATATCGACTTCTCTTTCTATGCTCATTCTTCTACCTAATAACAATATAATGAATATTTAAATAAATGTACCCTCTGCTACATTGTGTGCTTTTGTAACTAGGTGATCTATTATTATCTACTTAAATCTATGTCTTTATTGCATAATTCAGCATTTTAATATTCTCTTTGAAATGTGTTTTGAGTCACTTCCCTACAAAGGTGCTGTATTAAATTACATTCATTATTCTTGCTAAACACAGAAGTCATGGTTCAGGTGAACGAGAAAGTAACTCCCATTATCCCCAGCACATTCCATTGCATTCGTTATTGTCTGTGACATTTATCAACACAGCATTTAGACATTTTAAAGAAAAGGAAAAAGTCACTTTATATTCCAAAACATTTCACTAACACAGAGCCAAATTCTGCAGGTGAAAAAGTCACTTCCTTGATACAAATTACACATGTTGCCTTAACTCTTGGAGAACAATGAGAAGATGTAAAACAACATCCTAAGAATCAAAGTGTGTGAACTATTCAATCTATCTGCTGTGACTTATGTTGCATCATAATTATAAGTATGCTCGTGTTATTCTTAATAACATGTGACTCCCTGTGTGCCAAGGATAAGATGTTGTGTTGACATTCTCCTAGGTCCCTTTTGTGACCTCCTCATGTTATTTTTTTTCATCCCTGTGCCAATGCTGTCTTCTAAGGAGCATGCTATCTGTCCATACTGCCTTTCAACTGTCACCCTAGCTGGCATTTACTAATCTCATTTCCTTTATTCGTGGAGAAATCACAGCCTTACTACCTATTCCAACTTTAGTCATTTTAGGTGCTGGGTGAAGACTCAACATTATCCTAGGCTGGGGTCCTCTGAAGTGGATCCTGAGATGAGGATTCAGATTCAAGTGATTTATGAAAGCAGTACTTCCAGGAGAATCTGGTGGGGAAAAAAATGGGGAAGCAGTCCAAGAGGGAGATCTCAGATAAAGCCCTGTGGAAGGGAGCTTCATCCTTATCCTGCTGGAGACCTCTGTAGTGGAGATTCCACCTCAGAGCCCAGAAAGCTGGCTGTTCCTCCACCCTCACCCTTCAGCCATTGGTCTAGGACCACTGGGTATAGGGGTGGAGATTCTAAACTCCCACAGTCTGCAGGTGAGGGCAAAGCTGCTCCTGTAGCCTGAGGGCTATCCTCCAGAAGGAAGATAAAGCCCAATAAAGTGGGACAGAGCTTGATGAAACAGTAGAAAGCATCTAAGGGAATAAGAGTGAAGTACCAATAGTTTCCACTAGAGGCAGTCTCATGGATCAACCATCCAAAACCTAACCTCATAATTCCTTGACATCGTATTGCTTTTCTAGGGCTGCCATAACAAAGTACCATAAACTGAGTGGCTTAAACAACAGAAATGTATTGCCTCACAATTCTGGAGGCTGGAAGTTCAAAATCTAAGAGTTAGCAGGATGGGTTTCTTCTGAGGGTTCTCTCCTTGGCTTGCAGATGGCTGGCTTCTCCTGTGTCTCCTCTGTCTTTCCTCTATGCATGTCTCTTTGTCCAAATTTCCCCTTTTTATAAAGACACCAGTCATATCATATTAGAGGCCCACCCTATTCCAATATGACCTTCTCTTAACTAATTATATCTAATATCTACCATGACCCTAGTTTCAAACAAGACCACATTCTGAGGTACTAGGGAATAGGACTTATGTATGAATTTTAACAAGATACCATTCAACCTATAACAGTATTCTGCCATTTCAAAAACTTTATTAAGAAACCCACTTCCATACCCACATTCAACTTCTTACCTCCTGGTACTGTTGTCTGGGACCTTTAACTCTTTATTTTGTACCCTCATTATATCTGTTTGTTGTCTTTATCACAAAATTCAATACTTGATGAACACAACATAGGAGAGCTATAAAATGTAAAGAGTATGAGAAAATGCTTTGTAAATTATAAAGTCCTATGTGAGTTGTATTTGCCATTTATTAGCAATCGCTCAATAAATATGTATTGAGTGTCTATCCTGTATTTAGCAAATATTCCCTGGTGTTTCTGATTTTAAAAAACTCTGTAAGAGCACAATGGATTAAAGGAAGGAGACAGTAACTGTCCGTCTATTGTGGTATTGCAAATTAAAAAGGATGGGAGTCTGGAATAGGGAACCACAGAGTGGATCCCAAGAAAGCAATGTGAGATTTGGCCCCAAAGGACAGAGGCATAGACTTGGTGTCTCATTGCATATTAACAGAGACATCATGAAAGAAAAGGCAGATCTTGATACCCTTTTTTCTGTATCAAATACTAAGAGGCATCCACTTTTTCTTTTATTGTATTCCTACACTGCCACTGGTTCACTATTAATTGCCAAATAAAAGGCAAGGTTTTCAGCAAACTCCTTCCTAACCTTGCCCCTGCCTGCTCTCCAGCCTTATATGTCTCCATTTTTCCTCTCATACCCTTCTTCACACCTTGCCAAACTCCTTGGAGCAGAGATTCTCACTTTTATTTCTTACTCTCCCACCTGCTCTGCTCTCTTACTGGAAAGTCCTTCCCTAGTGTACCCCAGACAAATGCCCAAACCACAGCTGAGAAAAGGAAGCCTGATTGGACTTTCCCAATTAGTCTCAACCTCTCTGGCCTTTGTGCTACCTTTGCACCTTGTAAATGCTTCTATTATCATTCTTCTCACAATGGATAGAAATAATTTCTTATCACCCCCCTCATTAAATCATAAACTTAAAGACAATAATATGTTACATTCATCTTTTTTTAAACATCTTTATTGGAGTATAATTTCTTTACAATGGTGTGTTAGTTTCTGCTGTATAATAAAGTGAATCAGCTATACATATACATATATACCCATATCCCCTCCTTCTTGCATCTCCCTACCACACTCCTTATCCCACCCCTCTAGGTGATCACAAAGCACCGAGCTGATCTCCCTGTGCTATGCAGCTGCTTCCCACTAAATATCTATTTTACATTTGGTAGTGTATATATGTCAGTGCCACTCTTTCACTTCGTCCCAGCTTACCCTTCCCCCTATTCGTGTCCTGAAGTACATTCTCTACATCTGTGTCTTTACACCTGTCCTGCCCCTAGGTTCTTCAGAACCATTTTTTTTTTTTTAGATTCCATATATATGTGTCAGCATATGGTATTGGTTTTTCTCTTTCTGACTTACTTCACTCTGTATGACAATCACTAGGTCCATCCACTTCACTACAAATAACTCAATTTCATTTCTTTCTATGGCTGAGTAATATTCCATTGTATATATGTGCTATATCTTCTTTATCCATTCATCTGTTGATGGACACCTAGGTTGCTTCCATGTCCTGGATATTGTAAATAATGCTGCAATGAACATTGTGGAACATGACTCTTTTTGAGTTATTGTTTTCTCCAGGTATATGCCCAGTAGTGGGATTGCTGGGTTGTATGGTAGCTCTATTTTTAGTTTTTTAAGGAATCTCCATACTGGCTGTATCATATTACATTCCCACCAACAGTGCAAGTGGGTTCCCTTTTCTCTATGCGCTCTCCAGCATTTGTTTGTAGATTTTTTGATGATGGCCATTTTGACTGGTGTGAGGTGATACCTCACTGTACTTTTAATTTACATTTCTCTAATGATTAGTGATGTTAAGCATCCTTTCATGTGTTTGTTGGCAATCTGTATATCTTCTTTGGAGAAATGTCTGTTTAGGTCTTCTGCCCATTTTTGGATTGGACTGTTTGTTTTTTTAATATTGAGCTGCGTGAGCTGCTTAAATTTTGGAGATTAAACTTTTATCAGTTGCTTTGTTTGCAAATATTTTCTTCCATTCTGAAGGTTGTCTTTTCATCTTGTTTATGGTTTCCTTTGCTGTACAAAAGCTTTTAAGTTTCATTAAGTCCCATGTGTTTATTTTTGTTTTTATTTCCATTTCTCTAGGAGGTGGGTCAAAATGGATCTTGACGTGATTTATGTCATAGAGTGTTCTGCCTATGTTTTCCTCTAAGAGTTTGTTAGTGTCTGGCCTTACATTTAGGTCTTTAATCCATTTTGAGTTTATTTTTGTGTATAGTGTTAGGGAGTGTTCTAATTTCATTCTTTTACATGTCCCTGTCCAGTTTTCCCAGCACCACTTATTGAAGAGGCTGTCTTTTCTCCATTGTATATTCTTGCCTCCTTTATCAAAGATAAGGTGACCATATGTGCGTGGGTTTACCTCTGGGCTTTCTATCCTGTTCCATTGATCTATATTTCTGTTTTTGTGCCAGTATCATACTGTATTGATTACTGTAGCTTTGTAGTATAGTCCGAGGTCAGGGAGCCTGATTCCTCCAGCTCCATTTTACGTTCTCAAGATTGCTTTGGCTATTTAGTGTCTTTTGTGTTTCCATACAAATTGTGAAATATTTTGTTCTAGTTCTGTGAAAAATGCCGGTGGTAGTTTGATAGGGATTACATTGAATCTGTAGATTGCTTTGGGTAGTAGAGTCATTTTCACAATGTTGATTCTTCCAATCCAAGAAAATGGTATATCTCTCCATTTGTTTGTATCATCTATAATTTCTTTCATCAGTGTCTTATAGTTTTCTGCATATAGGTCTTTTGTCTCCTTAGTTAGGTTTATTCCTAGGTATTGTATTCTTTTAGTCGCAATGGTAAATGAGATTGTTTCCTTAATTTCTCTTCCAGATTTTTCATCACTAGTGTATAGGAATGCAAGAGATTTCTGTGCATTAATTTTGTATCCTGCTACTTTACCAAATTCATTGATTAGCTGTAGTAGTTTTCCGGTAGCATCTTTAGGATTCTCTGTGTATAGTGTCATGTCATCTGCAAACAGTGACAGCTTTACTTCTTTTCCAATTTGGATTCCTTTTATTTCTTTTTCTTCTCTGATTGCTGTGGCTAAAAGTTCCAAAACTATGTTATAATAGTGGTGAGAGTGGACAACCTTGTCTTGTTCCGGATCTTAGAGGAAAAGGTTTCAGTTTTTCACCATTGAGAACAATGTTGGCTGTGGGTTTCTCATATATGGCCTTTATTATGTTGAGGTAAGTTCCCTCTATGTCTACGTTCTGGAGGGTTTTTAACATAAATGTGTGTTGAATTTTGTCAAAAGCTTTTTCTGCATCTATTGAGATGATCATATGGTTTTTATCCTCAATTTGTTAAAATGGTGTATCACATTGATTTGCATACATTAAAGAATCCTTGCATTCCTGGGATAAACCCCACTTGATCGTGGTGTATGATCCTCTTAATGTGGTGTCAGATTCTGTTTGCTAGTATTTTGTTGAGGATTTTTGCATCTATATTCATCAGTGATATTAGCCTGTAGTTTTCTTTTTTTGTGACATCTTTGTCGGGTGTTGGTTTCAGGGTGATGGTGGCCACATAGAATGACTTTGCGAGTGTTCCTTCATCTGCTATACTTTGGAAGAGTTTGAGAAGGATAGGTGTTACCACTTTTCTAAATGTTTGATAGAATTTGCCTGTGAAGCTATCTGGTCCTGGGCTTTGGTTTGTTGGAAGGTTTTTAATCACAGTTTCAATTTTAGTGACTGTGATTGGTCTGTTAATATTTTCTATTTTTTCCAGGTTCTGTCTCGGAAGGTTGTGTTTTTCTAAGAATTTGTCCATTTCCTCCAGGTTGTCCATTTTATTGGCGTATAGTTGTTTGTAGTAATCTCTCATGATCCTTTGTATTTCTGTAGTGTCAGTTGTTACTTCTCCTTTTTCATTTCTAATTCCACTGATTTGAGTCTCTTCTGTTTTTTCCTTAATGAGTCTGGCTAATGGTTTATCAATTTTGTTTATATTCTCAAAGAACCATCTTTTAGTTTTATTGATCTTTCCTATCATTTCCTTCATTTCTTTTTCATTTATGTCTGATCTGATCTTCATAATTTCTTTCCTTCTGCTAACTTTGGGTTTTTTTGTTATTCTTTCTCTAATTGCTTTAGGTGTAAGGTTAGGTTGTTTATTTGAGATTTTTCTTGTTTCTTGAGGTAGGGTTGTATTGCTATAAACGTCCCTCTTAGAACTGCTTTTGCTGCATCCCATAGGTTTTGGGTCGTGTTTCACTGTTATATGTTTCTAGGTATTTTTTGATTTCCTCTTTGATTTCTTCAGTGATCTCTTGGTTATTTATTAGTGTATTGTTTAGCCTCCATGTGTTTGTATTTTTTTTTCCCTGTAATTGATATCTATTCTTATAGCATTGCGGTCAGAAAAGATACTTGATAGGATTTCAATTTTCTTAAATTTACCAAGGCTTGATTTGTAACCCAAGGTATGCTCTATCCTGGAGAATGTTCCATGAGCACTTGAGAAGAAAATGTATCCTACTGTGTTTGGATGGAATGTCCTATAAATATCAGTTAAGTCCATCATGTTTAATGTATCATTTAAAGCTTGTGTTTCCTTATTTATTTTCATTTTAGATGATCAGTTCTTTGGTGAAAGTGGGGTGTTAAAGTCCCCTACTTTGATTGTGTTACTGTTAATTTCCCCTTTTATGGCTGTTAGCATTTGCCTTATGTATTGAGGTGCTCCTATGTTGGGTGCATAAATATTTACAATTGTTCTATCTTCTTCTTGGATTGATGCCTTGATCATTATGTAGTGTCCTTCTTTGTCTCTTGTAATAGTCTTTATTTTAAAGTCTATTTTGTCTGATATAAGAATTGCTACTCAAGCTTTCTTTTGATTTCCATTTGCATGGAATATCTTTTTCCATCCCCTCACTTTCAGTCTGTATGTGTCCCTAGGTCTGAAGTGGGTCTCTTGTAGACAGCATATATATGGGTCTTGTTTTTGTATCCACTCAGCCAGTCTATGTCTTTGGTTGGAGCACTTAATCCATTTACATTTAAGGTAATTATTGATATATATGTTCCTATTACCATTTTCTTAATTGTCTTGGGTTTGTTATTGTAGGTCTTTTCCTTCTGTTGTGTTTCCTGCCTAGAGAAGTTCCTTTAGCATTTGTTGTAAAGCTGGTTTGGTGGTGCTGAATTCTCTTAGCTTTTGCTTGTCTGTAAAGTTTTTAATTTCTCCATCAAATCTGACTGAGATCCTTGCTGGGTAGAATAATCTTGGTTGTAGGTTTTTCCCTTTCATCACTTTAAATATGTCCTGCCACACCCTTCTGGCTTGCAGAATTTCTGCTGAAAGATCAGCTGTTTACCTTATGGGGATCCTCTTGTATGTTATTTGTTGCTTTTCTCTTGTTGCTTTTAATATTTTTTCTTTGTATTTAATTTTTGTTAGTTTGATTAATATGTGTCTTGGCATTTTTCTCCTTGGATTTATCCTGTATGGGACTCTCTGTGCTTCCTGGACTTGATTGACTATTTCCTTTCCCATATTAGGGAAGTTTTCAACTATAATCTCTTCAAATATTTTCTCAGTCCCTTTCTTTTTCTCTTCTTCTTCTGGGACCCCTATAAGTCGAATGTTAGTGTGTTTAATGTTGTCCCAGAGGTTTCTGAGACTGTCCTCATTCTTTTCATTCTTTTTTCTTTATGCTGCTCTGCAGTAGTTATTTCCACTATTTTATCTTCCAGGTCACTTATCTGTTCTTCTGTCTCAGTTATTCTGCTATTGATCCCTTCTAGAGAATTTTTAATTTCATTTATTGTGTTGTTCATCATTGTTTGTTTGCTCTTTCGTTCTTCTAGTTCCTTGTTAAACATTTCTTGTATTTTCTCCATTCTATTTCCAAGATTTTGTATCATCTTTACTATCATTACTCTGAATACTTTTTTCAGGTAGACTGCCTATTTCCTCTTCATTTGTTTGATCTGTTGGGTTTTTACCTTGCTCCTTCACCTGCTGCGTATTTCTCTGTCTTCTCATTTTGCTTAACTTACTGCGTTTTGGGTCTCCTTTTCACAGGCTGCAGGTTTGTTGGTCCCTTTGTTTTTGGTGTCTGCCCCCAGTGCATAAGGTTGGTTCAGTGGGTTGTACGCTTCCTGGTGGAGGGGACTGGTGCCTGTGTTCTGGTGGATGAGGCTGGATCTTGTCTTTCTGGTGGGTAGGCCTACATCTGGTGGTGTGTTTTGGTGTGTCTGTGAACTTATTTTGATTTTAGGCAGCCTCTCTGCTAATGGGTGGGACTATGTTCCTGTCTTGCTAGTTGTTTGGTATGAGGTATCCAGCACTGGAGCTTGCTGGTCACTGAGTGCAGTTGGGTCTTAGCATTGAGATGGAGATCTCTGGGAGAGCTCTCGTCGATTGATATTACAAGGGGCAAGGAGGTCTTTGGTGGACCAATGTCCTGAACTCGGCTCTCCCAACTCAGAGGCTCAGGCCTGACACCCGGCTAGAGCACCAAGATGCTGTGAGCCACACAGCCCAGAACAAAAGGGAGAAAAGAAAAAGGAAAGAAAAAATAAATAAATTTATTTTAAAAAAATAGGTCTTCCCTGGTGGTGCAGTGGTTGAGAGCCTGCCTGCCAGTGCAGCGGATGTGGGTTCAAGCCCTGGTCCAGGAAGATGTAGCCAAAAATAAATAAATATATAGAAAAATAAATAATTAAATAATAAAAATAAATTATTAAAATAAAAAAATTAAAAAGTAATTTAAAAAAAGAAGAAAGCAACCAAACCAATAAAATCCACCAATGATAACAAGCACTAGGAACTATAGTAAAAAAAACAATGGACAGACAGAACCCTAGGACAAATGGTAAAAGCAAACCTATACAGACAAAATCACACAAAGAAGCATACACATACACACTCAGAAAAAGAAAAAAAGGAATAAAATAAATATATATATTAAAAAAAAGGAAGCGAGCAATCAAATCAATAAACAAATCTACCAATGATAATAAGCTTTAAATACTAAACTAAGATAAACATAAAAGTAGATACAAATTAGACACAGAAAGCAAACCCCAAGTCTACAGTTGCTCCCAAAGTCCACCTCCTCAATTTGGGATGATTCATTGTCTATTCAGGTATTCCACAGATGCAGGGTACCTCACAATGATTGTGGAGATTTAATCCGCTGCTCCTGAGGTTTCTGGGAGAAATTTCCCTTTCTCGTCTTTGTTTGCACAGCTCCTGGGGTTCAGCTTTGGATTTGGCCCGGCCTCTGCACGTAGGTCGTCCTCTGGCCTCTCTCCTTCACCCAGACAGGATAGGGTTAAAGAAACATCTGATTAGGGGGCTCTGGGTCACTCAGGCCATGGGGAGGGAGGGGTACGGATGCGGGGTGAGCCTGCGGCAGCAGAGGATGACAAGATGTTGTACTAGCCTGAGGCGCACTGTGCGTTCTCCCTGGGAAGTTGTCCCTGGATCACGGGACCCTGGCAGTGGTGGGCTCTACAGCCTCCCAGGAAGGGAGGTGTGGATAGTGACCTGTGCTTGCACACTTCTTGGTGGCTGCAGCAGCAGCCTTAGCATTTCATGCCCGTCTCTGGTGTCCATGCTGATAGCCGCGGCTTGCGCCCATCTCTGGAGCTCATTTAGGTGGAGTTCTGAATCCCCTCTCCTTGCGCACCCCAAAACAATGGTCTCTTGCCTCTTCGGCAGCTCCAGACATTTTCCCGGACTCCCTTCCAGCCAGCTGTGGCACACTAACCCCTTCAGGCTGTGTTCATGCCACCAACCCCAGTCCTCTCCCTGCGCTCTGACCGAAGCCCAAGCCTCAGCTCCCAGCCCCGCACGCCCCAGCGGGTGAGCAGACAAGCCTCTCGGGCTGGTGAGTGCCGGTTGGCACCGATCCTCTGTGCAGGAATCTCTCCGCTGTGCCCTCCACACCCCCCACTGTTGCTGCACTCTCCTCTGCGGCTCTGAAACTTCCCCCTCCGCCACCCGCAGTCTCAGCCCATGAAGGGCCTTCCTAGTGTGTGGAAACCTTTCCTCCTTGACGGCTCCCTGCCATTGGTGCAGGTCCCGTCCCTATCCTTTAGTCTCTGTTTATTCTTTTTTCTTTTGCCCTACCCAGGTACGTGGGGAGTTTCTTGCCTTTGGGGAAGTCTGAGGTCTTCTGCCAGCGTTCAGTAGGTGTTCTGTAGGAGTTGTTCCACATGTAGATGTATTTCTGATGTATTTGTCAGGAGGAAGGTGATCTCCACGTCTTATTCCTCTGCCATCTTGAAGGTCCTCTTACATTCATCTCTGTATCCAGTTTTCTTAGCACAATGGCTTGTCCTTGAAAGGAGTCAAGAAATAGTTGTTAAACGAATAAGTGAATGTAGACACAGACTAAATCAGATGCTGAGTAACAGTGCATTCCACCCCATCCAAGGGATTTTATGGACACTGGGAAGTAGATGTAGGAATCCTTTGGAGGGTGCTTTCCTGATTCATTTTTTGAATCGGAGAAAAAAATATATTTCACAGAGGTGCTTTCCTCTAGTGCCTTCAACTGTATAATGTTGATGTGTTTGACCCTTCATTTAATTACCAGATACCTCCACACATTAGCTCAGAACACCTACGTGGGAAGCTTATGAGGTGTTCTGGCAGCCACTGTGGATGCCCAGGGCATCTCCATGGTGTGATCACACCATCTGTGATAGTAGAGGCTCCTGATGTAGGAGAGATCGGTTATTAGCAAGACAAGCTCCCTCCTGGCTAATGAGCAGCTTCTCACACAGCTGAAGCTGCTGAACTTCAACTGTCGCCCTGTAAATTAGCTATTTTTTTCCCCACCCAATTAGGGTATTCCTATTCAAATTACGATAGGAATACATGGATTCACCCCCAATTTTCCATTTTTCTGAAGGACTCAAACACCAATATCTGGATCCCTGTAATCAAGAAAGCAGAGTGTAGCAAAAAGCACATTCAGTTTAGAGAGAGAAATGTGTGAATTCAAAACCAAGCAATGCTAATTAATAGATTTTTGACCTTGAGCAAGTTACTGAAAATCTTAGTTACCTCATCTGTGAATTAATGGTAATAATAACTGACCTTATAGTATTTGGTAATGATTAAAAATTATGCAACCCACATTATAAGTCCTAGCTCTGTGTTTCCCATCAAAAGTACTATTCACATTCGGGGTGGGGAAAACCCCCTTTTGTGCAAGTCTGTTGCACACATTGTAGGACATTAAACATTTCTGGAAGCTGAGTTCTAAATAGTAGTAATACCCCTAGTCACCAAGGCAACTGAAAGCACCCCCTGCTCCCTGCCCCTTCTCCCACCCCAACACACATTGCAAAAACTCCATCATAATAAGAGATGAAACATATCAAGTGCTACCACATGCTAGGGAGTGTTCTAAGAACTTTATTTGACTGATCTAATTTAATGATCATAAAAACTTTATAATGCACTGGAAGATTAAATAAATTTCTAGGTTATATAAATGAAGAGTTGAGAATCTGGGTTTGTAGCTTTGTGAGTTAAAGCCTCTGCACTGTCTTGACTGGGAGCATGGTAGGTAAACATTCTTTTCCTTTCTTCCTCCCAATTTGGTTTCATTTCTAGTGTCTTTGACTAATTCATCAGTAAGCTACAATTAGATTTTTTCCACACATCCCTCTCAGGGACCCCAGATGCACAGACTTCATTGGCCCAAGCCCAATTTTGACAAGACTGAAGACACCTTTTTTTTTTTTTTTCTAGTGACAGATATCTCAGGGACAAATCTGTCTTGCTGTAACATGGCATAGCTCACTGAGGGTTTTCACAGGGGATAAATGAATAAAATATTAGCCCACACATTTTTCCTCCTGCTGATTCTTCTTCTTCCTTTCCCCCAGGGCCCTCCTATTCTTTGGGTAGCATCTCACTTGATTGATTTTTGTTATTGCTGCATTTGGCTGGGAGGTAAGAGTTCTGCACCCAGTTTCAGTGGGGAGGGTTCCCCAAACATCTAAGCAATACTCCAATACTAAATGGGTGTCTTACAATTCAACTCAATTCTGACACTATGTACCTAGGGTTAGAGGCAAATTCCACAGGCTAAGGGTTCAGTTCTACAAGGCTGCCCCCAACCCAACTACAGATCCCAATCCCAAGCCCAGGTTGTCATCTGTGCTTCTGACCAGCAGGCTATAAATCAGAGTTTTCTACAACTCCCTCCCTGAGTTCCACTAAGTTGCTAGAGCAGCTCACAGAACTCAGAGAAACATTTTACTTACTATTTCACCAGTTTACTATAAAGGGATATAACTGAGAAACAGCCAAATAGAAGAAATGAATAGAGCAAGGTACAGGAAAGGGCAAAGCTTCCATGCCCTCTCTAGGTGTCCCATTCTCCCCAAATCCCCAGCTGTTCAACAACCCTGAAGCTCTCTGAACTTCATCCTTTTGTGTTTCTATGGAGGTTTCATTATACAGGCATGATTGATTAAATCATAGGCCATTGGCAACTGACTCAACCTCCAGCCCCTCTCCCCTCCCTGGAGGTGGGTGGGTAAGGCAGACTGACTGGGGCTTTCCACCAGGACTGAAGGTTCCAAACCTCTAATTTTATGGTTGGTTCTCCTGGCAACCAGCCCCTATCCTTAGGTTACCTAGGAGCATTCCAAAAGTCACCTCATTAACATAAACAAAACCCTTGATTTTTCTCATGACTTAGGAAATTCCAAGATTTTAGGAGCTCTGGGCCAGGAAGGAGGTCCAAGACCAAATATTTATTTCTTACTATAAATCACAATATCACAGTAAGCTTTCAAAATAAAGTCAGTCATGTATACTTGTAAATAGCAGTCAGGAGTCCCTGGCCCAGAATCTTCCTAGCCCACCTGATATAATGCAGAAATACCCCAATCAATTCTAACATTGTAGGGCCGAGATGCTTTTTGCCACTTAGTGCAGCTGTAGGAATAGGAGCTGCAGTGTGGTTTGATTGAGGCAGTGGGAGTCGGGTAGGAAGAATCCTGCACTGAAGAAAGAACTTCCTCTGCCATCAGCTCACTTCGTGAATTCAGGCTCCTTCCTAAAACAAGAAAGCATTAAAATAAATGCTCCTTTATCTATTCTACTTTAAGATTCTGATAATTGTTTTAAAAACAGGCTTCAAGTCAATAAAAGTGCTGCAAAGACAAGAGCAGGAAACAGAGATGGACAAAGTACATGGTAAGCTCAATTCAAAGAAGCAGGCATTGAGGCCCTGCCATGTGTCCAGAGGGTACAGGGAATTCGAAGGGGAGTGACATCATCCACCCTAGATGGGAGCTCATAGCCAGTGTGCTGGTTATTGGTCTAAATAAGAAGGAAAAGATTGTAGATTATTTAATTTTTGTCTAATTTTGTCTAAGTTCAAGGAGACTTGACCTAAGAAGACAGTGTTGGAATCATTGAGAGGCTGGCATGGGAATCAAGGTGTCTTAGGATTGCCCCCAACATTCCTATATATTCCAACGTGGCACCATCTCTGAGATAAGAGTATCATATGGCAGAGCCGTGTGGGGTCTTGATAGTCTTCAGGATCTGGTTTACATCCCAGTATTTCCACTTTTTGGTGTTATGACCTTGGATATTTACTTGCTCTCTCCCAACCTTACCTCCTTCTTCTTTCAAGTGATGATATCATTTAACTCCAGGGTGTTTCTGTGTGTGTGTGTGTGCATGTGTGTGTATATATATACACGCACATGGACATATATCACATGTATATACATACGCATACATATATGAAGTACTTTTCATATAATATAATTTGCATATAATTACTACTGCTTGAAAAACTCTCAGAAATCATCCCATCTACACTCAGAAAACAGGTGTGGGAACTGAGGTCCAGTGGAGCAGTCACTTGTCCAACGTCATACTTGCCCAGGGTCCATTCCATTGAAACCTAGTTTCCAAAATTTCACACCCAAGTTGAAATCAAACCATGGACCAACTAGATGCCTCAGACTGTGCTAGTTCTTTTCACAGTTAACCTCTTAGGATAAGTATGATTATCTCCATTTTACAAATAAGGAAACTGAGTCTTAGGGAGACTGTAAGGGACCTGCCTTCCTGAGGTCACACAAATTGCAAATGATGGTGATAGAGCAGAACCTGCACTGCCAAACTCTGAGTTGATGTCCTCCTTGTTTAGCTATACTTTTGGACACAAATTACTCATTATTTATAAAAATTCGATGTTTGATTTCCAGAGCAGGGGCATCCTCAATTAAAAGGACATACAAATTAATTTCACTTGTTCAAGTAGGTTCTTCAAAAGCCTTCAGAGAAGGGAGTCTTTGGCTTGACCTGGACCCATATTTCTGTTAATTGCTCTTGTTGCAGTTTCAGCATTGTAGAAACTAAATTTTACCCCAGCAGCATTAAAAGGTCCAGGAAAACAATCAGAAAAAAGGAGGTTTTCCTTATTTACTTAGCCTTACACAGAGATACCTTTGTTCCAGATAAGTTCCTCAGAAACGTGAATGGCCATTATGATTGCATTTATCTATGAGATAGCAGATCATTTCCTGAAAGGGGAAGCTGGATCCTCAAGAATTCTGCAGAGACCAAAAAGCAGAAGAGGACAGTAGAATCAACTTCGATTTCTCTGAATAAAGAGACAAGAGATTTTTAACATCTTGCTAAATGAGGTGGCTCTGGAAAGGTAGAGGAGACGTGTACCTGTCAGTCAGTGTTTTCTGGACCCAGAAGTAAATGAGTCCTTAAAAGTTAGAAATGAATGGGCTCTAAGACTATCTCTTTCTGGAGTGGACACCCAGACACATCTTGCCTTTCCTGACAATAAGGACAGAATGACTCACTCTCAGCAAGGCCTGCATTTAGCATCATTTGTCAGGAATGAAATGGATTTATTCATTTGTTCCATCTTTCCATGCATTATTAGGCCTAATGCATGTTTCAGCACCATGCATAGTTTCCCCTGCTGAACTGGCCAAACTCACGACCATTTGTACCTTTGTGCATAGCTACAAAGTGATGATCCATGGCTACAGAGCTGAGCAAAGTTGCGTAGCCTTAGGCAAGATAGTTCTCCAGTGTGACTTCATTTTCCTTGTCTGCAATATCAGAAGATTGGACTAGATGACCTCAGACCTCTTCCAGCTCTGACATTTAAGGATTTGAAAGATGGTCCCTGGGGGAGAATAAAAGCCATGTCCATAGTCCATGAGGTACTGTGATCTCGGTCAATGACACATCCATGGCTTCTACCCATTAATCCATTAATCAGTTCCTCACTCTCCCATGACAAACATGTCCTGAACATCTCTGTGTATGTGTCAGCATCTCCTCTGTGTATGTGTCAGATTGTGTGTGACATTGATGAACTAGTGTGCTGCCCTATCCTCTAGCAGTGAAAATGGCAAGGGGCCAAAAAGGATAGAGATCTCCTTCCATCTGGATAAGATACAGATAAGATTTTCAGTAGAGAAAAAAATAAGCCAAGAAGAGCCTGGACCTCACATAGAGCTAGGAATGAGGCAGCTCTCAGCTCTGTCACATACTGAGTGAATATGAGCATGATTTTCATCTCACTAAGTCTGTTTTCCCATCTACTCTATGAGGGTGGTGATAACACTATTTAAAAATAATAATGATACTTCCAAAATGTTTGGGAGGATTCAATGAGATAACCAATGAGAAAATACTTGTTAGACCGTAAGAAAGTTTGAAAATCCTTTTTTTTATACCCACTCCCTTTTTTTTCTGATCCTTACACAGAATATAAGACTAAGTATACTTAGAAATCCTTACTTGACATTCTTTCTTCATAATGCTCATGCTTATCTCCAGCCCAAAACAGTGAAATCACTGGATTCATTCTCTCTCCTTAGAGATTTCAAAATCCCCCTACCACTTTAAGCCTTCCTTTTATGACCTCCCAGAGTCTAAGAGAGGATTAGCTTACATTTATGACCATGAATACACCCTGCCCATTTGGAGGGCAGAAGCTGATAGAACAAATCCCCAGCAATTGATTTCCCTCCCAACTTTAAGCTCACAGTGCTCTATTTTCCTTGCCCCTCTGTGTTATCTTAAAAAATACTATTTCATGATGCTCATTTAATATTTGCAGCAGAGGGAGACAATAGAGGTAAAATCGGCATGATGGATTTTAAAGAATTCTGAGCCAGAAGTTAGAATTGGGGAACCAGGCTTAAGATCCAGCTCCAGCCACTAATGAACTGTGAGAACTTGGCTAAGCCATTTAATGTCTCTGAACCTCCATTTCTTCATCCAGTCTTATAAGATTGCTGTAGGATCAGAAAAAAAGAGATGATAAGTATGAACATATTCTTCAAATGCTAAAGCCCTGTATAAACACTAGCTCTCTGGAAAATTAAT
Source organism: Hyperoodon ampullatus (assembly GCF_949752795.1). NCBI lineage: Eukaryota > Metazoa > Chordata > Mammalia > Artiodactyla > Ziphiidae > Hyperoodon > Hyperoodon ampullatus. Next base: position 66,406,341 of record NC_136930.1, on the reverse strand, counting down.
GTTAACACTGATAATAAAATGTGTTGATGCTTACTGAGCTGTATCTAGCAAAAGCATCAGAATGAATTTTCCATATTCATTCCTCATGACAAATTATGGAATAATACGGGAGAGTGTGACCATGTTTGATGATAGCCCTAGGATGCCATAGAAACAGAATCCATGAGAACCTGAATGGCGTGGCCATCTCCCCAAGTCTGGTGATATAAAAGGCAGCAAGACCTCAGTTTCTTTGCTTTTCCAACCTGGTGGGGCACTTATTCTTTGCAGATGGTGTTGATCCCTAAGCGTTTCCACACCTCCATGGGAGCTCAGGAGGCACTTACCTTGTTTATTAAATGGTTTAAGCATCAACTTCAACAGAAAACAACTTAAGCTAAGTTTGAGTCGTCATCCTTCTCCGCAGTTTTTGAGTATGGGTCAGCCCTGTATCAGCACAATTCAGAGATACTGTGGGTTCAGTTCCAGACACCAGAATAAAGTGAATATTGCAATACAGTCACACAATTTTTTTGGTTTCCCTGTGCATATAAAAGTTATGTTCACACTATACTGTAGTCTATTGAGTGTGCAACAGCACTATGTCTAAAAGAACAATGTACATACCTTAATTAAAAAATCATTTTATTGCTAAAATTGGCTATAACCATCATTTGAAACTTCAGGAAGTCATAATCTTTTTGCAATAATAACATCAAAGATCAGTGATCACAGATCACGATAACAAATATAATGATAAGGAAAAGTTTGAAATGTGATAAATACCAAAATGTGATACAGAGACACAGAGTGAGCAAATGCTGTTGGGAAAATGGCACCAATAGATGTGCTGGATGCAGGGTTGCCACAAACCTTCAGGTGTAAAAAATGTAATATCTGCGAAGCTCAATAAAGTGAGGTATGCCTGTATTCTGACCTGAGACTGATCCTCACTCACATATCTGTGCCTCTTTTGTGTACCTTATATAAACTCCTATCATGGCACCCACAAGATGTCACTGCATTTGTTAGTCACTTGCCAGGCCCAGGCCGTTAGATTCCAAGCTTCTCAAGGGCAGAGACCTGCAATGCAAGTCTTTGACACATAGTAAATAGTTAACATGATTAGTGTGAATGCATAAATGAATGAGTCAGTGAGGGAGCAGATGACTGGATAGATGAACGAAGGTGTCCTGGCTGCTTAGAACACAGGGCAAAGGAAACGCATGCCATTTAGATTGCTTCCTTGTCCTGGCTATTGTAAATAGTGCTGCAATGAACGTTGGGGTGCATGTGTATTTTTGAATTACGGTTTTCTCAGGGTGTATACCCAGTAGTGGAATTGCTGGCTCATACAGTAGTTCTATTTTTAGTTTTTTAAGGAACCTCCATACTGTTCTCCATCTTTTTTTTTTTTTTTTTTTTTTTTGCGGTACGTGGGCCTCTCATTGTTGTGGCCTCACCCGTTGTGGAGCACAGGCTCTGGACGCGCAGGCCCAGCAGCCATGGCTCACGGGCCCAGCTGCTCCATGGCATGTGGGATCCTCCCGGACCGGGGCACGAACCCGCGTCCCCTGCATCGGCAGGCGGACTCTCAACCACTGCACCACCAGGGAAGCCCCTGTTCTCTATCTTTCAAAGTAAGTTTGACTTTAATGTCCGAGCAGGTGTTTGAAATGGCATGACTTCTGTCCCTACACTGGTCCCTAAATCCCTCTACCACCACCAGCACCACCACGGACAGCCTCGTATTTTATCTTCTCTTCAGTGTCTCTAGAAGTATTCAAGTTCAACCCCAGTTCCGTCCCTGAGTACTGAGGTCCATCAGCTGACCTCTCCATATTTAGCCTCACAGGGGCAGTTACTCTTGGGTCTGGCTGTTATGGTCACCAGTGATCACTCCCTTCACCTCATCACACAAAAGCCAAGGAAGCTGAACTCTTGGGAGGCACTAAAACCAATCAGATGTTTCCCCAGGCAGTCTCTCTGTTTTTATCTTGTCTATCTGCCATAGACTGCAGAGAAATCCCAGCTCAGCCACTTAAAGCTAAAGGCAGTCTAGGACACAGATCAGCAAGTTGTGGCCCACAGACAAAATCTGGCCTGCTGTTTATATTTGTAAATAAGATTTATTGGAACATAGCCCTGCTCATTTGTTTACAGGTTGTCTGTGGCTGCTTTTACGCTAGAACTGCAGAGCTGTGACAGAGACCAAATGACCACTAAGTCTAATATGTTTACTATCTGGCCCTTACAGAAAAAGTTAACCACTCTCTTTTAAAAATTAACTAATATGTATAAATTCGTTGAACAACTCTGATGGAGTTGGCTTGGCACTAGATTTGGTGGTGAGTGGGCCACCATGCTTTTATTCACAAACACTCCAAATTCTGACACCACCAAATTAAAATGTTGGCATGGGATGATGGAACTCCAACAATTCTAAGTTCTAAAATGGAAGGAAGGAAGGAAGGAAGGAAGGAAGGAAGGAAATAGGAAGAGAATGCTGCAAAAGACATTCCTGATACTAAAAGATCCAGCCAGGGCTTATAAGAACAGCCTTTTAGAATGAAAAGAATGTGGACAAACTAACCTGTGTTCTCTATTTAGTTAATACTTACTACCTGAATGACTGTGCACAAGTCCCTTATCTCAGTCTCAGTTTCTTCACCTGTAAAATGGTTAGAATATTTACTTATACACACAGTATTTGAGATAAATGTAAGTGAAGCAAAGAGGAGAGAATGAGCTTGCCTTGGAATCTGGGCACAGGTCTTCCGAAGGTTCTTTCTCTGGGTACCCTAACTCCTCCATGCCCCACAATCACAAGAAATTTTCCCTATAGGCACTTTCTATTTTATGACATTCTGATGTCAGAATGACACAAGTCACTGCAAATTAGGTTCCAGTATGTGTTGTCACCAGCCCTGAAAATGTGTGGATTAAAAGTGGCAGAGAGTAAATCACTGACATGGCAGCCACAAATCACAGCTGGAGCACATCACAGGCTGGAAACCTAATTGAACCAAATGCCATTCACACAAACGGAAATCTGGGAATCCTGCCAGTATCTTCCCAGAATAAGTTTTCATTTAAATTCACCCCATTTTTCCCCCCTGAAGGCAGACCTTCTCTATCATCATCTTAACTGCCTAACTCTTCCTCCCCTCTCTTCCCTGTTGTAGAAGCAACTAGATTCTTCCTGCACCTTCCCAAAGTGAGTCCAATGGCATTTCATGACTTTTATCATTTTACACATGGACCATCATCTACGGGGATTTGAAAGTGGCTAGATTGGAAGTTCATCTTAAATCTAAAAGCCTAAAATATCATTTGAGTTAAAAAGAAAATATAATTGGAACTTTGGGCAAGGATGCATTTAACTCATACTTGACTGTTAAAATAACATATACTGTCATGTACAATCCTAGAAATTTGCCAACAACAACCTTAGAGATGTACTTCAATTCAATTAATGAATTAAGTTAATTCACTCAGCAAACATATTTCCAATGCCTATTATGAGTCATAACTATATAGTCATAACTATATAAAAATAACATTGGTATAAAGCATTAACTTTATAGAGTATCTCATCAGCTCTCAAAAAATTATCTGATGATGGCGATACTGCCATCCTTATTTTACAGGTTAAGGAACCAATTCTTCAAGATCAAGCCCATTTATTCAAGGTCATAGGCTTGAAAGTGATGGAGCTGTGAAAGAAATTTATGTCTTTTGACCCCAAATGTCTGAATTCATGCCTATCTGCTCCCCACCACCTTAGCTAATTTCACTGAAATGCATCTTAGTTCTAGATCTTCCAGGCTATTTTTTCCCATGTTCTGATGTTTAGTTTTCTCAAGTCTAATTTACTTCCACAATAATATTTATCAGTTCAGACCTTCAGGAGTCTAACCCCTAAATTTGCCTCCAGAGATCAGCTCTTTAGATTAGGGGTCATCAAATATTTTCTGTAAAAAGCCAGGTAGTAAATACTTTAGGCTTTGTGAGCCATATGGTCTCTGTCACAAGTACTCAACTCTACCATTGTATTGAGAAAGCAGCAGTAGACAATATGTAAACAAATGAATGGCTGGGTTCCAATAAAGCTTTACTTCTAGAAACTGGCAATGGACCAGATTTGGTCCAAGGGCGGTAGTTTACTGACCCCTGCTTTAGATCTATATTGCTTCCAGTAATCTCTCAACTAGTTAAAGTTCTCAAAGTTAGGATTTTTATTAACTGCTGAGTATCGTAGTCATTTATGGAAAATGATGAAGTTTTCTAACCTTCATGTCAAAGAAAGCACATGTCAATTAGAGGCAGAAAGAAGCTACACAATAAGGATCCAAAAGATGACAAGATAAGTGGCTACCAACACACAAGCAGAACAGTAGCTCAGCTCATCCAGGGTGAAGTGTAGAAAAGGACCTCATAGTGCTTTGATATGAAAAGTAAGTCTAGAAAAGGAGTAAAGCAAGGAAAAAAATAATCATTTTTAAGTGTTTATCATGATCCAGCCACTGGGCCATTGTCCATGGCTGCTTCCATGCTACAATTGCCAATTTGAGTAGTTGTGACAGAGAGTAAATGACCACAAAGTTTAATATATTTACTATATGGTCTTTTAAAGAAAAGTTAACCAAAGTTTTATATTTGGTTATGTTTCATATATATTTTATATATTTCATAATTCTCAAAACCATGATTTTACACCTTTTTAGATCGAGAAATAGAGCCTTGAGTTACTGAGCCTCTTGCCCAAGCTCAAACAACCAGCAAGCAGTGAAATTAGAATTCAAACTCCCTCTTGTCTAATTCCAAAGTGCACATTCTTTTGAGTTGCCTTGGGGACCACTTAGGAAGGAGCTAACATCCTTCACGGATAGAAATGCAAGCTCTCGTGCATCCCCAGCCCTGAACACAAAATAATACTAAAAGCAAGTTTATTATAAAGATATCATTGAATTGGTGAGCATTTTGTTCAACTTCTACTGTCAGTGAAAAATCGATTGAACATTTAAGCTCTCCAGTATCATTTATTCTGAGCCCTTGTCTCTTCTGTTGCTGATCCAACTCAGATGAAAAGGCTTTATGGTCATTTATGAGGGAAAAATACTTCACTAACCCATGTGATTAACAAGTCAGCAAAACAGACGTCATGAAACAGTGAGTCAGCTGTGGGCTAAATCAGAAAGCAAAGCAGGTTCCAGGACAACCAAGACATTTCCCAGAGCTCATAAACAATAATGATGCATGGTTCTATGTCTTCGGGTGAGTATGCAGGGAAGATATTCGTGCTTAGCAAAATATGTCTCTATAGCACAACATCTCTATTTTTTCATGTAACATGGAAAACACAGAGTTCAGAGGGCAGCAGATGATAGGCTATTTTCTGAAGCAGTTGTTATTTCTGTTGATTTTCCATAATTGTATTTCTTTTTTACAGTGGTGTGGGAACACTGATCTGAATAATAACCTCCTTTTCTTCGTATTTAGTGTGCACGTAACATTCAGTCTTTCAATCTTAGTGTATTGTTAATAAGTCTTTTTGTGATGTGGATCCCTTTCTGTCTACCATGGACAGTTAGTTTGTGATCTTTCTGTCTCCTCTGATCAGGATGCCCTATGTTCTTACGGTGCATCACAGTTTGCTCAGAGTGTTGCATACATTTTTGTATTTGATTCTTACATCAGTCATGTGAGATTGCTCAATTGATCCACATTTTAGAGAGGGGAAAACTGAGATTCAGAAAGGTTAAGCAGCTCACCCAAAGTCACACAGCGAGCAAAATTTGACAAAGTTGAGACAACTTGCAGAAAGGGATAAGATATGATCTGTCTCTGTATCCTTCAGAATACCTTGTTTTTAGCAGGCACATAAGATATTTATGTTTAATGACCAGCTGAATTAATGAACAAGTGTATAGGATTTAACCTTCCTAATCAATTATGGTCTCTGTCCTAAATAGGACAGGATTTGAAATCATGTCCTATGAGAAATGATAGAAGGATATGTTTAGATCAGGGGGAACATGTCTTAGGGTAAAGAAGGCAGTTGGAAAGAATTGAGAGCTGCCATATGGAACAATGATTGAATTTGGGCTCTTTGTCAATGGAGATGCAACTGGCATTGTTGTATGAAGGTCATAAGGACTTCAGTTTGGTATAAGAGCACATGTTCATAGAATTGTCTAGACTTTAGGAGAATCTCGTGGGGAAGTGAGGTTTCCATCCCAGGGGATGTTTCAATAGAAGCTTGACAAACCTGGGTTAGAATATGGTGAAGGGACTCATTGTATATGGCAGTTGAAGTGGCTGAACATTATTTCAGTCTCCTTTGACTGTAGGAGTCTAAGACTCTCTATTTAGATGCATTTTGATATCTGTATTTCTTTCGACTGTCTCCCCAACGTGTCTATCGACTATTTGAATTGACATGCCGCTGAGCATTCTGCAGTACTGACACAAGTGTCTACGAATTCTACATCTTTGTTCCGTCTCCCAGCAACCATTCTTGTTTTGATGTCAAAGCATCTGAGCCTTAGCCACACATATGGTAAGAACAGGTGTGAGCCATTTAAAGATGGCTGCATCATAGTATCAAAAAAAATGAGGTTGATGTCACTGGGACAGACTGCTCAGAGACAACTCATTACAAGAGGGCTTGGCCTCTTCCTCAGGTCCTGAGTCAAGAAATTGGATACTCAAGAAACAATTCTAAGACACGTTTCAATTGCAGGTCCATGGGAGAAGGAATTCCAGCTAACCCCCAGTTTACCTTTTTTCAGGTTAACCTGAACACACACATCATCTCATTGACCACTGAAGATCGCTGGCAAGTGGGCAGTGGGAGAAGATGTGTTTATAGGTTTTTAGCTCTCACTGCATAGGAGGTAAGAAACAGGTGACACATGAAACAAAGCTGAGTAAACCTGGCAGGGAATGAAGAGATGACAAAAATGAATTCTAAATTTTATAGATGAGGAAACTGAGGCAGAGACGGTAATTGATGGGTCCAAAGTAACACCAGGTGAACACTGGAACTCTGGCTCCAGATTCCTGCACTCTCCGGCCTCCCAATCCTCTGAGGAAAAGTGGAAAGTACAAGCGTGCATCTAAGTCAGAATCCAACAACTGCATTGCTTATTGTAGTGGAGAGCATCCCCACCGTAGACCTTGGGAGGATACTGAAATGTCCTAATATCAGGTACAGTTGGGTCATTCTACTTTCCTAAACCTTATTTCCTTTCTCTATAAAGGCGGGGCTTGCCAGTGAGTCATTCAACTCACATTCATGACAAGCACAGAGAAGCAGTAAGGCTCAGTGGTGAAGAGTGGTGACTCTGAAATCCGAGGGCTACATCTACACCACAGGTTCCCTTGCATGTGCCTCTAAATCCTGCTAAGCCTCAGTTTGCTCTTTGGGTGCTCACCATGCACTGAGCCCTGTTCTAAACACTTTGCATGTATGATCTCAATAAGACCTTACACCTAAGCTCTTGAGATAGTACTGCAATGATCCCTATTTTACGTATATGGAAACAGACACCCGAAAGTTAGGTAGTGTGCTGAAAATTATACTATCTACCTCAAAGTGTAGATCTTAAATCAGATAATGCAGGTAAAGCCCTAAACACAGAGTAAGTTTTCAGTAAATATTACCTTCTTCTACTAAGATTTCTTCTTCCTCTACCACCACCATAATCAAGCCCATATCTCTAATACAATATTTCACACTCTCTGTAAGGTGCAACGTATATGAAAAGAAACACCACTCTTTTTATCCTTGGGAGCTCATAGCTAGCAAGGGAGCAAGTTAGTTGCATGCAGTGAATAATATAGTGTGAGACGTGGCCTCAAAATATTGTTGTCTGCAGATTTCCTTAGAGTGGTCAAGACCTGTGGTTTATTTACCCAGCCTCCTCCTACTGGTCATCAAAAAAACAACAACAGTGGGACTTCCCTGGTGGCGCAGTGGTTGAGAGTCCGCCTGACGATGCAGGGGATACGGGTTCATGCCCCGGTCCAGGAAGATCCCACATGCTGCGGAGCGGCTGGGCCCGTGAGCCATGGCCGCTGAGCCTGCACATCCGGAGCCTGTGCTCCACAATGGGAGAGGCCACAACAGTGAGAGGTCCGCGTACCGCAAAAAAAAAATTAAAAGAAAAACAACAACAGTGACAACCACAGCATCCTGCGACGTCCTGCTACCTGTCATTTCTCAAAGTCATCAACTCATGAGGAACGCCCTTCAATCAGAAGTTAGGAGGTTATCGTTATTATCGTTAACATATATGGGAAATCTATATAAGTTGGTGATATGCTAGGTTCTCTTTGGCATTACCTAATGTAATTCTTATGATTCTTTGAGGCAGTTAGTCTTGTCCCAATGAGAACATAGAGGGTTAGAAGGTCCAAATTTACTATGCTGGAGGCAGATCCAGAATTTGGACCCAAATTTATTTCCAAAACCAGCACACTTGCCTCAAAAATAAATATTAAACATTGCTGCTAATTTATGTTTAAAAATGTTATTCACCACTATGGAGAACAGTATGGAGGTTCCTTAAAAAACAAAAAATAGAACTACCATATGACCCAGCAATCCCACTACTAGGCATATACCCTGAGAAAACCATAATTCAAAAAGAGACATGTACCAAAATATTCATTGCAGCTCTATTCACAATAGCCCGGAGCTGGAAACAACCTAAGTGTCCATCATCGGATGAATGGATAAAGAAGATGTGGCACATATATACAATGGAATATTACTCAGCCATAAAAAGAAACGAAACTGAGCTATTTGTAATGAGGTGGATAGACCTAGAGTCTGTCATACAGAGTGAAGTAAGTCAGAAAGAGAAAGACAAATACCGTATGCTAACACATATATATGGAATTAAAAAAAAAATGTCATGAAGAACCTAGGGGTAAAACGGGAATAAAGACACAGACCTACTTGAGAATGGACTTGAGGATATGGGGAGGGGGAAGGGTAAGCTGTGACAAAGCGAAAGAGAGGCATGGACATATATACACTACCAAACGTAAGGTAGATAGATAGTGGGAAACAGCCGCAGAGCACAGGGAGATCAGCTCGGTGCTTTGTGACCGCCTGGAGGGGTGGGATGGGGAGGGTGGGAGGGAGGGAGATGCATGAGGGAAGGGATGTGGGAACAGATGTATATGTATGACTGATTCACTTTGTTATAAAGCAGAAACTAATAAAAAAAAATTGACTTTCAGAGACTATAAGCAGATCAGTGGTTACCAGATGGCAGGGGAGAACCAAATAGGTGAAGCACAGGGGAATTTTTTTTTTAAATACATTTATTTATTTACTTATTTACTTATTTTTTGGCTGTGTTGGGTCTTCATTGCTGTGCACGGGCTTCCTCTAGTTGTGGTGAGCGGAGGCTACTCTTTGTTGCAGTGTGCAGGCTTCTAATTGAGGTGGCTTCTCTTTGTTATAGAGCACGGGCTCTAGACACGCGGGCTCCAGCAGTTGTGGCTTGCAGGCTCTAGAGAGCAGGCTCAGTAGTTGTGGCTCACAGGCTTAGTTGCTCTGCGGCATGTGGGATCTTCCTGGATCAGGGCTCGAGCCTGTGTCCCCTCCGTTGGCAGGCGATTCTTAACCACCATGCCACCAGGGAAGTCCCAGGGGAATTTTTTAAGAGTGATAAACTACTCTGTATGATACTGTAGTGGTGGACATATGACATCATGCATTTGTCAAAACTTACAGAAATTTACAGCACCAGGAGTGAATCTTAATGTATCAAATTTTAAAAAAAATCACTTAGGAGGCCGAGGGATCCTAGACAGAATGTAGAATGTGACAGAATGATCTATCTGTATTACAAATGTATGAAACAACCTTATTGAAGTGGGTGGGAGGAAACGTGCTAACCTAAGTAACTCTGGAAATGAGTGGAGTCCATAAAACTAAAAGCAAAAGGGATTGTACATAAGCCTTGTACTCTAGTTGATAAAGCTGCTTCCCACAAGGATATGGATTAATAATTCTGATATTGCCATACATGATTACTGGAACTGAACAATTAAGCAAATGGATGGGAGACTGTGGAACCCAGATTTCTCACTGTTGGAATAGGAGGTTACAGATAAGCAAGAAAAGGTCAACATCAATAACGATATGGGACTTCCCTGGTGGTCCGGTGGTTGAGACTCTGCACTCCCAATGCAGGGGCATGCGTTTGATCCCTGATTGGGGAACTAGGATCCTATATGCTGCGTGGTGCAGCCAAAACAAACAAAAAATAATAATAATGATGTCATGCTGATACTATGATATCTTAGATAGATGATATGTCATAAACATATATGATATATATTTTTAAAGTTTTGGTATAGCCACTTTATTTTATTTATTTATTTATTGTCCACATCATGCAGCTTGTGGGATTTTAGTTCCCCGACCAGGGATCGAACAGGGCTCTCGGCAGTGAGAGCGCAGAGTTGTAACCACTGGACCACCAGGGAATTCCTCATATATGATATTTGACACCCCTGATATAATGTGATGATAATGGCATTTTACCTCTGTGGTCTTCTTCCCCCAAACCCATAAACGCTAATTATGAGAAAACTAACAGACAAATCTTAATTGAGATACATTCTACAAAAAACCTGACCAAAGCTTCTTAAAACTGTCAAGGACATCAAAAACAAGGGAAGTCTGAAACTGTCACAACCAAGAGGAGCCTAAGAAGACATGATGACTAAATATAATATGGTATACTGGATCAGAAAAAGAACATTACGTAAAACCTAAAAAAATATGAATAAAGTACGGACTTTAGTTAATAATAATGTATAAATATTGGTTAATTAATTCTGACAAGTGTATCATACTAAAAGTATAAGATGTTATAAGTGAGAGAAATTGAGTGTGGGGAATACGGGAACTCTCTGTACTATCTTTAGAATTTTTTTCTATATATCTAAAAGTATTCCAAAGTAAAAAAGTTTATATAAAAGATAAAAAAAAAATGTTATTCAGTAAAGAATTGATTATATGATGGGATATTATGAACCTATTAAAATTTATGCTAATATAGTAAATAACTCAGGTAAATTAATTGAAAAAATGGAGAAATGTCATAGTAAATGATTTTAAAATAATATATCCATATTTATACACATATATACATTGCAATTTTCTTGAAAGTTCTATGTGAAATTGTTACCTGTGGTTACTTTTAAGAAGTGGCACATAGGTATTCAGGGTAGGTGAAGAAGGATTTACTTTTCACCATATGCACCCCAGTGCAGTCTGAATATTCTTTTTTTTTTTTTTTTGCGGTATGCGGGCCTCTCACTGTTGTGGCCTCTCCCGTTGTGGAGCACAGGCTCCGGACACGCAGGTCCAGCGGCCATGGCTCAGGGGCCCAGCCACTCAGCGGCATGTGGGATCTTCCCGGACCAGGGCACAAACCCATGTCCCCTGCGTCGGCAGGTGGACTCTCAACCACTGCGCCACCAGGGAAGCCCTGAATATTCATTAAAATGAAGATATATTATTGTACAATACAAATAAAATTGTATTTAAAAATTAATTTTAAATAAATTTCATTTAGCTAAATAAATATTTGACATAGTCACAAGGAAGACTCCCAATATAGGAAAATGTGCCCCATATCACTTAGCAGCCTGTGAAGGTGTAAGGGAATGGAGGTAAGATTTTCTGGGCCCTCACAAAAGACAGGCAGCATCATACTGCTTCCTTCACACAGGCAGGTAGGCACAATGATATGTATTTTATAGATGAGGCCACCAAAGTCCTGAAAGGTTAAGATATATGCCCAAGGACACACAGTTGGTTGGAACTTCAAGTGTGAGCTTTAACCCCGGGTCTGTTGCCTCCTCAAATGAATGCCCTTCCCAGCACACCACAGTGATAATTCCAGAAGCACTTTGAAAACCATTTTTTTTTTCACTCTCAGAGATGCCATGGGAAGAAACTCTTTGTGAGGTTCTTCAGTGGCAGAGGATAAATGAAACATAGATGTACATAAAAGGTATCTTTATTAATAACAATAAAAAGTTTAAATTGTTTCAGGGGGCAGTGAGGTGCTTGAAAGTCATCTGAATTATTCATTTTAGGGAAAGATTCATTCCCCTGTGTTTCTGGGCAGGGAGCCCAGATGAATAAGATCATAAATGCCGTGGCTATTCTGAGGTCATCATGAAAAAAAATAGATCCCGATGATAAAAGAACTAGGTAGTCATCAATTCCATTCCCTTTGCCAATGAAGAAAGACAATATTTATAGAACAGTCATCATTTGTATTTAATTTAGACTCAATTCTTTGGAAGCAGACCTGAAAATACTCTATCTACTAATATGACCTGAATTTCTATAGCTTTCAATGAATTTTAACAAATTGGAATTCCCCATAACTATCCTTGTACGATTTAAATAAAGAATCTTCTACAAAGTAGAGCTTATCCTTTTGCACATAACCGAGGGAGCTGAACGGTGGAACATCTAGAGCATGAGTTAGAAAGAAATGACTTAGAATTCTGGTCTTGCCAGTTACAGCCTGTGTGCCCTTATACCTAAGCAAAACCACAGAGGGCTGGATTGGGACCCAAGATTTCTGAGAATGTTGACTGGGACTAAGTTTAAGGTTACTTCCATCACTAAACAAGTAAACAAGCTTTGTAGATGGAACACAAGACAAGGATACTGACGAAAGGACACAATTCTTTGTGCTTCTCTTGTTGTCTGTGCCAAGTGGGACTGAAGTGGTCCCATGGGAGGTGGGAATGGGAAAGTCATTATGTCAGAGGAGTAGGAAAAGGGAGGGCTTGCTGTTGTTTATATCACTAAGTTGGAGCAGGGGCAGACAACATTCAAGGCTTGGTCTTTGTGGTGCCATAATTCACACACTTTCTATCTAATTCTCACTTTGCTTGCTGGGACTCCAGCAGGCTGCCTATGACCTACAATACCTAGGGTAAGTTATTCAAGCTCTCTGAGCCTTAGTTTCTCCACTTGTAGCATAAAAATAATAACATCTCCCTCATTGTCTTTGTATGAAGCTTAAGGTAAATGAGATCACCTATGCAAGACAACATGAAGCCAAGTAAGTAAGTGCTAAAATGATCACTTTCCTTTCCACTCTGCCTTTATGCCCATCAAGGATACCTATGCTCATTCTTACACTCCCACCTTTCAAGGCTCTTGTGTCTACAGGAACAATTGTGCTTTCAACTTTGTCACATTGAAGGAAGGGAAATTCATTCACCCCTGAATGTTTCTTGCAGGGCTCCCACCTGGACATGTAAAAGCCCCCACCTGGATTTTGTGCAACACCTCAAGACTTTCATATTTATATAATGCTTCCTCACCAGCAAGCAGCACTCTCAAATAGAATCCTCTTTTGATCTTGGAGTGGAAGCAAAACAACTCTTATCACACCCATTTTACAAAGTCCAAAATTGAGACATAAGAGGCAGGAACAGAATTGTCTCTGTCTAAGGGGTTCTTGAACCATTCATCTCAGCTCCCTATATAGTTTACCCAGCCCCTCAGTCCCTGCACTGGAAAACCAGGCAACCATCGGGGATGAATTATATTACATTGGGATGCCAACAAACAGTTTTGTCACCTACACTTTACAATAAAATAATGTATCAACTCATTTAATTAACAGCAAACTTAAAAGAGGCAGAGAAAATAAGGAGGATCTGATAGAAAGAATCAAAATCATATTCTACATTTTACACATGAGAAGTCTTGGTCTCAGGGAGATTGAGTGTCACAGCTATTAATTGACAGGCCAGGATTAGAAGATACAGCCCAGCATTCTTTCCACAGGAATACACTTCCCTGGGGAGTTCACTGAGCATTTCCAGCAGTGGGTTCTCACTGCCTCACGAGGTCTCCTTGGCTCTGATAATTCTTCCTTATTATAAGTTCAACTGCCCCTGTGTCAGTGTATGCTTTGGACCATTAATTAACTTGGAACTTCTATGTAAATCTCTAGAAATAGAACCACTTTGCCTGAAAGTACACTGTTATCTTCCTGATAGGATGGAAAGCAAGATAATGAAAATTACTTGAGGATGTTGCCTGTTAAAACTTGTACCTGCTTTACTAATCTTTTAGGGGTATTAGGCACACTACTTGATTGGATCTGGAACTGGAACTCAGGACTCACAATTTCCAATCCAGGACATGTGAATATCGACAAAAACTCACTAAGTATTTATCCTGTACCATGTACTATATTAGGATTAGAGGACTTTTCTTTCTTTTTTCTTTCCTTTTTTTTTTGCGGTACGGGGGCCTCTCACTGTTGTGGATCTCCCGTTGCGGAGCACAGGCTCCAGACGCGCAGGCCCAGCAGCCATGGCTCATGGGCCCAGCTGCTCCGCGGCATGTGGGATCTTCCCAGACCGGGGCACGAACCCGTGTCCCCTGCATCGGCAGGCGGACTCTCAACCATTGCGCCACCAGGGAAGCCCAGGATTAGGGGACTTTAAATAAGACAGACCTGACTCAAGTGAATGTATAATTTATTGTCCAAAATGACATACTTTAGAGAATGGAAGGGACAATTATAAGAGTCAGAACAACAGGCATACGGCAGGAGTATCCAAATAAATTAAGGTAATGTAGTCAACCAGGCAGAGCCTCTGTCCTTACAGTGTGTTCTTTCTAGTTGAGGAAGGCAGGGAATAAAAAAGTAAAAGTAAAGGTATGTGATATGTCTTAGGATATAACAGGGTGATGTGATGGGAAGTAGCTGAAGGAAGGAGAGCTACTTTGGAAGGGATAATCCCTTAGTGGAAGTCTTCTCCCACTGAAGAAGTGGTATTTGAGTGGAGCTCTTAAAGATTAAGAAGGAAGTAGTCATAGATGTCAAGGAGTGTAGAGAAAACAATAGCTAATACAAAGAACTTCCAATGGGAAAGGATTACTCTGCTGAAGATACAGAGAGGGGACGATTGTAGGAGGTGTAGGTGGGGTAGCAGACAAGAACCAGAACATGTAAAGAGGTGTAGACCATAGGAAAGAATTCTCTCTCTGGGGTGTTTTAGAAGTTTTACAATATTCAACTCAAATATCCATAACATATATACTATTTTTAAAAAACTATCACAGTAAGCACACTCAAACATGTTAAATTTTAAAATCTCAGACACCCGCTAATATGATATCTTGGGCTAAGTTAACTAGGTTTTGTGCAGAACTTAGAACTTCTTTTTCCATTTCTGCACATACGGCTAAACTTCATGGAATTATAACATTATTTAGAAAGCTTTTTACTTGGAATTTCTTCTTCTTGGAATTCAGCCCTGTACACATCTTCTTGCATAAAGCAGCACAAATGAGCACACATACACTGCATTCAGTTAAATGCTAGGCAGGGCTCTAGGTGCTCAGAGCATACTTTCAACACACAGGGTGGTGTAGGTGGTCCAATAAAAAGTTACATGAAACACCAGAGCATCACCTTTTTTATTTTAGCACTTGTAGGTTTTGGATCCTCTAACACTTGTGTTTATAAGGACTATGGGCAGTAGTTAGATGTTGTTAGTGATTCAACTTAGAGTAGAATAGACTCAATGCTCTTCGAAGCTTCTTAGTCAATTTAACAAGAGAACGTACAGCACTTTGCAAGACAAGTCCTTCTCTTACTGTAACTTTTACATCTCTGTTTCCATGCGAGTGGAGGCTTACATAAGACTGCAAAACCCAAACAAGAAACAAAAAACTAAAGTAAATGGAGTGAAATAATTATCATCTCAGATCTGAAATCCACTTATTTATTTCATCAAAACTGCCTGAAGATTTTTTCATTTATTGATAGTAAAATAAACGTTAAAAAATAGAACTTCTGAAACAAAGGCATGCCAATTGCTTTAATGGGTTTAAAAACTGGGTTTCTCCATAACACTTCCTTTGAGAAAAGGATTCATTGCTTAAAGAATTTAAAAACAAGGGAGTTTCACTTCCTTTTTCCCTATCACCTATTTGAATCTTTTGGGGACATTTTATCTTGGTTAACCTCAGTTGGTTCATCAACCAAACAGGGTTAATAATAGCTCAATGACAAGGAATTGAACCAAGTGCATGTTGACATTCCTGTTTAAAAATCAACAATTCTACAGTGTTGAGAAGGGAAACTTCTAGGACCTAGTATGTGGTAGTTGACTTCTCAGTGATCAGAACTATGTCATCGTGTGAGGCCCACATAACTACAACACAGGCAAGCCAGAGTCCTTTCAGAAAAATGCGACTGTCAACATTAAGAGACAAGTAAGTGCTGTGATTCTGAGCTTCATTGAAAGAGTCACATTCAATCCACTGCTTCTTTGAAAACTGACTTTATTACCATGGCTCCAAGTTCTACAGGAGAAAAAAACCACAAAGTATGCACAAACCAGATGAACAGTCTCTGCTGATGACAGAAAAAAATAGAAGGGCATTGAGGTGCAGGGCAAGCCTGACAAAATGTCTTTTGTGTATCTCTTGGAAACATGGGTAAGAACTAGGTGCTAGAATCCACATCTTTGATTGGTGGCTGCAGAGAGGCAGAATAGTGGCCAGTCTTCTCCAGGCCAAGCAATGGAGCAGGAGGTGGTTTGGATTCAGGAGTCAATAAGGAACAGGGCAACTTTGCAATACAGCTTCTGGGGCAAAAGGGAGAAATATGCAGGGAAGGGGAAGAGATAATTACCTTCTTTTACATTTCCCCTGACTGGAGACCAGAAAGGAAAGAAAACATGTTTTCCACTTGCCTGGAAAAGATTAAGAATTCATAGAATTGGGTGTTGTTTTTTTTTCCAGATTCCAACATTGATCATGAGATTTCAAGCACCTCATCCAAACTCTCTGTGACTCAGTTTTTTCCTTTTGTAACAAAGGGAATTAAAATGTCAACAATGTGATACCTGATATACATGTGTGAAAATGAATCCTTGGAACTCAAGTTTAGTACTTCTATGATTTGTGAGAATTCCTGAAATTTTGAGTACCACTCATATAATTTCTTCCATAAAATGCAATGAAGTATAAATGAAAAATTGAAATCTACAACTTGTAGATACTTGGCAAGTGTTACAATATATATGAAGTTGAGAAGAGAAAAACAAAGCTTGGGAGGACTCTGAATTATGATTCAGTGAGTAAATGGCTCCAAGTACCATTGGTACCACGTGGTACCCCAGTGAGTTGTTCTCAGACTTTCAGATTTCATGGATGAGCAAAAAGGTTTTTTTGCTTGTTTTTTTAACTAGGAGACTAAGTTTTCCAGGATTTTATTTTAACAAAATAAAATCACTTAAAATAAAATACAACTACTCTACTATTTGGCATCATTTTTTAAAACAAGAATCACTTTAATAAAATAATTTGAAAGCCATAATCTCAGAATAAAAGAAAGTCTTTCCCAAGGCAGTACAGTTGGTTAACCAACACAAATATATGAAAATACAGAAAAATTCCAATATGCATTGATAGATGATAGTATTAAAAAGAATATGCAATTTTTGATGCTTGTTTAAAATTTGGATATCTGTATTCAACATTCTCGCATAAGGTAGAACTAGAATATGCAACTTGATCTGGAACACCATTGTGAGAATGAGAACAATGCCCTGAATTCTATTCCTTCAGTTAAGTTAGAATTTTATCTGAGACCTTTACTCAGCTTCAGACCCATGACATGGGTCTTGGTCATGAACAACCCTGCTTTACAGACCATGATGTTCCCAGCTCAATAAAATTAGAAATTAAGCCCCTTATATATGGAATCTAAAAAAAAAGTAAAAAATGGTTCTGAAGAACCTAGGGGCAGGACAGGAATAAAGATGCAGATGTAGAGAATGGGCTTGAGGACACGGGGAGGGGGAAGGGTAAGCTGTGACGAAGTGAGAGAGTGGCATGGACATATATATACTACCAAATGTAAAATAGATAGCTAGTGGGAAGCAGCCGCATAGCACAGGGAGATCAGCTCGGTGCTTTTTGACCGCCTAGAGGGGTGGGATATGGAGGATGGGAGGAAGGGAGATGTAAGAGGGAGGAGATAGGGGGATATATGTGTATAAATAACTGATTCACTTTGTTATAAAGCAGAAGCTAACACACCATTGTAAAGCAATTATACTCCAATAAAGATGTTAAAAAAAAAGAAATTAAGCCCTTATGAGAAATTATTACTAATCCAATATTTCACAATGAGTCAATGAAGCCATAAAGAGATTAAGTCATTCAAAGTAGCACTGTTCCTAAGTGGTATCTGATTCAAAACCAGTGATTTCTGGGGTCCTAATTAATATAATCAATAATACCTAATAATAGCTAACGGTTTGATTATTTATTTTGGACAAGTCATCATGTGAAATAGTTGACATTCATTATGTTATCAGATTGTCACAGTGATCCTATGAGATGAGTTCCATCTTTATTCTCAATTTACAAGAGAAGAAATAGAAGCCCAGTGGTGAAATCCCATGTCCAGGGCCCAACAAAAGCTGCATGGCAGAACAGGAATTCAAACCAAGCAATCTGACTCCAGCCCTGCCCACTTTACCTCTGATATGTACCTATGCATCTCAGATGTGTAATTTCAGTGATGATGGTGACTTCCATTTCTAAGGAAGTAATCATAGGCCTTGCTTCTACTAAAAAGGCTAGAAAAAATTAAAGTAAGTTACTCCCCTCCCTCAAAATCATAATTTTAATTACATTGGCAAGCTGGGGGAGCAAAGAGGGCTGGATGAGCTAGCACTTAGAGAGGAGTCTTTCTTAGGTGAACTGAGATGGCCTAATATTTTCTTCCCTTGAGGGTGTTTGCCGATTCTGGACACAGGCTGAGGATTGGACTTGGCCTAAGCCAACAGCCCTCAGCAGGGGAAAGAGACACCTGTGGGGTTTGACAGCCACAAGGGCAGGTAAAGCATACTGAAACCTAAGCTGAGTGCTGGGGAGGCATGGAGGCTGAGACTGGCCTGAAAAGGCAGAGTGAAATGTCCTTGTGGTTTCACAAGGAGATTGTCAGACACAAAGTCCCGATTAAAAAAAAAAAAAAAAGAAGACTGCAACAAACAGAAGAATCCTACAGGTTTTCCCCTCCAGACATTTGCCGTATTTTAATGCTGTCTCTGGAGCAAGAGGCTAAAGGGATAAACTTCTGGAGGACAGAGGTAATTTCCCCCGAAAAAGGGGAGATAAAATGGAATCACCGGGCTTCCCTGGTGGCACAGTGGTTGGGAATCTGCCTGCCAATGCAGGGGACAAGGGTTCGAGCCCTGGTCTGGGAAGATCCCACGTGTCACGGAGCAGCTAGGCCCATGAGCCACAACTGCTGAGCCTGCGCGTCTGGAGCCTGTGCTCCGCAACGGGAGAGGCTGCAATAGTGAGAGCCCCACGCACCGCGATAAACAGTGGTCCCCGCTCGCCACAACTAGAGAAAGCCCTCGCACAGAAACGAGGACCCAACACAGCCAAAATAAATTAATTAATTAATAAACTCCTACCCCCAACATCTTCTAAGAAAAAAATGAATCTTTTTTAAAAATACTTGGTTAATCCAGCAGAAGACAGGGGAAGAAGAGTAAAGGGCAAAGAAACAGGACAAGTAGGAAACAAATAGTAAGATGTAACGGTGAGCCCAATTTTATTCGTAACTAATATTCAATGTAAATTGGTGCTTCTTTCCAATTCAAGGACAAAAATTGTCAGCCTAGACTTAAGGAAAAAAAAAATCCAGTGATATGTTGTTTATGAAACACACTTAAAGTTAAAAGGAAGTTAGAAGTTGGAAGTAAAAAGACAGGAAAAGCTATACCACAAGAACACCGAAAGCAAGCTGATGGGGCCACATTCATTTCAGACAGAAAAGAGTTGACTTTAAGGCAATAAGTATCATTAGAGATTTCTTTTTAAAAGAGAGATTTTATAATGATCAAAGATTCAGTTCAACAAGAAGACATAACCATCCTAAATGTGTACACACCTAAGAAAAGAGCTGCAAAATATACAAAGATCATGGCAGTGGACAGGAACCAGAGTGGAAAAGAGGCAATAACACTGTAAGAATATTTGCAGAAATAGACCTGTCTGGCCCTACAGTACATGTTCCTCTTACAATGCCAATACTGTACCTACTTCTCACCCTCAGCCTCGCAGGAGCTGTTATTATTGGCAATGTCAGCAGCAGCTATGTTCATGTGGGCCATTGCATAGTTTTCCTTGCAATGCTGTGAAATGTGAAACTGGAGAGACCGAAGGAAGTTGCCCCAGGCAAAAGCACATGCGCGCTAAGTCCTTCAGGTTTTATCTGTTTTGCTTGGATCAATAGTACCCGGCTTAGAACTCTTTGCAGTTGATGTGATAACCAGTAACGGCCCGTGTTTACTTTGTGGAAGGATAAGTCTCATGTGAGTCTAACGTTTGGCACAGTTTGATTAGCATGTGCACAAATGTCACACCTTCCATCCTCGGGCAAGGAGCTGATTAACAATCATGAATAAAAAGGCCGAAGGACCATAACTGTTTATGGTTTTGTGCAGACCATTTTTGTTCCCTCTGAACTTTGCCCCTTTAAAAGGTTCTTAATCACACCCAGAGATTTGCTATCTCCCCTCAATTTGAGGGTAATTTAAGACATAGGCGGTGTCAAGGCCAATCCTCGGCAAAATTATGAGGAAGGTGCTTTTGCACTGGCTCTGGAGTGGAAGGAAGCACCTGAGCCCATTGGAGATATCCCCTCCAGCCACACCCCTTCCCAGATGACTACAGGTCTCATTGTATCTGCTCCTACCTCCATCAAAACCAGCCTTCAATTCTTTTCGTTCTATTTCTCTTCAGATGTTTGTGACTCAAGATATTTTAGAATGTATGCCCCTAGAGGTATTTGATTCCTACTAAATGGAAAACCCAAACTAAAAAATGAAGCTTGAATAAAGTAGGTTTCAATAAAGTATGTACTTGAAGCAGACACCAAGGACACTAAACTGGAAGATAGTGTGATGGATTCACATCACAAAGCCAGATCTTCGTACACCTGTAGGGGGGTCCAAGGCAGATCTTGCCTCTTGTTTCCAGAGTCCTGTCACTTTTCCAGTCTCTACCCTCATCCCTGGATTTTATATCCTGCTGTTCATTCATTTGTTTAACTGACACATTGGGCACCTACTCTGTGCCAGGCGCTATGCCAGAGCCTGGGGTGAATCACAGAACAAGAGCATCTCATCCCTCAAGCCCACCATCTAGTGGGCAGACCGACTTAACTAAACAGCCCATCGCAATATGCAGTATTCACAAGGGGTGAGGAAGGCATTGAGAAGGGTGCCTCTCCCATCCTGGAGTGTTTGGGAGAAGACTTCAAGGTGAAGATTACACCTGCAAGAGAAATAAAAGAGCATGACTTAGCCAGAAGAGAAGGAGTTCAGGGAGAAGGGCATATCATGTACTAGAGATTATGTAGATAAAAAGAACAGAAGCAAAATATTAGCATATTGTTTTGGGAAAAGTATAAGCCATTTGGAGTTGCTTGAGAATGGACGGCAGAAATGAAGCTGAGGCAGTGGGCAGAAGTACTACACCATCATTATCATCATCTTCATCCTCATCCTCCCTCTCATCAACATTTTCATCATCAAAGAAACTAACAAAATTGAAAGCTTACTATGTGCCACACACCGTTCTAAACACTTTCCAAGTTACAAGTCATTTAGAACAGATTGTGTAGGGTGTTATACGCCCTACAAAACAGCTTAAAGTTTGACTTGTAAGAAAGATGGGAAGCCACTGAAAAATTAAGTGGAAGGGCTGGCTTTTTTTTTTTTAACATCTTTATTGGAGTATAATTGCTTTACAATGGTGTGTTAGTTTCTGCTTTATAACAAAGTGAATCAGTTATACATATACATATGTTCCCATATCTCTTCCCTCTTGTGTCTTCCTCCCTCCCACCCTCCCTATCCCACCCCTCTAGGTGGTCACAAAGCACTGAGCTGATCTCCCTGTGCTATGTGGCTGCTTCCCACTAGCTATCTATTTTACGTTTGGTGGTGTATATATGTCCATGCCTCTCTCTCACTTCGTCCCAGCTTACCCTTCTGCCTCCGCATATCCTCAAGTCCATTCTCTAGTAGGTCTGTGTCTTTATTCCTGTCTTACCCCTAGGTTCTTCATGACTTTTTTTTTCTTAAATTCCATATATATGTGTTAGCATATGGTATTTGTCTTTCTCTTTCTGACTTACTTCACTCTGTATGACAGACTCTAGGTCTATCCACCTCATTACAAATAGCTCAATTTCATTTCTTTTTATGGCTGAGTAATATTCCATTGTATATATGTGCCACGTCTTCTTTATCCATAAATCACACTGTTATATATGGTAAGAATGAAAAGAGGGAGAAACTGAGACACCAATAGAGAGGCACCTAATATATTGAAGCCAAAGAGTAAGAAGTTCAGATTTGGGGCAAGAATAGTAGAGATACAGAGGAAGGGAGAGATTCAAGAAATACTTAGAAAGAAAAATTTTGATTGAATGATTGGATTTGGAAGGTAATTGAGGGAAGAAGACAAGAACTACTTTATTGTCTATGAGGATAATAGCTTAGGATTCTAGGTCAATAGCGGATGCACTGTATTTGAATGACCAAAGAACATCCAGAGCATTGAGTTTTCATGTCTCATGGTCTCAGTAATAAGGTTATTTGCTCAGAAGAGGTTGGTAAGGTACTTGGAGCGGGTGTTAAAATTTTGAAGGAGTCATTGAGGGAAATGGAAAAGAGCTGCCCAGAAGACTGATGGAGAGCATGGAGGCTCAGCCGGATTTGGGTTGGTGGGAATCATTTCCCCAGGTTTAGTAGCTGAGAAGACAGATCGTAACTTGGTTCCAAGGCTGATACTTCGCTGGGTGGGAAGGCAGAAGAATGGAGTATCTTCTGCTTCTCTTCTTTTCATCCCTACTCTCACTGAGTATCCAATGTCTTTATTTAGCTGAGCACATTTACACAATAAAGAGACATGCAAATTTGGTCACATGGAAGTACTGGGGATGCAGCATGGTATTGTGAAAAGGCCTAGAGTTCAAATGCTAACTCCATCAACATGTTGTTAGCTGCTTGACCCTGATTCTAAGTTACAGAATCACTTTGAACTCCTGTTTCATCATTTACAAAAGAATTTTAAACGTTAAGTAAGCTTATATCCATACAGCCCCTAGCTCATAGTAGGCATCAGAAAATGAATGCTCCTCTTTTCTTTATCAACATGTCATGAGGGGATATCCCTTGTAAAACTGGACCCAGAGCAACCCAAACCTAGGAAATGACTTGTTTGTATTTGAATTTCATCACGGCAGAACAATCCACTTGGAATAACGAAGACCTATCTTCCATCCACTTGATTAACCAGGGAGAACACGGATGATCCTTTAAAAAAATAATTCCAACCCCAACCTTCCATCTTTTCAGGGTCTTGATTCAGTAAGAGTGTCTATATTACTTAATGCACCACTGAATACCACTATATCCACTCTCCACTTCCCAAAAAGGCTCAGACTGAATTAAGCCTGCAGCTGTCTACTAAAATCTCCAATCCAAATCTCTGGTTTAAAAAGACGAGTTTACAATTCTAAGAGATTATTTAACTCATATTTCTAATAAACCAGAGCTTCACATACTTCAGGGCAGGCAAGTCATTCCAAAGCAAAGCTTTTAATGAGTCAGTCCTCATAACTAATTACATAAAATGATTAAATAGAAGTCTCAAACCATCAGCATCCATCATTGTCCACTGTCAGTCATTGTTACTGGAAGGGAGGACACGGCTAACATTTTCCTGAATAAATCAAATTATTTATTTCCAATTTGTGAGACAGGAATTATCCAAAGTTCCTTCTCCCCTACCGTCAATACCAAGGCAGACGATCTTGTGGATTCCATTCAACTGTGTGGTCAGTCCCCACGTGAGTCATGTCTATTTCTGCAAATGCTCTGAGTGCTTCACTGACTAACAAAAAGAAGGACATTCTTGTGGGATCTTCTTTTCCATGCCGTTCAAGTGGCTGTTACCTGCTGTGGTTGTTGGCTGTTCTATTTTCCTTTGCTTTTTAGTGCCCAGGTTGAGAGCCTAATATCTACTAGGCTCTCAGAAGAGAGTTTCTTGAATTGAATCCTGACCTGCTTCAGGGGAAAAGGGTTTTCACTGTTGCAGGGGGAAGTCCTCTTAAAAAATAGGAAGTGAGCTGAGTTTATCTTGGTGCATTGGAGCCAAGGAAGAATTAAGTGAGATAATTGCAAATATATGAGATAATGGATATGCAGGGGCTTTTAAACTCTACATAGCTCTACAGATATTGACAGTAATTATAAACGTGGAATTATGCATAGGACAAGAGTGAAGCTAGGTGACCTTTATGTTACAAATATTTATTGAGTATTTAGGATGTAGCTGGTACTATGCTGAGTATTAAGGATGTATCAGTGAATCAAATAAACAAGAGTCTCAGCTTTTTGGAGGATCCTATAATTTAGGGGTTTTTTTAAGGCATCTTTCCATTGTTCTCTGATCCTGGACTTTTCTATGACATCTGTACTGGGGATGTGGGGAGGAAGGGTTGACATAATGAAGAGGTAGGTGGCCCTTAATTTTGCACCATTTGTGAACCCTTACACTTTTTGATCTCTCCCAAGATTGTGCCTGGTGGATTTATTGTCCTTTATGCAGAAACAACATGGAACATTCCTTCCAGCCTGTTGCAGCAGAAGTAGGGCAATAAATGAGGGTAATCAGGAAAGGTAGGAGATGCTAGGTAAAGGAGAAATGGGAAACAAAGCAGAACCACTGAGAAGGAAACAGTAGTGGTGATTAGAGGCAGAAAAGCCTGGAGTGTGGTGACTAGCAGAGCCCCCAAGAAGTGTCTTATCAAATCATTCTGTTTACAAGATTGGCAAACTAAGGTTCAAAGGCAGTAACTCATCCAGAGCCACGCGTTACACATACAAAATGGTCCACCTTTTTACCTGATGCTTAAATAGTTATATTTCTTTTTATGTACCTTGCCTTAAATGAAGTTGTAACCATCCTGTATGGCATGGTGGTTAAGAACCAAGGTGTTAGCTCCAGACTGTGAGTTCAATTCCCAGTTTTGCCACTTACTACCCTTAACCTTAGGGAAATCACTTAAATTATTTGCATCTCAGTTTCTTCATCTCTAAATAGAGATAATCTTGGTATCAGGGGATTAAATTACTTAAAATACAAAAACCTTAGAACAGTGCTTTATAATATACTAAGTGCTATGCAAGAGTTTATAGTATAAATATGTATACGTGTATAATTTTAGTTGAGTCATCCCTGAAATATTGGTTAAATTAAGCGAACCATCTTAGTAAACAGAATTTATTTCTTCCTCATTTATTACTTGACTGTTCTGTTTCATCTGTTTTAAATGTTCAATATGTCATAGTGGTGTGTTTATTCAATATTCTTTAGAAAATGGGCTAGGTTTATATATACAAATCTGTTCAACAAATAGATGTTTATCCGGGATGGAGAAGCCATCCTCCAGGACATTTGCATCACTGCTCTCAGGACATTACTAACCACTCAAAAAAATGTCTCCCCAAAGAGGTGCTAACTCAAACCAGGCAATGCCCATGAAATTAGGATGAAAGCTGGGATTCTGAACTCTTTGGAAAGCAATACAAGTGCTCACCTTACTCACATTCTCACCTCTTCTGGAACAAGCTAAGTTTTACCCAGAAGTGAACACTTCATTGCAGAATGGAGAGAATCACCAGGAATCTCTATGCCAAGAAAAACATCTCTTTTTATCTTCCGCCATTCAAATCTAGGACAATGAGTTCTCCTTCCTTCCCCTGCTGGAGGCACAGAACGGCCACCTCTGCTGTTTAGTGGGAAAGAGGCAGGAAAGGGGGACTATCTCAGTCTCTAGACAGCTGTCCCGTTGCGCTTCCCCAAAACCCCCATAGCCACCTTCTCTTGCACCCCCAGGACACTCTTGGCTGTGAAATTCAGTAACCACGAGATGAAGGGAGTGTTCCTGATTGAGAAAAAGTCAAGTGGTCACAAGAGCTGACATTTATTGAATACTGAGAACATGCCAGGCACTGTTCTCAGCCATTCACATGCATAAACTCATGTCACGTATACAGCAGCCCTTTATGGGGGCCACTATAATTATCCACATTTTGCAGAGGAGGAAATTGAGACAAGGAAAGGCTCACTGGGAGAGAGCAGAGCTAGAATTCAACCCAGGTCAATGGACTCTGAAGCCAAAAAGATGGTCTGGGGACTGGTCCCAGTCCCTGACCTGTTTCCATCGTGTGATGAGATGAGTAGAAAAATTGAGAGTGAGCCATTCAGCAGACATCCAAGCGTGTGATCAGCAAATTCATATGAGTGAACAAGGTATAAAGCAGTTCTGGTATTGTTGAATTCACATGGTAACATAACTGTGATGTATGCTGCATGCTGGTTATGCACAGTAGAACCACACATAGATCCATGAGCGACTGGAAATTTAAGAACAAGTCCTTCACCAGAGATGGTTTGATAACCACTGTTCTAAAGCATTACATTCTATGGTCCCCAAAACCTCACTGCTTGCTGTGAAAGTAATAAACCTGTGAGGTATGAATGTATACAGTGAAAGGAGCACCACATTAGGAACCAGTAGGTATTAGACAATGGGCATGATCAATAAATAAGTGATAATTGCATGTTAAAAATTAATAAGTGTCACAGGAAAACTTAAAGCGTAGAGCAGGTTAAGGGACTCAGGAGTTGGGGGAGGGGCCCCCAGTATTAAACAGGGAAATCATTAGGACAGTATGTGACCATTTTCCAGAGGCAGATAAGCCCCTTTGTAAATGTTTAACTTTGCCTTGGCTCCTCCCTGCCCCTCCCTCTCATACGTCCTGGCTTTTCTATTTTCTTTCTGAATCTGTTAACACAGAATCATTGGAATAATCAAAGCATAACAAGGCAATTCATTCTGTGCCAACCAGGAAAGTCCAGTCCATCATCATATGTACTCAAAAGCTAAGTTATGGGTTTGGAATAGATAATCTCTACGATCTTTTCCAACTTTGAAATCCTATGACTTTGGCTGAAAGAACTGTTGTGTACTGCTCTTAGGGAACTAAACCTTTATATCAAAAAGGCTCATTTATATGATTCATTAATTTATCCATTCATTTATTTAATATACACCTGTTGATCATCTACTATGAATCAGGCATGGTCCTAGGCATTGATGTTACAGGGATGCTTGTATAGACTCTGCCTTGAGAGTTTCAGAGTTCAGCATGAAAGCTGGATGTATAAACAAACAAACAAAATGACAATATGGGTCTTAAGTGCTACAGCACATGTCTGAACAGAGTGCTATGAGAAAAGAGATGAGGGCGTATGTAATTCCTCTGGGTAGCAAGAAAGGGAGTATAACTGACAGGCTGAGAGGTAGTGATATGCGCTCTAGGTTTTGAAGAATGATCCTCTTGAGGACGGAGGAGGGAAACCAAATCAGGCAGGAAAATAGACGTGGAGACAGTCAGTAAGGTGACAAGTTTAGGGAACAGAAAAATGGCTTGGTCTTGTTGTAAGGTAGGAAGCAATATGTGGACCATGATTGGTGAGAGAGAAAACAGAGCAAGTCAGATGTAAGAGATGAAGCTAAAAATACTAGTTTTTTTACCGATGTTGTATGAATATCTGTTTTTCCTAGTGAGTGATTTCATACACACGCACAGTCATGATTTACCTTCTTTGGTCTTCTATCCCTCGTTAATAACAAGATGTGGAATCCCTGGGTCATTAAACTGTAACCTCCATGAGCGATTCACCATTTGAGTCCCAGTGCCTAGCACAGTGCCTGGCACATATAAGCGCTCAAACTTGGTTAAATGGATGAATGACCCAATAAATGAAAGAGTCAATTATCATCAGTATCTTTTTCAGCTCTGTTTGCCATTTCTGGAAACTTTAGCTGTTTCCACAGCTTTGGATGAATGATTTGTCTGCATCCTCCTGACAAAGGAATTCAGCATGAATATAAATATATCAATACTTACACATATTTAGATAAATAGATGTCAGAACATTCAAGAGTCATTGGTGGGGGCTCGCGTAAGAGAGAAACAGGACAGACCACAGAAAAGCTTGACTTTCAAATTATTTTTGGTGATTGAAGACCAGCTGTCTGTTTCTCGTCACTTTTCCCCACTTCCCCTTCTATGAAATAGAATCTTGTTATTCTGCTGTGATCACACGTTTGGATTTCATCTCTCAGTCACACTTAGAAAATGAATGGGTTCCAGAATGAAGCACAACAATCCTCTTCTTGGCATGAGGTACTTGTGATGTTTCCAAAAGTACTCATTGTTCATAAAGGTTTTCTAGAAGCTCCTCCACACCCCCAGGATGACTTCATTCTTTTACATGGAAATTTTTGAAGTTCTTTTATTATAGAAATTTTCTAACATAAAAAAAAATACTTGAATGGACCCCCTCCTATCAAGGCACTCAGTTTCAACAATATTCATGATTTTGCCAGTGTCACCTATCACCTATGAGTGCCTCCTCAAATTTTGTTTATTTCTTTGCTTGCTGGATTGGTTTAAAGCAAATCCCAGATGCCTTGTCATTTCATGTGTAAATGCTTCAGTATGAATTTCTGAATGATAAGGTCATGTTTTGTTTGTATGGTTTCCCTAACACCATGACAGTAATGCATCTAATAAAACTAACAACAGTCACTTAATTGCATCTTAATTTCATATTCAAATTAAATATGAAATCACTTAATTTCATATTCAAATTTCTCTAATTATGTAGATGTCTTTTTACAATTGATTTAGGTGCATCAGGACTAAACAAGATCTATGCATTGCATTTTGTTGTTGTTGTTTTAACATGGTAATCTTAAGCTATTTACTTGAAGTATTTACTTTTTCTTTTCTTATCTCATGGCTAAAAGGCTGAAATCCTCAGAGAAGAATGACTAAAACTGCCATAGTACAGCCTGCTGCAACAGCACCATTTTTTTCATAAAGATTTTCACTCAACGCATGCTAATGGCAATCCATAATATGTAAATGTGAAATGGAGTCAACATGTATTAAACACATAGGTCTTCACATTCTTCCTTCTAGGAATACAAATCAAGGGAGATACACTCAGGTGAATACTCAAAAGGGAATCACTATGATCCTCCTACTCTGGATTCACTTTAATTTTCCCTGATAATTATTGCAATAATAATGCTATGTTATATTTTATAGAGTGCTTTAGAGTCTCCATAGTGCTTTCACACCTAATTCAACCTAATACAACCAAGAGTCCACTCTTTACAAAAAATACTTCATCTCCTGCGATTCTCCAAATGAGCTGGTGAAGGAAGACAGGGCAGTTATAATTCTTTTTTGACAGAATTAGAAACAAATTCAGGAATATTAAACAACTGAAACCCCACAATCAATCAGTGGACTTGAACTTTTGTTACAGTCCAAGCAATATCAAGTCCAAAGAACTTTTGACCAAGTATGCCACACCTTAACTTAACATAGGAAAGCCCTAGACCAGCCTCCTGCAAAACACCCTCTAGCCAGCCACTATCTAGTGAAACGTTATTTATTCCCTTTAGGGCTTTCTCCAACTTGGTATCACCTGGGTACCCATTTTCTAGGAAGACACATCCCCACATGCCTGTTCTAGGTTTAAAGTACCAGATGCCTTCCCCAAACCCAAGAAAATTATCACATAGACAAAGCAATGGCTTAAGTGTTCAGCAATCTATCCCACTAGCCCTAAGGGAAAATTTGTACACATTAAGTTAAAACATTCATGGTAGAAATATTTAATGCTCAGTCATACCCAGTTTTCCCCTCTTTCTATGAACATGGAAAGATTACACTTTCCCACCAACCCCTTTTTCTAGTCAGCAGGGCTATGTGATGACTCTGGTTCATGGTTCTGAAGAGAAGTGCTATGTGTCCCTTCCAGATCACCCTAGTTAAAGTTTAATACAAGACCCTCTAGCATATTATTCCTCTGACTCAGCAGTTGTGGAGGTAGGTTCATACTGAAATGGCAGCAGCAAAAATCAAAGCATCCTGGGATCACAAAGAATGAAGGACTGCTACTAAAGACAGTCACCCTGGACTTGCAGTATGTTACATGTGAGCAGGAAATAAACTTTTGGTGAAGCCACTGAAATTTAGGTGTTGTTTGTTACTGCAGCCTACCCTAGCCTACCCTTACAGATAGAGGACTCCTTCCTCAAGGTAGTTTACTTCTTATCTACTGAAAAAATTGACATAAAAGCATACAATTCAACAATGGCTACAGGATGTAGGGTTGCTCCTGGGGTTGAGTAATACACAACTGGCAAACCATAAGCAACAGCCCTGACAGCAAATTTACGAATTTACTCCAGAGTGTCTGGAGTCCAGTACATAGGGAGAAGACAAGAAGACCTGATAACTGTGAGGTATAAGTTTTGATGGGAAAACAGGAAACAAATCATGCAGAGAAATACAGACCAGTTAAAGGCCTGGGGCTTTATCACAAGGGCAATAGGAAGCCACTGAAGTATTTTAAGTGAAGTGAATGGTATGGTCAGATTTTGGTCTTTTAAAGGATCAATCTGGCCATCGTAAAATGGGAAGTTTGGAGAACAGTTGGAAAACCATTAAGGTAATCCAAGTGAGAACAAAATGACAGATTAGATTAGGAATAGGGAGAAGTAAATTTATTTAGGAAATGTTTAAGAAATAGACATAGAATGGTCAAACTTCCCAGTTTTCCCAGAACAGACTTTCAGTGTTGAAACTGGGACAATTCTGGGCAAATATAGATGAATTTGTCACCCTAGACAGACGCATAAGAGCTTCATGACTGACTAGGTAGAGAAATTTAGGAAGAGGATTGGGTCACCTTGGATAATTGAATGGATGGTGGTGCCATTTATTGAGATAGAAAATAATGGATAAAAAACAGATATGAGAGGAGAGAGAAGATAGTAAGTTGAGTTTAAGATACAAAACCAAATAAAGATGTCAAATAAGCAATTGAACAAGCAGGTAAACCTGGTATATTTTGATTAATTACAGCTAACAGTCGAGTACCATCTATGTGCAAGGAACTGTTATAGTTAGCATATGTTAACTCACTTACTCTTCTCAGTAGCCAATGATAATTTCTATTTCATACTAACAAAGGCAAAGAAGTTACTCTAGGCAACACTATTTGAAATGATGGAACTGGATTGAAACTCAAATTAACCTGGATTTGAAAGTGGCTTTTCCTATTTCCTAGTTGTATAACCTTGAGTTTTATCAACTCAGACTTTAAAAAATGGATGACATGCTGGGAACAGGCTATCAGGGTTGGGAGGGGGGAAAATATCCATTAGATCCCAGACCCAGAAGAGGCTAATCTTATAATCAAAGTTACTGTTAGAAGCTAGAATAAAAGTAAGGGATGCAAGCTTCAGGAAAGCAAACTATAGGTCAAATGCATAGGAGAAATGCATAATCCAGGTATTTGTTCAAAGGAGACAATACAGCATAAAAGTCAGGTGGTATGGTTTCTGGAGTAGAATTTCTGGGATTCAAACTTTGACTTCACCATTTACTAGTCGTTTGATGAGTAACACACATTCTTTCAATGGAATGTTCTCAGCTGAAAAATGGTAATAATTATGATAGTTCCTACCCACCCAACTCACCCACTGATCAGGTCAAGGATTGAACAAGATAATTTATGTAAAGAACGTAACATATGAGTCTGGCAGTGTCTAGCCAGGAAACAGGCATCACTTTAGATATTTCAATAAAGAGAATTTAACACTTGGTATTAGCTACATCAGTGAGGAGAAGTCAGAGAAGTGAAATATGGGACAATGAGACAACTCAGAGATGCACAGCAGTAGTAAGCCAGTACCATTGCTAAGAGTGAAGGGACACTGTGAAACTTACCAAACCACAGAAGCCAGGGCTACAGATGGCAGCCAGAATGATGGGGATTGTACAGTGAGAAATGGAAGCTTAAAGGAAGGGGCTGTCCGCTGTTGCCGGTCCCTAAAGTGTCGGCAAATACACTGACTTTTCCCACTAGCACCTACTATTAGCCAAACTTACTTCTCGGTAGTACAGAGAACGATGGATCTGGGTGAAGAGTAGATTTGGGAGAAGACAGCATGGTACCTGGCACATAGTGAAAGCTTTAAAAAATGTTAGCTCCTGGGAGTTCCTTGGTGTCCAGGGACTCTGCAGTTAGGACCCTGCGCTTTCACTACTGTGGCCTGGGTTCAGTCCCTGGACGGGGAATTAAGATCCCATGAGCCTCACGGCATGGTCAAAAAATTAAAAACTAATTTCATTAAAAACAAAAAGTTAAATACCTAGGTAGCTATCATGTGGGTAAGACATATAATGAAATATTGATTATTTCTAAGACATCTGGAGTCTCCAAGCTTGCCACCTCTAATCATAAACAGTTTCATTTACTTCAATATGAGCAAAATAATATTATTCTTTAATGTGCCATGTTGTGAAAAAGATTAGGAAGTACTTTTCTATACATTGATGACTCTCAAATTTAAGTCTCTCCCCTGATATTTTCTCTGAGTTCCAGGTATATAGATACAGAAACCTACCTGACATCTCCACGTGCACGCTAATGGGCAGCTCAAACTTAATCTGTCTAAACCAGGGCTCCTGACTTCTACCTCTTACTGGAATTTTCTTCTCTCCCAGTGTTTCCTCCCATCTCAGGAATAGCCCTAATCTCTATCCATTTGTTCAGGCCAATATTCTTGGAATCATTCTTGATCTCTTTCTTCCTCTGGCATCCCACATCTATTTCATCAGGGAGTCCTGTTGGCTTTGCTAGAAAATGTATCTTTTTTTTTTTTTTTTTTTTGCGATACACGGGCTCCCCACTGTTGCGGCCTCTCCTGTCGCGGAGCACAGGCTCCGGACGCGCAGGCTCCAGACGCGCAGGCTCAGCGGCCATGGCTCACGGGCCCAGCCGCTCCGCGGCATGTGGGATCCTCCCGGACCGGGGCACGAACCCGCATCCCCTGCATCGGCAGGCGGACTCCCAACCACTGCGCCATCAGGGAAGCCCTAGAAAATATATCCTTAATCCAACCATTTCTCACCAATTGCACTGCTAGGGACCCAGTCAAGTGACTGCCCTCCATTTCCTAGACCGTAGCAAGAACTTTATAACTTGTCTCCCTGCTTCCACTTTCTGTCTCTCCACACCTCATTCTTCCTACTGCTGAGTGATCCATTTAACATGCAATTCAGATCAGGCCATTCTTTTACTGCTCAAAATTCTCAAGAGGCTTCTATCACTGACGGAGTTAAGAAAACATCTGTACTGTGGCCTCCAGGGTTCTCCATCAGTTGTCCTCGAGCCTGTGTTTTAAAAAACGCCAAACCTGAAATCAACCCAAGACTGACTGACTCAGGTCAGAACCCTGGGCTACACCTCCAGCCTCAGTCATGCCCACTCTGCCCCTTTTTATGTTCCTCTGGCCTTACAACTTTTCTCAAACACATCAAGCATAGGCTTCCCCACGTGTTTGTACTCTTGTTCCCTTAGCTCATTGAGTATCTGCTCAGCCGTGGCCTCCTCTTAGCCATCTTGTCTATCTTGTTTATTTAATTGGTATGTTTATTGTCATCTCCTTCTCCTGGACTATAAGCTCCATGAGAGCAGAAAATGTCTCTATCTTGTTCATCCCTGTGTTTTCCAACACATAGTAGGTATTCAATACATTTTCGTTAAATGGAAGAAATATCCACATGTAGTTAGGCCTGGGGCCCCAAGGATCTAGTCTTCAAAGGCACAGGGATGCAGACACAGGGGGAAAAAAAAGAGAAGTAAATACCTAAAACCTATATATATAAATTAGAACATTATCTCAGGCAAGGCAGAGGTCCAGTCACTGGAACTGAAGACCTTAGGTAGGACAGGACTAAGAGGAAGAAGAACTCAGGGCTGTATCCTGAGAGGGACTCCTGTGAACCTATTTTAAGCCCTATGAACAAAGATAACTTTGGGGACTTCCCTGGTGACACAGTGGTTATGAATCCGCCTGCCAATGCAGGGGACACGGGTTTGATCCCTGGTCTGGGAAGATCCCATATGCTGCGGAGCAACTAAGCCAGTGCACCACAACTACTGAGCCCGAATGCCACAACTGCTGAAGCCTGCACACATAGAGCCTGTGCTCTGCAACAAGAAAAGCCACCACAATGAGAAGCCCGCGCACCGCAACGAAGAGTAGCCCCCGCTCGGCACAACCAGAGAAAGCCCGCGCACAGCAATGAAGACCCAACACAGCCAAAAATAAATAAATAGAATAAATAACTTTATATTTAAAAAAAAGATAACTTTGGTGCTTGAGCCTGAGACTGAGCAGAGCCTTCTGATGGACGACAAGAGGCTCCAGTAGAGAGAAGAAGCCTGGTGGGAGGAGCACACTTTCAGACCATTGCTAGACAGAGTGTGAAATGCCATGTACATCTTTGACTTTTCTTCAAATGCAGGGCTCTGTGACTCAGTCTTGTAGTATTTTCTTTATTTCATACATAAACATTTTGCTGGAAGATCTCAGTAAGGTTGTGTACAAAGATGACAGGAAGCATCCAGCTCTGTTAATTGTGCATCTTAGTGTGGTATAAGGACATTTGTCACTCCGGTACACTTCTCTGTGCTTCCCACCCGAGATATTTCAGGAAATCCAGTTAATCTTCTGGGAAATTAACCAGCAGTAAGATTCTGTAGTCGTCCTAGTCTAGACTCTGATATTGATCATGGAACAGACAAATTGGAGGAATGAGGTAAAGTGGCCTTCTTATGTCTTAGACTTAAGTGCAAATACTCAGTGGAGAGTGACCTTTAACAAATGCAAATCTACTTTAAAAAGCATCACGTCTGTGACTCTTCAAAGTGTGTGCTAATGGTCAGCTAGATGTTCCCCTCTCAGCTTCCTGTGATTCATTTAGGAAAACTCCTGAGAGCCCACTAAAGGGTTTTATATGTTTCTCATTGATGTTTGCTTTTCAAATGTTTGTCAAGTTCAGGCATTTGTATTGGTCCTATTAGTGTTTAAAGGATTCAAGCAGAGAAAATGACCCACAATAAATGGACCAAAATAGAGACTCCTAAAGACTATGTATGCTAAGCCCAACATGTTATAGCCCCAGGAAATTTGAGTTCCCCCAAAACTGAGGTGTCAAAATGGCAGATGGGTTAAGCACCTGGACTTTGAATCTTAGCCCTGCCATGTACTCATTGTACATCATTGACCCCTTTATTTAAATTCTATACATAGGAAATAATGTCACATCTACCTCATAGGTGTTATATAAACATCTAGCATATAAGCATTCAACAAATAATAGTTATTTAATTAGAAATACTTATCAAACACCTGGTTCTAAATAAATCGAATATGTTCTATATCGAGACCACAGAACAATAATTACTGAAATGTATGAATCATTATTTACTTATCATTTTATTGCCAATGCTAACCATTAAATTGGAGTCCTTCTCACTTGACTATGGTTTTAAGGCTTACAGTAAATCACAGATATAAAGTATTAGAGTTGTAAAGACCTAAGAATCTTAAGGATCCTCAATCTAACCACCCACAGAATGTTAACCCTATTTCTTTAGCAAACTTGGTCAATGATAATCCTGTAATTACGTGCAAAACCATACTGAGAGCCCAACAGACACCCAGACAAATTATTACATGATAAAGAACTGAAGGTAGACTTTTATTCCCTCAGAACAGATGAAAAGTACCTCCTTATGATTTCCATATACAAGCTGGAGCCTCACCACCAGGAGCCACTCAGAACACAGATTCTCTACAATATCTTACAGAAAGACCCGAATGAATTTTTTGGACAGCTCAATATTTGAGAGCCGATTTCTCTTTCTCTGTGGTCTTCTTTACTCTTGACAAAGGTCCCCCATTTCCTAAAGCCAATCTTTATGATTTCTAGACCAGTTCTACTCTTACTCCACACCACCTACCATACTGGATGTTCACACTTGCACTTGCTCAAATTCATTGATGTCTCTTAGGCAGAATTGCCAACAGTATCCTCAGTTGTGGTGGAAAGATGTGTAAGATGGCCATCTATTCAATGTATTTCCATTAATGGAATTCATGGCATCATCCTAAATGTTGGACTTTAATTTTCTAATTCACCTCTCTGGTTTCTTCCAAAATTTTAATTTTTAAGGAAATTTTGAATTGTATAATCTTTATATTTCATATTTCTCCCTTCTATGGCATCTCTAAATAACAGACAAAACTGTTAAATAGTTTTTAGTCCTCATTCTCTGCTTGAGAAACTTCTCCCCTGTGACACTGAGCCACTATTAATATTCTTCAAGTATAGCCACTCAAACTTATTCCACAAGTCATCTGCCAATAATGTCATCCTGGGCAACACTTGTCAAAACGTCATCCATGGGGACATCAGAATACACTTTACCAGAATGTTTTCCAAAGCATTATTCAAGTGAAAAGGTATTTGGATTGTATTTTTGGTTGAATTGTCATGTAACAGTCCTATATTCTCAGAATTTAATACTCATAAATCTTGGAGTCTTAGAAAAGTATTTTTATAGATTGCAACTTGGAATTCTCAAACAAATCCCATCCTAGGTGTTAAGGTAGATTAGATCAAAAGTTCTTAACGCATCCATGCATGGACCTCAAAAATTATAGTTCTCCTAGGATCATAGGCAACATATTAAATTATGCGCATATGTGTATTTTTCTTGGAATAAAGTCTCCAGCTTAGAAGAGTCCTATACACAAAAATTACCATTGAACAAGATTAAGTCTAATTAAAAATGCCCCAACTTTAAGCCTGTCTTATTCCCACTATATTTTCTATTTGTGCTCTGCAGCAAGAAACTTGCTATCCCACTTTCATTCTCCATTCCTTCCTGATGGCCCAAGATAGCCAAATGCACTCTACTTATGCCTACAAGGATTACTGTGTTTTGAAACAGTGGCACATTTTCACACGGACACCTTCAAAGATTGAATTTAACATAAATAAAACTTCCTTGAGGCAATCACAACTTCTTCCTGTGAATTAGTCTTCTGATATCTAGTGTTTATGAGAAGAAGGCTTTTTTTGTTGTTGTTGAACATGAATCATGAGGACAAGAATGGAGATATGTGAAAGATTTTTTTTAGAAAATAGGGAAAACTAAGTGAACTGATTCTGGCTGGGGTGCAATAAGCAAGACTAGTCCCTGAGTTAGTCCCTGGGGCTATGACACAAAGCATTTGGGTGCTCAGGAAGGAAATGTCATTTTCTGGGAGATGGATAAAGTCTACATGGATGGCTAACTATGAATCGAGTGAGCAACCTGAGTCAATATCAGGGATTGGAAGATAGATAGAATCTCTCTTGTTCTTGTAGCACTTCCCAGGGTAATTTTAATTATATACACAATTTCATTTTAAACACTGACTTTAGACTCTAACTTGTTGAAAGACATGAACTCACTGTTGCTATAGGGAAAAAAAGGCTGGACTTGGAAAGAGTGTAGGAATGAGGAAGACTGATAGACAGGAAAGAATTTGTCTTAAGAATTAGAGACAAAGACAGAGACTCTACTCAGGGTCTCTGAGGTGAAAGAAGACCACTTTGTGGAAGGATTTCATATCCCTGTCATTTTTTTCTTTCCATGTGCTAATTTGTGTACTGAGATGCACAGGATGAAAATCATGTTTATTCAGTGGAGGTACATCAAATTTGTATTTTACTCAACTCTCTAGAAAGAGTTTTCTGACCACTTAGATTTAAATGTCCTTTTGGTGCTCCTATGTCATTGCAATCCAAGGTAGCAACTGCTATGAAATGGTTGAGATCGTTTCTATATGTTCTGATATATTAGAGGGAAAATCCACATTAGCTATAAAAAAGAAAGGATAAATAAACACTTAGTGGATTAGCACATAGCTTATTTCTTACTTACTGCATGGGTCTATGGAGATCTCTGGCTCTCCTGGGTAGCTCTCCTTTAAACAATGATTCAGTGATCCTAGCTCTTCATAACTTATGATGTCACTGTTTTCAGTATATGACTTCCACTGTTATCATAGAATGGGTGATTAGTCAGAAAGTTTTACGGTTCTTTTCCAAATAGTGTTCACCACTTCTGTTCACATGCCATCGTTCAAAAAGTAGTCACATAGATATATACCCATATGGTAGTTCTATTTTTAGTTTTTTGAGGAACATCCATACTGTTTTCCACTATGGCTACACCAGTACACATTTCCACCAACAGTGTACAAGGGTTCCTTTTTCTCCATATCCTTGTCAACTTTTGTTATGTGTGGTCTTTTTGACTACAGCCATTCTGACAGGTGTAACCTTTACTGAGAAGGCAAAGGGCCTCTAGCCCACTCACTATAGACTTGTATTTAAGCCGAAAAAACAAAAACAAATTGTAGTTGTAAACTATTAAGATTTCAGCAGTGTTTGTTACCACAGCAAACCTTAGCCCATCCTGACTGCATATCTACCCAAAAGAAAAGCAACTTTAGGCTAACTAGCAATCCATGACATGTATGGTTTAGTAAGCATCACATGCATAAGATCTCTTTGATTAGCAAATGCTCAAAGCCCATTCAATTTGGCTCGTATAAGAGGATAGGGTTCACACACAGCTGGACCCAGGAGCTAGAGTGAGGTCACTGAGAATCATATTCTTTCTTTTTCCCTTTATAGCTCTTCTGCCTCCTATAGTGCCTTTATTCTCAGGCAGGCTCTTCTAATTTGGAGGGCAAGATGGCTTTAGGCTCATATTTTACCAGATTAGCAACTTCAGTGAAAAAGGAAAATCTCCTTCCTGATAGTTACAGGAAAAGTTGCAGGTATTTCTCTCACTGCCCTGTTGGGATCACATGTTTATCTCTAAAGCAGGGGTAGCCAGAAGGATACAGTCCTCTCATTAGCCAAGTTTGGATCAGGTTTTTACTCCAAGACTCAGGATTAGTTTCATCCCCACCTAAACTGCTTGGACAGAGTATGGGAAAACATGACTCCCAAAGGAAAATTGGAATGTCATAACCAAGAAGATGAATGGACGCTTGGGAGAAAATGCAAAAATGGTCACCAAAATGCATAATGCTTAAATAAGGGCACTGAACTTGGTTTTCTATAAGGTCTCTTCTAACTTTGTCTATGTCTCTGCTTTTCATTTCTTCAAAATTGTACGTTAATTTTTACAAACATGATAATTAGTCACTTTTTGTGATTAACGGTACTTAATAATAGCTACGGTTTAATGTTTCAGTATAATAAAATGGAAAAACATTTCATTCTCTTTCTTCTATTATTAGTCTCTTCTATATAGGCATTTTTCCACACCCAGTGGCATTATATCCTAACTGCAAGAAAAGTAGCTAAGGGTGACGTAAACCCGATTGTGAGCACTGGCTCCACAAACTCAAAGCCGTAAAGTGACCACAAACCACATAGGGGCAATAAAGTTGGCCCCTTCTTTCTATTCAGGGATACTGTGAGAATAAATGTTTGTAAACTCTTTAACCTTTCAGGGAAAAGGTGCTATATAAATCCAAGTGATTATTCATACCATTATCCAACACAAATTGAACCTCCATCCCTTGGAGACTGTTTCATTGCTAATTTCACTGACAGCAGTTGATAAAGTTGACATTTGGTTTTAATGGCACTGGCTAATAAGCTGTCAGAAGGTTTCACACTCTTATCAAGTAATATATTACATTACAAATATTAAAAATTGCTCTTGGAATTAACATAATCTACTTTGGACACTCCATTGAATTAATCTGATAGGATATGCCAAGTTTTGTTCTTTCCTTGTTACCCTAGGGAGACTTACATAGTCATTGGATATGGGAATGAATGTTTATAGAGTTCTGTACATTTGTGTGTGTGTGTGTGTGTTTGCTGCATATGTACTTCTGATGATGAATACTCAGTCTGCATCAGAGTGACTGGTATTTTGGCTTGATGTTTTGAACTTTTGAAAATACACACAAACCTGCAGCACCTGGTTCTGCCCAGATCCCTGTATAGCTTTCAGTTTTTGAGACTACTCCAATCATTATTATGGAAAGAGTGTAGCATTTAGAAAAAAAACTGAAGATGGAATCACAATAATTGCTTCTATTTATTGAAAGTCTCCTCTGGATTAGTGCTTTTCATAATTATTCATTTTATCCTTGCTACAACCCTTTAAAGATAAGTTTATCAATTTAAACTCATACTTTCAAGTGACAGAAAACCCAGCTCAGACTGGCTCAAACAAGAAAGAAAATTTATTAACTTGCCTGCAAATTCAGGACAGAATCCAAGAGCCGTAGACATGGCTCAACCAAGGTCTCAAATGATATCCCTGGGATCTTTTTCTCCATCTTCATCTTCTAGGTAGACTCTGTTCTCAGAGTCCTTATGGTGAATGTTAGTTCTTAGCTCAAACTCACAAATAAAGCACTCAATCCAGCAGACAAGAGAATCTATTTGTTCCATCAGCTCAGAAAATATCTACCAGAATTCAATTTTCCTGGTTCCGATTGGCCAGATTTAGATCATGTGACCAGCTCTAAGCCAATCATCAAAGCCTGAGGGATGACTGCTCTAGATTGTACTGATTGGCTTAGCCTTAACTTATGTCACCTGTTTGTACCCTGGAGGGGAAAGACAGAGACAAATTCATTCAAAGCCCAAGAACAAAGAGTGGGGTGGAATCCTACCATCAAAACAAAATTGTGATATTGTTGCCATAACAGTGGAATGGGGGGAAAGAATGGATACAAGGTAGCAATATCAATAAGTATCCATTACAGATTGACACTGTCTTTGTTTTACCCAGGAGGAAACAGAGGCTCAGAGAAGCGAAGTGACTTACATGATATCATACATCTAATGAATGACAGGGCCAGAATTTGAAACAAAGTCCCTGTGTCTTAAAGTTAATGTTCACTGTTGTCTTCTGAGACACAGTGAAGTGATAGCCTATATGGGAAGCAGCATATCTTACTGAACCTGAGAAAGTCAGGTCCCAGGTGTCCACTTTCTTTGGGATAGAGAGAGCTAGAAAGCAGTGCCATCTGTAGTGCTGTTCATCTACACTGTATGCCAACCATGAAGCTAGTTCAGAAGGAGAATCAAAGAATTTGCATTTAGTGGAGTGGGAAGAAATTGTCATCAAATGCTCTGTCCAAATTCCTGTAACCTCCACCTTCCAGGGATGACTGGGAAGGTGGTGTATACACTATACTGCTATAGAAGAAAGTTATTTTCAGGAATGTGTTTCATCAGGAATACATTTATCACATCCCTTAGTATATTGAGAATGTTCAAAAAGGCCTCATAATCACTATCATCAAAGTATATTGTAATTACCCATCCTTAAACAGACCAAGGGACCTTGGTAATGAACTCATTCAAATCTCTTAATGCACATGGATTTGTACAACTGTCCTTACCCCCGGGAGTTAATATATGTGATAGTTCTTTGTAAAATATAGAGTCTTCTACACATGAATGTGATTATCATTCCTGTTTCTAAGATTACAACTTTAGACTCCCCAAAATGATGTTATAAACTAATATGTTTAAGATAAAGTAAGCAAAAACAAATTAAATGAATTCAGGTCATTTAATAATACTAGTGTTGGGAATGGAATAATGTCCAATAATTATACCAATGCTAATAAGAACTTTACAGAAGAGAATAGTATGAATTTATGTAGATTTAGGACTGAACATTCAAAAGTATGCTATAACCAAATATCTGAAGCACATTTCTGATGAAAAGTTTAGATGAACAGAAAAAGTGGTCAGTGGGGCGTTTAGTGAAGAGAGGATGGTTATTGAAAGCAGTAGCTATATTGTTACTAATTTGACTAATACCAAGATGATATAGCTGTTGCTGACTCTCCCAGTGGCAAATCCATTCTGACTAACTTCCTGTCAGCCAAGCCAGCCAATGTCTCTCTTCTATGGGGACTTCACTGTGCCATAGCAGATTTGCAGGCAAACTCTGTCTCCAGCTAAAACAGAGAAGGTTGACTGTTCTCTCTTGTAGGACCTTAATGTCAGTCCAGTGAAATCTAAAGAAATAATCTGATGTGATTAGAACACATAATTAGAAACTGATATAGCAGGGACTTTTAGATGTAATTATTCATACGTTTACTCAGTAAAAAATATTTGAGCAGCTAGGAAGCACTGACACCATGCTGTGCTGTGGTGAGTTCTGGAAAGCCCTGAGGTGTGGACATTGCTGCTCTAGCATGCATGAGA
The DNA here is from genome assembly GCF_949752795.1 of Hyperoodon ampullatus. Classification (NCBI taxonomy): domain Eukaryota; kingdom Metazoa; phylum Chordata; class Mammalia; order Artiodactyla; family Ziphiidae; genus Hyperoodon; species Hyperoodon ampullatus. The sequence continues at coordinate 66,363,963 of NC_136930.1, read as the reverse complement.
TTATGTTAAAAAGAGACATGTTTTTTAAATCAATATCTGATAAGTGCTTTGATAGACATAGGAACAGAGAAAGATGGGGACATGGAGAAGGGAACAGTTTGGCTGCACAGGAAATAAACAGGTTTGGCCTGCCTTGACTTTCTTTCAGGATGAGTCATAGTTTGCCGCCTAAATAGACTACTTGGACTAAACCTCTCACTTATTCTAATTTTCAGTACACCCCACTGCTTCCAACCCAATTTTGCTGAGCTCTCTAAATTCCTGACACACTACTATCTACTGACTCTTGTTACTTCCTCAGATACGATGAGGTGATGTGATGAATTGAGCCTGATAGTCTTGGGCTTGACTTTTGTTCATGTCACTACCTATATACCCTTGAGCCAAAAGAGTAAACCTCTCTTTAGTAGTTCTCGGACTTCCCCGGTGGCACAGTGGTTAAGAATCCGCTTGCCAGTGCAGGGCACACAGGTTCAAGCCCTGGTCCGGGATGAGAAAGCCCACGCACAGAAATGAAGACCCAAAGCAGCCATAAATACATACATACATACATACATACATACATAAAAATCACTTAAAAAAAAAACTATCTTTAGTAGTTCTGCATCAGATGAGCCTTCCAGGAACGGATGTTGAGATAGAGTTACAAGTGCAAGAGGCTTATGGAGTGGGTGGTGGGAAGAAGCCTGTGAATGGTAAAAAGGGGAGGACATAGGACAGGGCAGAGAGAGCCTCAGACTGCAATGCAGATCTGACAACGTCTCAGCCAACCCCTCAGAGAGTACCAGAGCAAAGACTACCTGTTAGAGCAAGGGCATCCCTCCCCAAGCCACCGTTGGGCAAAAATGCTTAGGTCCTAAGGCCCCAGGAGTACAACCTTGCTCAAATGCCCTGGCCAATCCAAGGATTCTATAGCTAGAGTATGTCATCCGACTTCACTCCCCACAAATAAATAGCAAGTTCTTGGCTGAAGAGCTATCTCAGCCCTGCATCTCAGTGGTGACCACCGATTCTCAAAGACTTGCTATAGGGCCACCTTCTCTCTAGTGATCACTGAGTTAGCCTATGGATGGTTATGCTTCACAATGACTGGAAATTTGACTCTAAATCTATCAATAACCCATAAGACAGGTTAAGCAACCTCAACTACTCTACATTTTAAACAGTTGAAATTAGTTAAGGTGTCAAAAAAAAAAAAAAAAACTATGGCCACCAAATGTCATTTGTTTGTATGCACAGACACAAAATGATCCTAGTTTTCACAACAAGCTATTATTTTGAGACCTGTGTAGGCAATCATGAGAATGTTTATTGTGTGAATAAATTACAGCTTATCATATCACATAGTGGAGAGAGACAGGGCAACAGCAGGCAATAGTGGAGAAGGAATGTATTTACAGTCAAAGCTAGGTTTGAATCCCAAACCTGCCATGAAAAGCTATATGTCTTCAGGAAAAAGTACATAGTTTATTTGAACCCCAGTTTTCCTCACCTGTAAAATAGAGTTAATAATACACATCTCACAGCCTGTGCGTATAATGGAAGAATCTCTATGATGGATTAAACAAGCATGTGTTGATTCCTAAGGATCCCTGGTTGTTCCTGACTGTTCTGCAGCCATTTTCTACCTAACAATGCTCAGAAGGAAGACATCACTGTCAATCTCTGAGTTCCGAAATAAAGTGTTGTTTGCTTAAGTCTACAGGGAGATAATAACCGTGAAACCCAGACTGATTCAAGAAAAAGAAAACGGTGTCTCAGAACTCCCACAGTTTTTTTTCCTTGCTTTTTTCCCTCTCTTATTTATGTCTTTAATATGTAAGGACCTGGAACTTGGAGGAGTCACTGTATGGAAATCACAGAGAGGGGAGAATAAAGGACAAGATGTGGGGGAAGCCACACTCTAAAAGGAGAAGAAATGTTCTCCTGATTACACAAAGTAACTTGGAAAAATTTAGAATGAATGAGACCAGATGCTCCCTGGCTCTCTACGAAGGGAGCTAGGACAATCCACCCACGCCAGGACTGGGTGCAGTGACTGAACCTCAGGATTGTAAGTAGGGATCCAAAGACACAAGACCCAGAGATGGTGTTGTCTCTCTATAGTTACTACCTCCAAGGTCCAGCATGATCCCTTGTGGACTTTTAGCTTTACCCACAACTTTATAAGTAGTAACTTTATTAGACTCTACATACATTATCCTAATTTCCACATACCATCTGTTTTCTGCCTGGAATACTGCTTTTACAGATGTTAATATCATAATGTCAGAAGATCACACCTACCTAGGAAGATGATAGAAACCAAAGGCTTTTCTTAGCCCATGAGATAACAAAGAGGTTAGAATTGTTTTGGAAAATAGAAATGCATACTGAAATATCTTAGTTACTTTGTCAGACCGAGTTCTGACAAATATGACAGAACTTTTTAACCAAAACAAAAAGTCATGTTCAAATTCAAAGTTAAAAAAAATAATAATTTCTTTAAAAATAGGTTTCTTTTCCTGTCTCCTTCCCGAATAATTCAATGCAAAATGATTCGGTGGGGCTAAGGCAGGTGTCTGTGGGTGGAAGAGGCAGATCAAGGTAGCCCAGCACAGGAGTTAGAGTCTGAGCAGAGTAAGGAGAGTATCTGCCTGGCAGGGCTGCCCAGCACAGAGGATGGGAGCCCAATCAGGTGTCGGAGGGCACCCCAGGGGAGGGGCAGCCTGCCAAGGATGTCAGAGTCTGACTGGCCTCTGGAAGGCATTTGTGTGGGAGTGTTACCCTGTGGGGTTACTGGAGCCTGAACAGGGAAAGAGGAACCTACACATAGGGGGATGGTGGTATGGGCAATCAGGTATAGGATGTCAGAGCCCAGGAAGGGTGAGGAAACACTGATGTTGAGGGCATCCCAGCACAGTGTCAGAGCCTGAGAAGGCAGGGGAGGGTTTCTACGTGGGGGAAGAGGTTGGCCCAATGCAGGGCACCAGAGCCTGGGCAGGGGAAAGAAGGTATCCATACAGGGGAATGGCAGCAGCAGCCCAGCCTGGGAGATTGGAGCTCAAGCGAGGAGAGGAAGGCATCTATGAAGCAGAGAGAGGAAAAGAAATGTAGGCAGAGAGGTGTGTCATAACCTGGGCAGGTGAGGAGGGTCTCCAGGAGGGATTGGGGCTTGGCTGTGACAGTGGTCCACTGGAGGGTATGAGAGCCCAAGTAGGGTGAACAGATGATCTTTGCAAAAGTGAAGGGTGGCCCTTGTGTCAAGGAAGGGTTTACATGCAGAGAGAATGATCAAATAAGTAAATGGGGCTTCCCTGCTGGCACAGTGGTTGAGAGTCCACCTGCCGATGCAGGGGACACGGGTTTGTGCCCCGGTCCGGGATGATCCCACATGCCGCGGAGCGGCTGGGCCCGTGAGCCATGGCCACTGAGCCTGCACATCCAGAGCCTGTGCTCTGCAATGGGAGAGGCCACAACAGTGAGAGGCCCACATACCGCAAAAAACAACAACAACAAAAAAGTAAATGCATTAAGGGTAATGGATTCGGGATTCTCACTATTAAGAAAGAGAGTTCTAAATATAAAAAGAGAGGAAACCAGAATGAACCCTGAAGTGTCAAATTGGAATTGGAGGTGCTGATATAATCTCATGGTTTTTAATATATAAATAGATGAACACAGCAATGAGGATGATGTAAATGTGTATGTGTGTATATCTAGAGTACGTGCATATATTCCCTATCTCTGTCCACAGAAAGGACCTAAGAGCTGAGTCATCCCAATAGCAATGATCAAACATAGCAGTTGCATCTTGGTTTCTAAATAGTACTGTTTGCCAGTAAAAGGAGTGAGAGGTACTTGGAGAAATGGCTGAATCTAGGGCTGAGACAGGGACCATACAGAATGAGCCTGGAGCACCTTTTTTGGCCAGTATAAAGAAGTATGCAAAGATGGATGGGGATATATCAAGAGAACACATGTGCCAACCTAGAAGGGCTCCCATTTGTCAAATCACAGACAATTAGAGCATCAAAAAATAATAAGAGGGATTCCCTGGTGGCTCAGTGGTTGAGAGTCCGCCTGCCGATGCAGGGGATGCGGGTTCGTGCCCCGGTCCGGGAGGATCACACATGCCACGGAGCGGCTGGGCCCGTGAGCCATGGCTGCTGAGCCTGCACGTCCGGAGCCTGTGCCCCGCAATGGGAGAGGCCACAACAGTGAGAGGCCCGCATACCGCAAAAAAAATAAATAAATAAAAATAAAAAAAATAAGAGTAATGGACTATGACCTGTTGAATAAAAGAAGAATCCAAGTGTCTACACTGATATAAATATATCAATGAATAAATGGAAAGGTTGATGAATAATGGGATATTTACATAGTTTCATACATAATACCTCCCTTCAAAACACTCATTAACCACAAAAGAAAGAGGAATAATTTTACAATGGAAAAGACAGATAGAGTCCACTTAATCAAGAGGTCAATGTTAATATCCCTAGTAGCAGGACAAGTGGAAACGATGTGTGACCTGACAGGAGACAAGAAGAAGGACACAGCACCACTTCAATGGTATTCCTACCAAAGGTGCATATCATGAATCTACTGACAAAGAAACAGCAGACCAACCCATATCAAGGGACGTACTACAAAATAACTGGCTGGTAACATTTCAAAAATATCAAGGTCATTAAACTGCAAGGAAGACTGAGAAATTGTTCCAAGCTGAAATAAACTAGAGACATGCTATCTAAAAACAACTATTGTAGAACACTTGGAGAAACTTAATTGGGGCTTGAAGATTAGATAGCAGTCATGTATCAATGTTACCTTCTGATTTTGATAGCTATTTTGTGATCATAGAGAAGAATGTTCTTATGTACAGAAAATAAACATTGAATGATTTGAGGGTGATGGGACATCATGTTGGTAAATTACTCTCAAATGGTTTCGGGGGGGGAAGGGAAATTCTTTATGCTGTACTTCCAAGTTTTATTTAAACTTGATATTGTCTGGAAATCACTCTGAAAAAGTTATTGGAAGATTTCATCACAATCTAGCACTAAGTCTACTACCCCTCAGTCGTTTTCAATATGCAAAATTTGTCCTTAATGAGTATTTTTGCCTTTTATAGCTCCTTCAGCAAAAAGAACTCCGATCCATTCTTAGGAAGATAATCTGGGTTATATAATTTATAGGGTAACAGTTGGCAACGTGACAACCCCAGTGAGATTTCTCTCTCTTTTTTTAGCTAACTGCTTCTACTTAGAAATAAAACTTTAAATATTCTGCTCTGACCTTTTTGCCTCGGAGGAGAGTTTAATTACCTGTCCAGTTTACATAAATTATGTTGCCTGTTTGTTTAAAATTGAATCCTGGGCAGAGATCAATATGGCCTCAGAAAAGCCAGAGCAAATGACTTCTCTAAAATGCCATCAAAGGTCACCAGAACCTTTCCTGCTTGGATGGGGACACATTCTGTTCGACAACCTGGAGCGTGTCACAGGCCTGCTGCCTGCTGCCTTGGGTACCAACAACAAGAGCATGATTGATCATCAGTTAGAGGACACTGGGTACAAACTCCCTCAGGAGTCAGCTCTGTGGAATTAATTGAATACCATGATGAGTCTGATTCATCATTCTCCAAAAAGAAAGGGGAAAATGGCACAGAACACACCCGGAGCTTGATGCATGAGGTTTTGTGGAGGTTAACTGCAATTTAGATTCAAGATCCTGATGGTCACAGACACTGCATGTGCTATTTGGTTGCAGATGCACAAAATAATCCAAGCGAAAAGTACCTTTCAATCTCTTCATCTTCTTCCTCTTAGGAAGGAGTTACTGGTGACAGCCAACTATGTGTCTGGCTCTATTCAAATAAGCACATTATAAAATATTTCATGGTAGAGGTATAAATAAAGTGTAAAATGATTTTAGACAGCAATAGAATTTTCATCTGGGAGATTCAGAGAAAGCTTCATAGAGGGTATAATGTTTGATTGGTAACTAGAAGAAGGGATATAATTGTAGTGAATATTTGGAAAATGAATGCAAGAGGAAATAGCAAGAGCAATGTGACAGGAACTGTGTAAATTTGAAGCCCAGCAATTACTTCAATACAACCAGAGCCACAGGGAAATAACATTGGAAAGAGAACAGCTCATGGATGCTGAAGTCAGAGCCTAAGAAAAAATATGCATGTAGTGTAAAGCCAGAGGGAGAAGAATCAACAAAGAAGAAACAGAAATGTGTAGAAAAGTTGGAGATTTCCATTAGTTTAAAGACAAAAGAAGCAGAGGAAAAAGTACTGAACAAGGTCAAAATGTACACAGTGGTCAAGACAGTAGAATTGAGAAACCACTGATAATGTGATAGCAAGAGCAATTCCAGCCTTGAAAAACATGGAGCACATCAGATCTCAAGGGAAAGGAAGAAACTGTATTGAAAGTCAATGTAGTAGGTGTGGATTGACCTTTCTCATAGTTTGGTGGTGAATGGAGATAGGATGGAAGTAAAGATAGCAGTGCAAAGAGAAAGAAGAAAAAGAGAGGTAAGGGGATTGATCTGCTAATGAAAAGCAAACCATCGTGGTAGGCAGAAGGGTTGGCTGCAACATAGAGAGATTGGTGCTCTAAGGAAAACAGCAGATAACTGTTATATCAAGTTCTCAAGGGGGTGGTGAGAGGAGATAGAATTGAAAGTGTAATAGTATCTCTTCCAGCAGAAGAAGGAAATAAATGATAAGAAATTTTAAGATAGGTATGATGATGAGTGTTTGTGGAAAAGAGATGAAAAAATCCAAAATATGTGGCTTTACTATTTTATATACATTAAGAGGTGAGATAAATGTGCAAGAAGAAAAGGAGGTGTAAGTGAGGAGAGGTGATTTGTGGGATACACAGTCAATTGTGAATAGCAACTCTTGCGGGGGCACAGATTTCAATCAAATGCAGAAAGCTTTTGTGTTAATAGAAGAATGAACCATATTAGGGCAGGATAAGGTAATTATTGTAAATTACTGTAACAAAAAGAACCCAGAGAATTCATTGGCTTACAGAACAAGGTGTCTATTTCTTTCTTATGCCCAGGGTGGGGTATCCAGGTTATCTGTGGCTCTTCCCCACTCAGCCACTTAAAAACCTAGGTTTGCAATGGCTTTGTCATGTTCAGCATGTGACTTCCAAGTTTGCTCTGTGTCACCATCCCAGTAGAAAAAGATCTTAGAAGAATTTGCATGGGAGGTTTTATGTCCAGACCTGGAGGTGGAACACATCATTTCTGCTCATATTCCATTAGCTAGAAGCCAGTTCCATGGCTGATCTGATGTGGGTGAACAGCTAGTAGTCTCTGTGGAGAGATCTATGACTCTATGCTAAGAGATCAGGACCCATGTTAATATGCCAGATCTCCTAAAGCTTAGAAAGTTCTTCCCCAAAGACAGACAATACTAAATTATTCATGATATAAGTTTCAAAGTTTGTAGAACATCAAGGGCCACAGGCTTGCTGGAGCTCTCCTTGGTGCTGAACCTTGTATAGCTGCCTGGATCTCTCCAATATAAATAAGCTTCCCACAGAAAAGGGTAAGGAGCAACATGGTACATAGACCTTGAGGTGATATATTAAAATTAATATTGTTGCTCATACAGAAATTTCCATTGAACACTTTACGGTTTGTCCACTTGATGAGAATGATTGAATGAAGGAGTGAAAAGAACCTTGGACTGAGAATTAAATAATCTGGGATACAGTCCAGATGTTGTCACTAACTCTCCAATGAACTAGCCAAGTCACTTCTTTCTTCTGCTTCTCAATTTTCCCTCTTTTAAATGCTGCTAACGGGCTCAGTGGATCTTGTAAACTTTCCTAGTTCAAAAATAAATGTGTAATAAGTCTTTTTAGAGTTAACAATGTTTTCTTGCCTCTGTATCTCATGAAGGAAGAGCCCCAAGTAAGTGTTCAGCTGTAGAGCATTCTCAAACACTGATGTCTGGAATACAAATTATAACTCCTTTGTGGGAGGTAGTTTGGTACAAGTTTCAAGATCCTTAAGTAAGCTCATGCTGAAGGAAATACAAGAAACCTTGGTGTCTGCAGAGAATTATATATAATTACATATAATAGAGAAAATTAAAAGCAATCAAAATGTCCAAGTTCAATAGGAATATTAAATACAAGGAATATATGCTGTCATTAAAAATAGGGGTTTTAAGGTTTAGCTAACATAATAAATATTGAGGAGTCATTAAAATGTTTGGTTAATTATTTAAGACGATAGAAATATGCCATAGGTTTCATCTCAAAAAATGTCAGCCCCTTCCAATACTCTCTTGCATTTCCCCTTAGCTCCTATTACCACCTGGAATCTATACATTCCGCTAATCATGTTTATTTTTGTCTCTCCAAACTGGGATGTATGCTTCATGAGGACCGTAATATTTTTGTCTCTTTCGCCCCTTGTTTTAACCCCCATTTCCTAGAAAATTACTTGGAAGAGAGTTAGTATTCAGTAGCTCTTTGCTGAATGAATAATTTAGTGTCAAGTGAAAACTCAGATAAACTTAGATACAGAGCATGATGATTCTAATTTGATAAAGTTAACATATATGTATATGTGAGTCCGAATATGTCTTGGCTATTTATCAGAAGTTTATTTTGTCTTGAAATGCAAAAGTAAAAAAGAGGTATAAAAACACTCATTTTAAAAAACTCAGGTGATTTTATTTGACTTTAAATTCAATATGATTATCTGTGATATTTAGTCGTGTCTGTGCATTTGTGTGTATGTGTGTGTTATGTGTAATAATGCTATGTTGATAATTCTTGGTCCCTTCTTTCAAATTGTGTGGCAGTTTGACTCTTTTTAATCTTCTTTATCTCCATTGCTCCCCCTGTAGTCTAAATTTCCACCGTCATCTCTCTCTTGAGCTGCCACAAAGCCTTTGAACAGGTCTCTCTGTCATCACTCTTGATCCTACAGTCTACTCTTCGTACAGCTTTACAATTTTTTTAATTTTATTTTTTTATATGCAGCAGTTATGTATTTTATACATATTGGTGTATATATGTCAATTCCAATCCCCCAATTCATCCCACCACCACTATCTCCCCCCACCACCCTTTTCCCCCTTGGTGTCCAGACGTGGATGGACCTAGAGACTGTCATACAGAGTGAAGAAAGTCAGAAAAAGAAAAATATTGTATATTAACGCATATATGTGGAATCTAGAAAAATGGTACAGATGAAGCAGTTTGCAAGGCAGAAATAGAGACACAGATGTAGAGAACAGCTTTACAATTTAAAACTGTAAAATTGATCCTGCTATTCTCCCATTAAAAACCCTCAACAGCTTACCTTCACACTCAGAATAAAATCCAAAATCCTTATTAACTATGGCCTAAAGACTCTGGACAAATCCCCCAACTTCATCTCTTGCCCTCCCACTCTCACCTCACTTTATTGTATTTTTTCCCTTGTCCTCAAAACACAAGATCTTAGGCTTCTCTCAAACCTTTGTACTGATTTCCCTCTGCTTGAAGTGCTTTTCCTTCAGATTATTTCAAGCTGGCTGCTTCTCATTCTCTAAGCCTCTAATCAATAACACTTCTTAGAGAGGTTTCCAGCACCACCTATCCATGCCAGTTCCATGTGAGTCACTGCCTTCCTACTGCCTCACTCATTGAAGTTAAACATTTATCTTTGCTTGAAATTGTGCACTTATTGTGTGTATCTGTCTCTTCCTCTAAAAATTAAGTTTCCTGGGGGCAGGAAAATTATCTGCCTTCTCTATATTCCAAAACCTAGCATGGCCCTATATAGAGAGAGTTACTCAACAACTATTTGTTCAGTGAATGAATCAATGATTCTGAAGTTTGCTCAGAACTGCTCCAAGGTGTAGTATTTCTCCTACTCCATCCTTAGTATCTTCCATTCCCATTCCTGCTAATTAACCTCATTTTGGCTCTTTGACCTTACTTTCATAAGAGTTTTTCAGTCTTCTTGAGGTATAATTAACAAATAAAATTATAATATATTTAAAGTATACATCATGATGATTTAATATACATACAGATGTGAAAGGATTTCTCTCATCTAGTTAATTATCATATCCATCACCTTACATATTTATCTTTTTACATTTTGGGTGAGAACATTTAAGTTCTACTTTGTTAGCAATTTCAATTACACAGTACAGTATTATCAAAAATAGTCACCATATTATATTCAATACATTGGATCCTCAGACCTTATCCATCTTGTAACTGAAAGTTTGTACCCTTTTACCAAACTCTCCCTTTTTCTCTGATCCCCCAGTCCCTGGCAACCATTCTTCTATTCTCTGTTTCTTTGAGTTTCACTTTTTTTTTAAATTCCACATATAAGTGATACCATGCAGTATTTGTCTTTTCTCTGTCTAGCTTATTTCACTTATGCATAATACCCTCAAGGTCCATCCCTGTTGTTGCAAATGGCAAGATTTCCTTCTTTCTCTGAAGGCTGAATGGTATTCACATATGTATATATAAAACATCTTTATTCATTCACTCATTCATGGGTACTTATGTTGTTTCCATATCTTGGCTATCGTGAATAATGATGCAATGAACATGGTAGTGCAGATACCTCTTCAATATCTAGCTTTCAATACTTTTGGATATATACCCAGAAGTGGAATTGCTTGATCACATGGTGATTCTATTTTTAAGTTTTTGAGGAAGCTTCATACTGGTTTCCATCGTAGCTGCACCAATTTACATTCTCACCAAGAATGCACAAGGGCTCCTTGTTCTCTGAATCCTTGCCAACACTTGCTATCTTTTGTCTTTTTGATGACAGCCATTCTAACACCTGTGAGGTGATATGTCATTGCAGTTTTGACTTGCATTTCCATGATGATTAGTAAGAATGAGCACCTTCTTGTGTATCCATTGGCCATTTGTATGTCTTCTTTGGAAAAATGTCTATTCAGTTCCTTTGCCCATTTTTTAATCAGATGGATTGGTGGGGAGTGCTACTGAGTTGTATGAATTCTTTGTGTATGTTGAATATTAATCCCTTATCAAATATATGATTTGTAAATAATTTCTCTGGTTTCTCTTCAAATCATATAAATCTTCCACCTTTTACTTTCATAAGATTTTGAAGCAAGGTTTGGACTTCAAATGATAAAAGTATGGGTAAAGATATGAGCAGAGGACATTCCAGGATGAGGACATGTATGAGAAAAGGGATAGAGAAAGGTAAGGAATTTGATGATGTTCATTAAAAGCTATTGTAAAGTCTATAGTCGTCACATTAATCAGAACTCTTGTGTTAATAAGGGACAGTGTTTTAAGCCAAAAAGGAAATTTACTACCTCATCTTACAAGAAAATTCAAGCATTGGCTTCAGGCATTGGTGCATCCAGGTGATCAAAGAATGTTATCAGAAATATTTTTCTTTAATCTTTCATACTGTTTCTTTTGTGTTGGCATTTTTTCAAGTAATCTTTTCTTCAGGCAAAAATGACCACCAATAATTTCATCTTAAATCCTAATAGCTTAACAATATAAATAAATTGATATCAATTCTTTCCTAATAGGTACAGAAAATTTTCAAAAGGTTTCTGATAGTCAGATGTACTAGTTAACCTATTGCTTCCTAACCAATCACCCTAAAACTCATCATTTAGGACAATGATATTTCATTATTGCTCATGAGTCTGCAGGTGGGACTAGTGGTTCTGATAGTCTCAGTGGGGCTCATTGGTGCATCTGAAGTCAGCTGTGGGACAGTTGGCTGCTGATCTTGTCTGGGCTCTCAACTTGTTTGGGCAACGGCAGACTGGCTGTTCTAGAGTAAAGTTAGCTAGAACAACCAGGCTCTCCTCCTGTGTCTCTCACCCTCCAAAAACTTAGCCCAGACTTTTCACACGGCAGTTGCATGTTTCTAAGAGAGAGGGTGGAAATACACAAGTCAAATTGAAGTCAATACTTAGAATTAGTACATTACTTCTGCTGCAATGTATTTGTCCCGTTAAGTCACAAAGCCAGTCCGTATTGAAAGGACTGGGAGGAACTTAATGGAAGAGGTTTAAAGTCACATTGCAAGGGCATGGATACAGGGAAGGTGAAAAATTGAGATCATTTTTACAATCAATCTCATACTGGACTTAGGTCAGAGTCCTATCCTTAAATTTGTTCCTATGAACCAGGTGTGAACAGAAAGCTTAGCAGTAATGGGCTCTAAGGGAAAAGTGAAGTGCTGTTCCCATAAGAAGTGATGATTAGAAAGCAAACTAAGCCGTTTTCTACTACATGGGATATACAAGCAGGAAGTCAGTTTGTCATAGTGTTTTAGAGCATAAGGTTTTGATTCAGACTGTTGATATTGGAATCATAACCCTGCCACTTCCTCTGTGTGTTTAAAACATTACCTAACCTCCCATATCCCAGTTTTCTCATTTGTAGGATAGAAATAATCACAGTTCTTCTCTCCTGGAGGTCTTTTGAGGATTAAATCAGACAATACAAGTTAAGTGCTTTCAAGGGAACCTGGTACTTAGTAAATGTTCATTAAATCTTAGCTGTTTTGTATTATTATTTGGCAAAAGTCAAGTTGTGAAATATTATGACAAAAAGAGCCACCTATCAGGAACATAATTTAAAGGAGAAAGCTTGACTTTCTTTACAATGATGGAGTGAGATTCCTCCTTTTCATTTCCACTATACTTGCCTTACTGAATTCAGTTTCTAGTATCATATTAGAGCCCCAGGGGAAAAATACCCTTCCATAAAGAAATTTAGGTAAATTTCAGGCTTAAGGAAACAAAAGCTATAAATATAAGTTTGTGGCAAGGACACAAAACTGTGTCAGCATGGTTCCAGGGTAGTATGGAGTTCATCATCAATTATTAAACAAGGTCAATATTTGTGGCACAGAGAAGCCTTTTAGCATATATTATTTATGCAGATGGTTGTAATAGGTTCTCCATCCTTGAATAGGGAGATTTGAGAGTGGAATACTATTAACAAGAAAACTACTTGGCACAGGAAATAGGATATCTTCTTTTCCAGGAAATTGTTTCTCTCACTCTCTCTTCACTATCTTATTTCTACAAAAGGAAAGAATCTCTAATAAATCTATAATTACTATGCTTCTCCATGCCTTATATTATGGAGAAGGTGTTATAGGGAAGGAAGAAGAAGTTTCTAGGAAAAAAATAATATTTGTTCTGGCCCTCAGGAAGCCTACAATCTGGCTGAGTAAATATAATTTCAAGTATGAGGCAGGAAAATGGTCTATATTAACAGATGCTGTAACATGGAATAGAGAGATAGTTAGTGGTCAAGTTCAGACAAAAGTGATCAGCATGAGCTAAAAAATCATGATGGGCATAACAGGGGATGGCATTTCCCCCAAGGTGTGACTGGGAGGCAATGAATCCCACCCATTAAATAAACAGAGAATAACACAGGACAATGTGAGATCATGTCCAATGGTCCATGGGAAGAGCATGCATTGTGATAGTCCATTGACAACCAGAGAGGTTAGAAAACATACAGGGCTTTTAATGGTTACCTGTTAAATGACCTGATGGGGAATTAGTTCTGAATGTCAAAAGATTAGTATCATTAAAAATGAGCAAAAAGAAGAGGCAAGGGACAGAAATCAGAATTCACAGAGATTGGAACCACCTATATTGGACTCTTCCTCTCAGTCTCTGCCCCTGGCCCACTTTGTTTGACTTCAACGATCCTCAGTATCCCCATCTGTAAAATGGAAATTGCAATAGTAGCTACTGCATATGGTTACCATGAAGTCTAAGTAAAGTGGTTAACATAGGGCCTGCCACAAAATGATGATTCAATAAATGTTAGCGCTATTAACTTCTCTTATTATAGGTATAATTTGGGAAGTCATAGTGTCAGGATGTTAGAGCTGGAAAAAATATGACACGCCATCAAACCTAACTCAGTATAATCTAGAGGTATGAAGTTCTCTTCTAACCATCTTGCTTCTGAAGACAAGGTGGAAATTCAACCAAGTTGACTGTGAGTTTTTTTATTTGCATTTATCTATTGAGATATATCTATTGATTTCCTCCATAGAGGGCTTTTATGAGACCAACTTAATACCACATGTTTCCCCATTTTCATCAAGGATTGCAACCAAGGTCAATCTATATAGAGATGTGCTTTCAGCAGAAACAGTGATTTCATCATGCTCAATGAGTTTCATTGAAAAACTCTTCCAGATAATAATGAGAGTAAAATATGCCCAGGTTCCCCTTTTGTCCCTTTATTAATGAATTTGAGTACACAGAAACTCAGTAAAAGTGACAGAGAAGGCTCATGAGCATCATTGAAATCATCCTTACCAGGGGCAACCTGCATATCACAAAGCCAATTTTCCATTAATAAATGACAGGATCCCAGAGCAGGATCCCACTCTTTACTGCATTTGTACTATGTCTAGTAGAAGTGGTTCGTCTGAGTCGTGGCAGAGTCCCAAGCACGCAGTGTGAGCTCTGTTGCTACAGGATTCATTGGCTTCACTCTGGTCTTGACTCGGTCCCTTCCTGGCCCCCACTTTTGACCAAACTCAAACCCTCTTGCCTAGACTATTGAGAGAGCCTCATAGCTGGTTCTCCTACCTGTTCTCTCTTCCTATCACCAATCCGTTCTCCACAGGGCTGACCAAAATATCTTTCTCAAGCACAGACCTGCAAATTCCCTACTTTTATAAAGATGCTCACTAGCTCCCCACTTCACCTCTTAGCTTTTATTGCTGCTGTTACTGTTGTTGCTATTATTGCCGCTGCTACTTTTTTTTTTTTAATTTTATTTATTTATTTATTTATTTATTTATTTATTTATTTATGGCTGTGTTGGCTCTTCGTTTCTGTGCGAGGGCTTTCTCTAGTTGCGGCAAGTGGGGGCCACTCCTCATTGTGGTGCGCGGGCCTCTCACTATCGCGGCCTCTCGTTGTGGAGCACAGGCTCCAGACGCGCAGGCTCAGTATTTGTGGCTCACGGGGCTAGTTGCTCCATGGCATGTGGGATCTTCTCAGACCAGGACTCGAACCCGTGTCCCCTGCATTAGCAGGCAGATTCTCAACCACTGCACCACAAGGGAAGCCCACAGCTGCTACTGTTGTTGCTATTATTGCCGTTAGAATCACCATCATCATCATCATCATCATTATCATTTCCAGATAAAATCCAAACTCCTCTAAATACAATTCAAGATCTTCAAAATCAGTCACTGTTTCCAGCTTTATAATAATTAAGTTAACTACCATTTATTGAAAGTTAATACGTCACAGGTCCTGTGCTCAATGGTTTACTTTCATTATCTCATTTCATTCTTACAACAATCCTGAAAGGTAGTCTTATCATACCCATTTATCAGATGAGGACACCGAGGCTAGGGAAAGTAATGTATCTTGCTTAAGGTCACACAGTCAATAAGCAACAGTCAGAATTCAAACCCTGATTTGTTTCACTCCCAAACCCAGGCTGTTAACCACCATTGTCTCAGCCTCATCTCTGATCACCTCTCCCACACTCCCATCTCATGCACACCTGACTGCTGGCCCCTCTAAGGAAAACTGATCCCTCAAATCTTTCAGGCCTTTGCACATACTTTTGCTTCTCCATGTAATGCTGGAACATCCTCCAACCCATCACAGCAAGGGAGCCACCTCAAATGTCACTCTAGCAGATGCTGTGAGCCTCTGGCCCAGTGTCCATGTACAACACTGGGTACACTCATCTGTCAGGGGCTGCAGGCACTGGATGCTAAAGCTAACCACTCATAGCTTCCTTCCCCAGAAATATTGCCCTTGTCTTTCCTAAAGATGTCCAGGATGTGACCACACAGACAGACACCCACCCAGGGCAAATGACTGACTGATGAAGGGAAATAAAAGCTCAGGCCCCTTGCGTTACGTAGGACAACCTCTGTGGTGCAATTTGAAAGTGCATCTTTGCATAGGTCCTTGCCCTGTCCTATCCTACTTCCCTTACTACTTGGCTCCTCTAAGAGCACACCCTAAATTAATCCCCGTCTCAGGCTGTGCTTCTAGTGAACGGACTTAAGCCAGGCTCTTCCTCTGAGATGCCATTCCTTACCTCCCCAGAAAGACTTTATATTTTCAGCATCAATGCTCATAGAACATATTTCCATTATGGCATTTAGCATAGTATTTAACATTGTTCTGATAATATTGTACCGAATGTCCTTCTCCTTCGATAGATCATTGGTTCTTCTAGGTGAAGGACTGTGCCTTTTGAAGCTCTATACCCTCACACAGTGACAAACATTCAGGAGGCAGGCACTCCATTTCCTCCAGCTCACAGGAAACCCTCCGCCCTGCTTGTCAGAGAGGAAGGGCCCTGATCCAAAGAGACTTGGTTGTTACTCTGTCTGTCCCATCTCCCAGCCCTCCTTCCCCACGACCCAGAGGCTCACATTATCAAGTTATGCTTAATTAATCTATTTTAGGGTCAGCCTTGCTTCTGCATTCTCATCCACAGACCCTCACCTGTCTGTCTCCTTGCCCCACCCCTGTTTAATCTTCCTCTCTCCTTTACTTCTCAGACTTCACAGAAGTCCAGAATTTAGGAGTACAAATCATCTCATCAGAGCCAGTCCCTTGGCTGGATGCAAATGTAAGACCTCTTTGAGTTATGAATGTCCTGCTCTTCAGAGGGAGGGAGAAATGTCCCATTAAATGATATCCATCTCCCCAATCCCATTAATAAGCTAATTTAAAAAGTTAAAGAGAAGTTCATGGAGAATAGACTAGCTTCTGTAATAGTGTGTTGGCTAAATAAAATATTAATAAAAACACAACATATGTCTGTGTCAGATTCCTCAAGGAGGAGGACTGAGATCGTAATTGACAATGTGAGTTTCTACTCATCTGTCTGAGGTGAGGCTGCAGTGTCCTTTCTATCTGAGTTGTTTTTGTCATGATCAAATAGGCTTTAAAACACTAGCCGGATAGCTAAAAAAGAATCATTCTGTGAGAATTAGATGTTTTGAACACAATGACTCAATTAATGGTCACAACAACCCTCTGTGCTAGCCAAGACACTGAAGCTCAGAGAGGGTGATTTAATTTCCCAGAGTCACACTGGTGGCAATTATCAGAGTTGGATTTGAACCCTAGTTGGTTTGGCCCCAAAGTCTACTCTCTTTTCACTGCACCGTATTTTATGAGGGCATGACACAAATAGGGGCAAGATTTGAACAGAGAAGTGATGACTGAAAGGTGAAAGAGAAGGCCAGAAAAGGTCCTTTGGCTTTAAATAAACTTATGAGTTGAGGAAAAAGCTGAGGAGGTGGACTGCATTTCCAGCAATAAGAGGAAGTCTTCTTTCAGCAGTCCAGTGTTCTATTTATAGCATTCGGTAATATAAGAGATGAGAGGCTAGATGAGTAATCAGCATTAGTTAGTATTTGAGACAACTGACCCAGAATATTGTGTAGCCAAAGTAAAGGAAGGATAGAGCAGAGGATGTGGTGCCTTTCTGAATGGGTGAATTTAGTCCAATGATCAAGAATGAGGTAATAAAATTCATCATTATGATCATAACCATCAATTGGGAAAAGGAGAGTTCCCAGAACAAGTAAGGGCCACCACTTGTGAAAGAAAGGGATTACAATACAGGGTCTTCCATATAATGGAAAAGGCATGAATACAATTATTTGTTCTTGGTTTATGGAGAAGGAAAAAAAATAAGTGATAGCCAGATTAACAGGTTTAAGTAGGATGTAGACAACAAAACTCTTAGGTTTGCAAGACAACCACCTCTCCCATAGCCCCTTAGCCACATTGGCTTCCTTCCTGCCACAGGACCTTTGTACATGCTGCTCTCTCTGCCTCAGACATTCTTTGTCCGCCTCTTCACTGGGATATCTCTCACTTACCTTTTAGAGCTCAGCTCAAATATTCCACCCTCAGGGACACCTTCCGCACTTGGCTCACCCTCCTTCACCATACGTTGAATCAAGTTTAGGTCTCTCTAGGTTTTCACAGCTCTCTTTATTTTAATTTATAGTAATGGCTGCTCATTGGATTAATTAATCAATTAATTAAACTGTGGTTATCTAGCTTATGGCTGTCTTTTGGACAAAGCTGAAATCCTCATGTGAGAAAGAGAGCAGCATCCTTATTCAGCACTATATCATCAAAGTAACGCATGGTGTTTAAAATAGGGAGCAATACAAATGAACTTATTTACAAAACAGAAATAGACTCAGACATAGAAAACAAATTTATGGTTACCAAAGGGGAAAAGGGAGGAGGGATAAATTAGGAGTTTGGAATTAACAGATACATACTGCTATATATAAAATAGATAAACAACAAGGACCTACTGTATAGCACAGGGAACTATATTCAATATCTTGTAATAACATATAATGGAAAAGAATCTGAAAAAGAATACATATATATATGTATAATATATATATATATACGAAATACTTCACTGCATATCTAAAACTAACACAAGGTTGTAAATCAACTATACTTCAATAAAATTTTTTTAAAATTACATCTGTCATACAGAGTGAAGTAAGTCAGAAAGAGAAAGACAAATACCGTATGCTAACACATATATATGGAATTAAAAAAAAAAAAATGTCATGAAGAACCTAGGGGTAAAACAGGAATAAAGACACAGACCTACTTGAGAATGGACTTGAGGATATGGGGAGGGGGAAGGGTAAGCTGTGACAAAGCGAAAGAGAGGCATGGACATATATACACTACTAAACGTAAGGTAGATAGATAGTGGGAAGCAGCCGCAGAGCACAGGGAGATCAGCTTGGTGCTTTGTGACCGCCTGGAGGGGTGGGATGGGGAGGGTGGGAGGGAGGGAGATGCATGAGGGAAGGGATGTGGGAACAGATGTATATGTATGACTGATTCACTTTGTTATAAAGCAGAAACTAATTAAAAAAATTACATTGAATCTTAAACAAAAAAGTTAAAATAGAGTAAATTGGGGAGCAATAAGTATTTCTGGAAGACAGGAAAGGAGGGAAGGAAAGAGAGACAAAGGTTTATTGACTTAAATTATGTTATAATCATTTGTTTACGTCTTTCCAAATGACCTTTAAGCCTTCTGATTCAGGGAGTTTCTTATTTGTATTTATAGCCCTGGAAGCCACAGTAGCTGGCATATAGCTAATCAATAAATAGCTATTAAAAAGATAAGCGTTAAACCTGGTTTCTTAAATTTCCACCCCTTTCCCCATTCTTGGGAAGAGGACTGTTTTGAGTCTAGAGCAGGTCCTCAGGTGGAGGTCAAATGACTCTAACTCAGGCACAGAACTGATCTGTCTTATCAGGCAGATCCATGTGTAAGAACCAAAGTGCAAAGGGGACTGAACTGACTTGTGTTCATTTCTTTAATTTGGTGTTTCATGTACTCTTTTTTTATTTTTGAATTTTATTTTATTTATTTTTTATACAGCAGGTTCTTATTAGTTATCTATTTTATACATATCAGTGTATACATGTCAATCCCAATCTCCCCATTCATCCCACTACCACCATCCCGCTTTCCCCCCTTGGTGTCCATACATTTGTTCTCTACATCTTTGTCTCTAGTTCTGCCTTGCAAACCGGTTTGGTGTTTCATATTCTCTTGTGATGAAGACACATTTGTTTTATTTGTTTGCTTATTTGTTTTGTTTTTAAATTTTCAAACCATCACAGATGATACATGGTCCCATTTTGTGTGACTAGTTTAGGGTATTATGGCAATATCAAATTGCTATGAAAGTCTCTAAATGCTTACTTTCAATTTCTGTACTTTTCTCATCAGCATCGGTCCACAGACTATAGAGCCCTGCTCTAATATACTGCTTTCTGCAGTTCAAGCTGGCTATAACGGTTAATAGGTTTCAGGTTTACATGACCTATCTGGAAAAAAAAAAAAACATAACATATTTTCCCAAGACACAAGCTGTAAAACTACCAGCAGATGAATTGTGTTTTCAGTCAAACTTCCTAAGCTCAAAGGTGAGACCGAGCAGGAAAAAGTTACCGAGATGAGCACACAAGTAAATCTCTGATTGTGCTCCTACAAAATATATCTTTGTATTAAAGGAGTGATATAAATTGTTTGTCTGTTCATTGCTAGAATATATAGATGATACATCACAATTTAGAGCAAGATTTATAGAAATATGTACACTTAGGTACGGGCTGATAGTTTTTCCATATACTAAACTTCAATTATCATCAATCACAGCTTAATCTAGCTTTGATTCTTGCATTATCTCATTCATTCTTCATAGGATCCAGTCTTTGTGTGCTGAACAACTTCTACTTCCCTATGCAGAGGGCAGACCAATCTATCCATGCCAGCCTAGTCTAATCCCTTGAGCAATGTTTTATATCGTAGAAGTTCCTCTCTTCCATGAGATTCACTGTTTCTCAAGTTGACCTTGCACAACACATCCAAGACAAGAAATCTTTCTAGCAATGCAGATGAGCCCCCTGTGTGTGTGTGTGTGTGTGTGTGTGTAACCAATCCATTTATTACTGATCAGGCTAGAATACGCTTCAGTAACAAAGAATGCCCAAATCTCAGTGGCTTAACAAAACAAAGGTTTAACTCTCACTCATGCTATGTGTCCACAAGTAATCAGCAGGATCTCTGATTGAGGTTCCATTTGGACAGATGCTTTCAGGATTACTTGGAAAAGGTTACATGTTAAATCATATCCTGGTTCTTTTTTTAAATTAATTTTTATTGGAGTACAGTTGATTTACAAAGTTGTGCTAGTTTCAGGTTGAGCCACTTTTCTTTTGTGAAGTGAAACATCTTTCTTTCCTGCTTGCAATGTTTTACTTTGTTTCTGCCCCATGGAAAGAATGTAATTTCATGTAAAAACGTTGGGTTATAGAATGTTCTTTGGGCTTTAGCAGGAAAAAGAAAATACAAGAACAAAACTCGAGGATAGTTGTGCTCCAATTGAGAAAAAAAATTGCCTTGGCCATGAGTTTTTATGTCACCATAATCTTCTAATCATCCCTCTTTATTGAAGAATGTCTCATTATCACTCCATTCATGGGAACATGATCCCAGCAGGTTTTATAACCTATTTTGATCCCTTGGAATCAATTGATTTTCTCAGATAGGGAGTGATTCTTTTTTATTTCTCTCAGATGTTTACAAAACGCATTTCAGCCAAGTGAAGGATACACAGCGTTTATGCACGGGGTTTGTTTCTCTCATGCTGGTTGCTCACTGGGTTTTATACGTGTTCAAGGCAGGAGACTGTTGTAGACAGAAACAAGAATCCCAAGCAAGAGAAAATAATAGGGGCCAGAGAGTAAAGATGGGGAACTGGGCCAATGGTCAAGCCCATGTTGACCGACAAGATTTAGCTGAGATATTAGAGGAATAAGAAGGAAACTTGCTTTATGAACTTCTTTCTGAAGAAATTCTTTATCTCACTCTCATCCACCACAGTCAGTGACTCCAGTTCAATCAACCCTTCCTTTCAAATACCTGTGGAGATGGGGGCGGGGGGGGGGTGCTGGCTTCTGAGGCTTCTGAAGTGCTTTGAATTGTTTGTAAAACATTCTGAAACATCAAAATGCAAACTGAGTGCCAGCATGTTCCTCTCTTTTAGGAATGATTCAAGACTTTGTAAAATTGCTGAGACACTGAAGTGTCACATAATCTATTAGGTTTCCATTTAAATTTCGTGTCTCATGATCAAAGCATTCCCCCCTGAGACCGTGTGTGATCTGTCAGAGGGGAGTGACAAGCACATTGAAGGGGAGATGGGGTTGGATGTGTAAACCACGTGCAAGGTATTGGGCGAGGTTGCTGTAAAAGATTATCTCATCATATTGTCATCATGATCCTGTGACCCATTATCATAACCTCCACCTGATGGTGAGACTTAGAGTAAGTAACTTGCCCAGGTCACAAAATAAAGCTGGCGTACTCTCTGAGCCCCTGGCTGGGCACCTGGCCTTCACTCCCTAGGGATTCCATCTGGTCCAAGGATTTGCATTCCATTTATACATGGTTTACTCTCAGAATCTCAGTGATCTTTCTAAGTACAAATCATGTTATATCATCTTCATACTTAAAACATCCCAAAGGCTTCCTTGTGCCTCCACAAAACCTTACTATCACTCATGAAACTCAGGTGACCTGGCCACTAGCTACCTTTCCAAATGCATCTTCCTCCATTCTGCCCCTTGTTCACTACAGTCCAGCAACCATGACCACTCCCCATCATTCAAACACACCGTCTCCTCCAACTAGATATTTTTTTCCTCCATAAAATTGATCAGTACCAGAAAGTATCTTTTTTTTTTTGTATTTATTTTCTAAACACTTTGCTCAAATATAAGTTCCTTCAAGGCAGAGTCTTCGTCTCTACTCATACTTAAGAATAGTGATTAGCACAGAGTAGAAAATCACTCTCCACTGGCAAATTTTTCAGATGAGATTGTTTGTATATGCTCTTCCCTCTGCTCAAACACTCTTCATCTTTGCATGGCTAACTCCCATTCATCCCTCTGCTTTCATCTTAAATGTCACTCCCTTGGGAGACCTTCACTGACTCCTCCAAGATTGCTCCTGTTTTATGTTCCATAATACCCCTTCTCTCACAGCTCCTACCAAAATCTGCAGCCATGGATGCGTGATGGTTCTATGATTTGCATGTGGCTCCTCTGACAGATAGCACTCAAGGAAGGAACCATGTCTGTTTTATCCCATGGAGAACCTGCTGGGCTTACCAAAGGGCCTGGCATATAGTAGATGTTCAATAGACGTGGAAATAAAGAATGAATAAATGAGTGAGAACAGAGGAGGCAGATTCATGGAACAGTGTGGAGACTGCCTACCAACAACCTTAAAGTAAGTCTTCAATTGCAGCTACAATCATCTAAGTGGGACTGCATGTCAAGAAGGATAGTTTTCAGAAGGACAAAAGATTTTCCACAAAGTAGCAGAGATGAAGGATGAGGAAGGGCAAATGGGCAAAGAAGGTGTAGTATGAGTAGGATGACAGTTTCCTGTGCTATGCTTTTCGAGTCTCCACGTGTGGAAAAGAGACAAAAGCAGAAGACCAGAAACAAAAGATAAAAAGGACCAAGAAAGAAGAGATGGAAAGAGGTGTCAGATTGGAGAGGCAGGAAGAGCAGGTCAAATGTTGAGGAGAAGAGATAGAGAACAGACAGAAGCTAAGTGGCTCATTAGATAGAGCAGGGTGGAGTATTAAAGGGCTTCATGGGCCCAAACACAGTCAACTGACAGTAACTACATTGTCACACTGCTTTTCCTATTGGGATTTTGCAACCACATGAGAAACCTCTAAGCTTCTCTTCAAGTGTGATAGCTGCTACTGTGGTCTGGCAGAGATGGCTGCGGGCTTCTTACGGCATGTATTCCTCCTTCCTCCTTGATAACGGTAATACTCCCAGCCAAAAAATTACATTTCTTAGGCTCTCTTACAGAGGAACGGCCAATCATGTGCAAGGCAAAGCACTGAAATGGAAATTCCATTGGAGTTACTTAACCATGAGCTGAATCAAGTAGGAGGTAAGGCCCACATCCTTATCCCACCCCATTCTTTCTGAGCGACTTGATGGTTGGAGCTCCAGCTGACACCATAGGCCGTGAGGCAGCCTTAAGATGCAAAGAGGTACTAAGGAAGGTTAGGTAGGATAGAAGGAGTCTGGACCTCTGATATCCTTGTAGTCACTCTATCTACCTTGGACTTAATTTATGTTCATTAAAATGGAAGCCTTATGTGTTGGGTTACCATTTGGGGGGTTTTCATATATGCAGGCATACCTGATTCCACCTGATGCATGAAGAACATAAAATTGGGTTCACATCCCATTCTCAATGCAAAATCACATACAGAGCAATGAAAAAGGACAGGCAGTGATATCAAACAGATTTACTTGTTGTTTGACCTTCGGCAAGGGTCTTCCTCTGTCAATTATAGTTAATAATTCCTTTGCAGGGCTTCTGTAAGGATTAGATCAAAGCATAGAATGTGCCTTGCACAAATGAGTAGCTCAATAGTTATTATAATTAAACAAAATTTCATTCCGTGGAAATAAGTCAATGTACATTTATTTATTCAATCAATATTCTAAACAGTTATTTTGATGCCAAGCAGACAGAATTACAGTCAGTATTATTAAGGCAAATAAGGCTGATTGGCTGAGACCAGATATTTTGAGAGATGCCACTGGCAGTTGGTAAACTGAGAGGAAAGAAGCAAATAGCCAAAACATAATTTTTGTATTTTAATACAATTTCATGTTTGCTAAGTTCGCCATAAAACTGAAGGTGCGGCCCCCAACCCCACTTCTTGACATCTTTATCTGCGGTTGCTTCTAAGTTCCCAATCCCATTAATTACAGCTTCCTCTGATATTCACTTTAACCTGAGTTTCAAAACCTTGGTGTACTTGATGTTTTGCTTCATAATTCTTTGCTGTGGGAGCTGCCCTGTGAGTGCATTACGGGATGTTTAGCAGCATCTCTAGGCGACCTCTTCCCCCTAAATGCCAGTGGCACCTCCTCCAAAAATCCTGACAATAAAATATATCTTCAGACATTGCCAAATATTCCCTGGGCAGGGGGTGGGGGGGGCAACTATGCCTCCACTGAGAATCAACACAAGGTGATTTAAACTCCCCCAGCACAGGGAAGTTTTGCACTGGGGTTGTATGCTTTGTGCTGGGGTTAAACTTCACTGAGGACTAGCCTTGATTCACAGGTAGCATAGCTGCCAGAGCCCAATTCTTCCCTCAGAGCTTCTACAGGATGCTTTCCTGAGACCTATTGTTTTTACCATAAAGGGCATCTTAGACCATTGTCTTTGAGTATGAGCTACAAATCCCCACACAACCTGACCACCTTCATTCTGCTCCCTCTCCACCTTGCTTTCAACCACCTTCCAGCCACAGTGGCCTGCCTTCAGCTTCTGGACAGTCTCAAGCTCATCTTCTTCCCCAAGACTTCACATGCCTTGCCCTGGTCCCACCTCCCCCTTTGCTGAGCTAACTCACACTCCCACACACTCCACCAGACAACATCAGGACTCGCTGTTGCAAGATTTCCTAGCACTCGATACTTCCATTTCATAACACTTCTTATAATTGGAATTAATGCCTTGAAAAAGATTTGCAAAAGTCCAGTTACCCTGCTCAATTTTCAACCTTGCCGTGGGCAGGGCGTATGTCTGACCTGGCGTGTGTACATCTTGCCCATGACCTGGCATGAAGCAGGTGCTCAGCGAATGCTAAATGTTGAAAAGACTAATTTTATGAGCAAAAGAAATTTTAAGTAAAGACAAATGTATTTATAGGAGACAAAGAACTTACTATACTTATCACCCTATGTCTTTTTAAAGAGTCCTTATATGTTAAAGAGAGATCTGAGCAACTGCAGAGCTGGCAATTGCCAATCTTCCTTCTGTCAGCTCCTCTTTTTTGTTCTATGAATTGAATTGATGGGAAAAATCAGAGACAAACACATCTGTCAGTCCTGGGAATATCACAACACAGTGCAATATCACTTCACAGTTTTGGAAGCTTCTGGAAGTGAGCCGATCCTGAAATTCACAATACATTCATTTTAAATGTCCATCATTTGGGTTCTCTCTAAATTGGAATGTGTGAAAAGAACTCATCATTCAGGAGTGTTATTTAACACTTGATGTTTTTCAAAAGTTCTGTGAAGTTCGGTTAATAAGATCAAGGAAAATACTTCTAGGTAAGTCTCTGTGAAATTTTTTTTCAAAACGGAGATCACAAACTGAGATACTCAAGGGTATATCCAGCCAACCTTAGTGTTTACTTTAACCAGATTGAGACTGCCTGGAGAATGGTAAAATCAGTTGCCAGCATGAAAAAAAAAACAGAAAATCTCACATGAAGACCTAGATTTCCAGTTTATCATAGAAAATCACTAGATCAAACAGTGCAGGGACTACCTTCTCTCATGCCAACATTTGGTTACACTGGAGTGTAATTGCTGCCACTTAGCTGAGAAGCATTCTAGTTCTACTGAAGCCAGGACATCTGCTGGTTACCACCTGGCCCTTAGAGGCAACCTCCATTTTCTGCCTTGTCTTGCTCTTATCACTATGAGGTGTACATATTTTTAGTATTCATCTCTGATATTAAA
Source organism: Hyperoodon ampullatus (assembly GCF_949752795.1). Classification (NCBI taxonomy): domain Eukaryota; kingdom Metazoa; phylum Chordata; class Mammalia; order Artiodactyla; family Ziphiidae; genus Hyperoodon; species Hyperoodon ampullatus. The sequence goes on along the minus strand of NC_136930.1, from coordinate 66,337,799 downwards.
AGCCATACAAATATGAATTCACATAGGCTTTATCTATTTCAAATCACAGAAATGACATTTTTCACTTTCGATGAAGAATTGGTCTCACTTCCCAATGTATGGAACTGTGCTGTTCAATGTGGTAGCCGCTAGCCACATGTGGCTATTTAAATTTAAATTAATTTAAATCAATTGAAGTTTAGTGATAAAGCATTTCCTCTTGGGCATTTTAAGAAGAAATTAGATGCCATCATTACGAACGAAGTGAAACCAGAATGCGGGTCCAAGCCAGGGTCTATCACAGAAGTCAGATGGACCACTAGTCCCAACCTTGTATTCCCAAAGGCCTCAAAGGTACATGCTTTGATATCATCTCCAGATGAGGTCAAACAGAGTCACAGAGCACACTGATAGGACAGAGAGATGATGCTTTCACCATGGAGCATCAGACATATAGGCCATCAACAAGCTCATGGTACAGTATGAATTAATTCTTTACAATAGATTAGTTATAGGACATTTTTGTATTAGAAGTATTCACTTGTAAAATGTAGACTTTAAAATATGATCATTTTTGCTTAAAAACTTAATTTAAATCAAATGAAGTTGGTTTTTTTTAATTGGAGTAAAATTGCTTTACAATGTTGTGTTAGTTTCTGCTGTATAATGAAGGGAATCAGCTATATGTACACCTATATCCCCCTCCCTCTTGGACCTCCCTCCCACCCTCTCCATCCCACATATCTAGGTCATCACAGAGGACCAAGCTGAGCTCCTGTGCTATATAGCAGGTTCCCGCTAGCTATCTATTTTACACATGGTAGTGTATTCAAGTGAAGTTTAAAATTCAATGCCTCAGCCACCGTAACCACATTTCAAGTGCTCCATGGTCACATTGGCAAGAGGCAATCATGTTGAAAAGCTCAGATAGGAAACATTTTCCTCATCACCGAAAGTTTTGTTGGACATTGCAGCTCTAGAGTGTTTCTGGTAAATGGAGAATGTAGAAGAGGAAAGAAGAACATATGGAGTTTGAGAGACTTGACTCCCTGTATGGGTTGAATGGTGTTCACTCAGAAATTCATATGGTGAATTCCTAACCCCCAGTACCTCAAAATGTAACCTTTTTTGGTGATGGGGTCTTTATAGAGATAATCAAGTAAAGATGTAGTCATTAGGATGGGCCCTAGTCCAATGTGATTGGTGTCCATATAAAAGAGGGGAAATTTGAACACAGAAACATGCATAGAAGGAAGTTGATATGAAGAGACACAGAGAGAAGATGGCCATCTACAAGCCAAGGAGAAAGGCCTGGAACAGATCCTCAGAAGGAACCAACGCTGCCGACACGGTGACTTTGGACTTCAAGCCTTCAGAACCGTGAGACAATAAATTTCTTTTGTTTAAGCCATTCTGTTTGTGGTACTTTGTGACAACAGACTTAACACACTAAGACACTCATGGTTCATTCATTTGTTGACTAAAACAGTGGCTGCCACACACTTATTCAGTACTAAAAATAGCAGTAGACATTTGAAGGAATATCAAGATAATTTGATCCTTCCTCTGAGAGACTCACAGCTTAGTAGGGGTGATAAAAAACATTATCTAAATAACTATAACAGAAGTAGAAAGAGATAAAGACTTTGTGAAACTTCTTGTGGCTCCTTGAAAGTAGCTAGAGGATTTAAGAGGATACCAGTTCTCCAGACCCTGCTGTAAGTGTTTATTATGAGGAGGCTCAATAATAAGCTCTTCAAAAGAATAAAATTTATTATTTGTTTTAGTGAACAATGCATGAATTAGTAGCACTACCCCTTCCTGCCTGCCCCAGTCTCCCCCATCTTTTCACAGACTGGGAGACCCCATTGTCTTCATATTTTCCTACACAGTGGATACTGTAGGTGACAAATGATAGCAATCCTGCTCAGTCCACAACCTGCTGCTAATGGGTCCTCACCAACATTGCTTCTCTTTAGCAAGTCCCCAGATATCAAGTGGAGCTTTCACATATCATCCAATTAGTAGGATGAGCACTGCAGGAAGCCTGGTTTTAACCAAGGCTAGGCCTTGTCAGATTTCCCTGTACCCCAAAACCTCCTGCAAGCAATAGACTGATCCTCACCGGTCCATCTCCTCCAAGGTTGTTTCATTAAAATCAAGGCCTTGTTTCCCATTACCTCACTTATTTCTAGGACCAACTTCTTAGAATTAGGACCTAATCATCATTGGCTCAACTATTGGTTTCATTTAGAAAGGTAATTCACTTTCTTATCAGAGTGTGAAAGTTTATAGTCTGACACTCATTTGCTTTTTCCTCTCAAATTCCCAGACACAGTCACAAATAATAATGTCACTTGCTTAATTAAAGTCTTGTATCCTGTTCAGCCTCTCACTGTGGGCAGTCGCCATGTCTGTCATTGTCTATGTATATTCCTAGCAGGAAGCGCATACAGCAGATGACCGTTGCATGTAGAGTGGTTGAAATAATTTTAGGAACCAAGCATTTTTCATGAGAAAAGTGTCTCATTGTTAATAAGTTAGTTTTATAGACTCCAAAGGGACCACCTTACTTAAGAGGATGGAAAAATGACTTCCTGCCAAAATGATCATGAAAAGCTTTGCGGAGGAGACAGTATGGGAGTAGAATCTTTAAGGATGAGGAGACTTTATATACATGAAATTGGAAGGAACAAATGATGCAGAAAAACAAAAGCAAAACCCTGAAGGCAGGAATGCATGAAAGAGAATTATAATAAGTAAAATTGGAACAGTGAATTGTAAGCCAAATTGGGAAACAATTTCGTGATTTTGTTTTCTGTAAGTCATAAGGAATTACTGAAAGATTTTGAGACAGTGATTGATAAGTTCAAAACTTTTTTCAGGAAAATTAATTTGGCAGTAATGCTTGAGATTGACTGAGTAGAGCAAAGCTGGAGGCAGAGAAAACAAGTATGAGAGAAGGATGTTTCTATGCCTCTATGTTTATATATTGCTTTTTATACAGTTGCTGTGGTTATTGTGCAGTATGGGCACATTCATCTGTCAGACTGGAGAAAGCTGACTATCATAGCATCAGAACAATGTTTTTGTACTTCATGTATTTTATGTTTATTTCCCTTCTGTTTAGTATTTTTTAAAGCTAAACAGAAAATTTCCATCCTGCATTAATATGCAAGAGTTTCACCCACTCTTCCAGTAGGAGTAGTGGTGATGGGTATGTCAATCAGAGCAGAGAGATGGGTTCTCTTGGTCTAGTTTGGTGGTTCTCAACTTTAAGTTCACATTAGAATCTCATCTACACATGTTTTTAAACCCCTCAGTGCCTCAGGCCACACTCAGATTAATTAAATTAGAGTCTCTTGAGAGTAGAACCTAGGCATCAGCATTTTCTAAAGCTCTCAGGTAATTCCAATAGCAACCAAGATTGAAAACCATTAGTCCAGAATCTCCCTCTTCTCCTGGAAAGTCTCCATCAAGAGATAAACCTTGGAAGTCTGCTTTTGCTTTATAAATATCCATAATGTTTTCCTTATGACTGAAAATCTGTTACTTCTATGAGAGAACAAATGTGGACCTGAATTAAGGTAATGGTAGGAATGACAGAAGGTGGCATGAAGGATATCCCAGTGGAAGAACTAACAAAAAAGAACTGGATTCAAGGGTAGGGAAAGGAAAGAGGTGAATCGAAGTTAGCACTGAGCCTTCGAGCCTATATCACTAGGTCTAGCAGGGAGCTATTAACAAAATAAGAAGAAGAGTGGTGAACAAGTTTTGTAGGAAAAAGATGAGCTCAGAATTGAAGAAATTGAGTTAGAGGTGTCAGCAGGACATGAGGTAGAGATGTCACACAAGAATTAGATATATATGGATGAAGCTTTGGAAAGAAGCCATAACTGGAGGGAGAGATTTGGGAATCAGCCACATTGAGGTTAGTAGAAGATACAACTCTGAATGAACTACTAAGGGGAAGGCCCTAGAAAGAGAAGAGAAAGAAGCCAAGGACAAGTCCTACTCACACTTCATCACCCCAACCCATAAAGATCATCACTTCTGTTTCTATGGTTTTTAGTACTTTGTGCTATGTCAGAGAATGTCTCACATTACATTGATCTAATAATTGTCTCCCAGCTCCATACTCAACTTTGTCAAGGGCAAGGCCATGAGCAATTAATCTTTACATTCACCAGTGTTGAAGCAATGCCCAACACATAGTTGGCCAATGAATGAATATAAAAGTGAATTAATAGAAGCTATGCCGCCCAGAGCAGGAGCCAAAGTGACGTCGCATGGTAGCATCCTTGTATTAACCTGGCCTGTCACCACCATGCTTACATTTTCTTACCGGCCTTTGCTCCAGTCACCCAGGGTTCATTGAAACAAATAACATTAAGCTAGGGATTTATCCAATACTTACTGAGAGCATGTTACCATGCTGGGCAAAATGAATAATGCAAAATTTTTAAAAGACCTGGTTATTTACTTCAAGGAGCTTATGATCAAGCAGAGGAACAAAGTCACCTCCTCTGTGATGACTTTCCTGATACTGACAGGCAGAACGAGGCACTCCTTCCTTAACTCCCTTAAAACTTTGTTCATATTAATATAGTAGCTTAACACATTTTATTCTGATCTTCTGATACATTTTCTCCTTTACAGAAGATGAAACACTAGTCAAGAGCAATAGTTGTCTAGTTCATCTTTATACCCCAATGTCTAATACACCCACATTGGACTACCTTTTGTTTCTCAGAATGCTGCTGTTTCTTCTGCTTCGGGGTATTTGCACATGCTATTCCCTCTAACTAAAATGTTCATCCTCAATTTCATCTAGTGTTAATCTATTTTATCTTAAAATGTTCAGCTGATGTGTCATTTCCTCCAGGAAGCCTTCCCAGGCTCCAGGTTAACTCTGGGTTAGCTGGCCCTCCAAAATGATCCATGGCTCACAGTTCCTGTCTATGCCAACCATATTATACTGCTTGAATATTTATACAGCATTCCCACCCATTCACATTGTATCATAAGCTTCTTTAAGATGAAGATTATGTCTTAGTTTCAGTGTGTCCCCAGAACCTAATTTAATACTTGTAATCTATTAAGCTCCCTAAAGAAGTGAAATGAATGAATGAATGAACCCACACAGTAGGCCTTCAATAGGTTGCTGAATAAAGTGAATGTACAGATCTGCAAAATTCAAAGGTATAACTAGAGAAGGACATGTGACAGTGTGAAGGTGAATGATGGCTATACCATGGGATACAGATCAGGAGTAAAACAGGAGTCCAGAAATAAGGCTGATCAATGGAAATCAATAACAACCAGTTGTGCATGGGTACTCCAAATGACCTCAAGAGTGGCTAATAATAATTTAGTCCATCTTCTATACTTTTGATATATTTTATTGTGATCACAGTTAACAATATTATTCTTTTCTGAGGCAATATCTAATGAGTATAATGATCAAAGTCTTGAGAGATCAATAAAAAGTTATTTATAAGCAAACAAGATTTTGGAAATTTTAAGCAGATTTTTAAAAATATAATGAACCTAGAAGGTGCCACAATTCTTAGAAATGCTTCTGTGAATTCCATTAATTCACAAAATTCCACGAATTTTGAGTTCAAAATATAAGATGTGTTTAATAATACATGTTACAGAAATTCTATGTTTAATTTTAAAATGTTAGGTAAATATATCCTCAAAAATAAATACAATTTTCCCTGTCATTATCTACTTGCACTTATCATTGTCAAACTTTATTGGTAATTATAGTATTAATGTGTCAATTAAAGACTTCTTTGTTCATTGCTCCAAGATCATCTGGAAAACATAGCAGATTGACTTTGACTAACCATACATAATTGTGAGATAGATTGATGAATGGATGGATAGATAGATAGATAGATGATAGATAAATGAGAGACAGACAAGCAAAGGTATAATTCATTAACTGCCTCCTATGGATGAGGTATTATATTATATGCTTTGTACATACAAGTAATTTACTCTCCATTGCCATGCTGGAAGAGAATATTGTTATTCACCCATCATTAATTAGAATACTGGGCTCAGAGCAATTAATTAATTTACTAAAGATTGCTAAACAAAGAGGTAGCTGTGGGTAGCCTTAAACCCACAATTACCTGACTCCAGAACTTTGGAACATTCTGTGCTGCATTTCTGTGTTGTCTTTTAAGGCTAAAAATCTATTATTGTTGGGGTCCACTCACATTCCCTTACCCTGAACTCTGCTTTTCTTATCAAATAAATGACAGAGCTGCAGACCAACCCGGGTCCTGAAACTTCCAATCTAGCCTCAACATTAATCTTTAACTAGCTCAACCAAACAGCCTCAGTTGGGCTGATGACCCTGCTATCTCGAATGACCATGTAAAGGATACCATATCCAAATAAGAATTGTCCTTGGGGAGAGACTACTACCTAGCCACTCCAGTCACCAAGAAGGTGAATGAATGTGATAGTTGAATCTCTTTGATTCAGTTTCCTCCTCTCACTAATATCTTAGTGGATTCTCTAATTCACAGCTTAAAAAACATAACAAAGCATTCATTGATAGATATCATCACCCCTTCCATCCCCCTACACAATTATATAATATTTATACACATATATACATTACATATACGTATCCATATTTACATATATGTAAAATTATATGAAGTTATATATAAAGTGAAACCCAAATACTTATATGTACTCAACTATACACCTGGATTTTGCATGAAATAAGGACATGGACTTTTGGATTTGTTTGCTAGTTTGGCATCTGTGAACCTGGCATAAATTTAGAACTAAAGAAACAGTCTTTAAATGAATAAATGAAGCCCGTTTATAGTTTTCTCTCAACCCTCCTCACTTGGCATTACTAAGGTCTTTTATTGTTGCAGTAATTGTTCTTTTTGTTCCTGTTCTGGATCCCTTTCGGCTGTTGCCTGGTTCTCATCTAATTGGTTTCTCCATCCACACCAGTCTCAGCCCATGTCCGCATATGTAGGACTGCTTCCTTCCATGAGAGCTTATTACGTACAGAGAGTTCTCAGGCTGCCTGTCTGCAACCACTCAGCGTTCCATCATTAAGCTCATCTTTTGCCTTGAACTAAACCCATTTCCTTTTTATTATTCCAGGTCCTATTCCTTTAATTCCTAATAGCACTGACTTGCACACCTCCAACGAATGCCCAGGACATTATTGCCCTCCAATGTCAATGGGTTCTGCTAATACTTTCTGCATAATGCCTACTGCAACATTTCTGTGAGTGTCTGTGAGTGCAGTATGTGTAGTGCAAAGAGCCCTGGGCTTAGAGTCAGATTTTTGGCATAGATTCCAGGCTTTCCATTTATTAGCTATGGGACCTTAATCAAATTACTTCAGCTATCTAATCGACAGTAAACCCTTCTTTAGGAAAGGATTGTTGAGGGGTTAAAGAGGATAGCACTTATGGAAGGCTCAAACGCAAAACCTTACAAATATTATATCCTCAGTAAATGGTCTGGGTTTTGGCTTGAACCTACAATAGGAGATTTTGTAAATCTCCAATGCTTTGGACAGAAAAAGAACAACTTCCATACATACTGTTACTCAGAATATTCTCCTCCTCTTCTAAGAAGACCATCTCTCCATGGTCCCTACAGATGTGCTACAATCAAGTTACCTTGGCCACAACTGTTGAAATTTAAAACACTCCACTTGTTCCCTTGCAAAGATTTCCTTTTTGACTACTACTTGCTTATGTATGGCTTAAAACTATACTGCAGACTACTCCCATTTTGGATACAGTGAGAAATGTCTTTAGTTTATAACAGCAAAAAAAAGATGCTTTCTGTAACGTTGAAATAGAAAAGATTGTCTTTCTAAATCTCACGTGAATAGAGGGGTGTTGTTAGGTGTAACTAGTCCCATGGGCTTGCCCCGTGTGGTCACAATCAGAAAATATCCCAAAGGGACCAGTGGAAATGAGAGTCCAGCACAGGCAAGCAAGGCGGTGAGCAATGATGGAGCCAGTGTGCTACATGAAAAATGGATGATTCGGTCACAGCTGGCTAAGGGTTTCAGTTCCACTCTTGTGGCAAAATCGCTGATTGTAACCTTTTTTTTTTTTTTTTTTTTTTTTTTGCGAGAACTAAGTTAACAGAGCAAAGAGAAATGTCAGTGGTTGTGTGACTTGCCATTAAGTGAAATCTCTTTTGGCTGGGGAAGAGCCTCGTCATTTCAGTAAAAAAAAAAGTATTGCTGGAAGGTCATTTTAGATATGCCATAGTACTCTGTTGACATGAAATATGGGACACAGAGGATGCCCATTGGGAGGTAGGAGTACAAGATTTTGAGACAGAAGAGCTGAGTTCAAATCCTGGCTTTGCCACGTACTTGCTGTATAACCAGGTACTGTTGCTCAGTCTTGCTGAGCCTCACTCACATCGTCAATAAAATGGAGATGGGAATTGCTTCTTGGAAGAGCTGTTGTAAGGATTAAATGGAAAACATTTCTGCTTCCATAGAACACATTTGTTATTTTGGAAAATACTAGTACTTTCCTCCAACCCCATACGTGTTCCAATACAGTAAAAATCAGGAGACAAAGACAGATCAACCACATTCTGGCGACTGTTCTCTATGCCCCAAAGTTTATATATCAAGCAAGTATTAAACACAGAATTTCTCTAAGGCTTAGTGCCCTCACTTGTGAACTGAAGGTAACAATAATAATGTGTACTGTTCTACTTTACAGAGTTATGTTAAAGCTCAAATCAGATAATGATTGTGAACACTCTTCGGAGAGAAGTAAACCGCTTCTTGCACTCTTATTTTCTCTCTTCCTTTGGTAGTCCCCGGTAGGTATTGAGAAAGACCACACAAGTTCAAACACCATGGCTCATATTCATCTTTCTTGTTTATGTTCCTCAATTTCTTGGAGTTTCTCTGCCCTAAGACAACCTAACACAAGAGATTTTCAGCCCTAAGACGACCTCTTTGGAAGGGTAGACATTCAAGTTTAATTGGCAGTCTGACTTCTATGGTTGTGTTTAGTTCTAAACAAGACCATTCCAGTTCAGACTGATGAGTACCTAATGAAGGAATCATCCAAAGAACATCCCAATGATATCCCAGAGCATTTTAACACCCATCTCCTCCACCTACCCATGGAAAAAATTTGTTTATTATCATTTTGCAGAGGAAGCAAGGTTTGGAAAGTTTTACAGCTGTCCCCAAGTCATAGAGTTGTTAAATCATAGCACTAAGAAAGTTAGTTTATTACAAATCTTAGGTTTTATCCCCAAGGCACCCTGCTCCTTATTCTACAAGGAGAATAGAAATGATAAAAAGCATCGATGGGAAACTTCATGGTACTGTGAAGGTGAGGGCTACATTCAGGATAGGGATAGAATTTAAAGTATACACAGGCCCCAGGGAAAGAGTGGAATTGGGCTCTGCCTGGTCTAGTGGTCCCCTGTGGAGGGGTTCATGAGTCAGGATGAGCAACCAACCAGAGGCAAAGCCTACCTTTGAGGCAAAGCTGCGTTTTGATGGGTATATGTTCTATCTTTCTCCCTACAGTAATTATGCCTTGTTCTGTGACTGTTTCGTGAGCTAGTCCCCAACTTTCTGGGAAACCTGCACAATTTCACACACCAATTATTACCCTAAGAGAAACAAAATATACCAAATATGCAGTGGGAATTACACAGGGAGTAGAAAGATCATGAGTTCTCTGAAAGGAAGTCTTTTCAAACCACTCCTTTGGACAGATTTTAACCAGGCAAATAAAAGTCTTACAAGTTTAAGACATTTACAATTCAGGATTATTTTTTTTTATTATGTCTTTGTCAACCAAATGTCTCCAAGCTTCATGAGCCTATGGCTCAAATTTAGACACAAATTTTGCTAGCTTAGTTGCTTCCACTTTTCTAAGTTCATGACCTTATTTTTCTCTCAGGGATCTCTCTCCTTGACCTTTTGGCCCCCTGTGAGTCCCTAAGATTGACTTCCATGCTGCCATGAGCCTGTCTAATACTTTTGAGGAGGCCATTCTTGATGTTCCTCTCAGGCCCATCACCCTCTGCTCCAGGTTCCTGGGTCACTTGACTTCTCTCACTGAGAAAATGCTTCTCACTCTTTCGTTCCTCTTTTCAAAAGGGATCCCACAGCAGCATTGCTCAGACTCTGAAGGTGAGTTGCAACCATTTTATTTTCTCTCCAGAGGCAAGTGTCCTTCCCCTGTGGTTGCTTAAACATTACAGTCATGGCACTAAAGCCAGCGTCAAGAACTAGTCTCCTCCAAACTTGGGTTGAGTTACTAAATCCATCTTTCTAATAAGAGACTTTCCCCACAAGACCACTGGCTTAATCTTTGAAATTTAGCTTCTATTGCCTCTCCCAACTACCCCCTCTCCATTTTTCTCTGTGAGTAAAGTCCAACATGTATATTAATGGGGGTCTTTCTCAGAATGCTTCTAGCCCATATTCAAACAGGCCCTTAGAATAATCACCTGAGACCACTCCCCAGACAACTATTTCCATCCCCACCCTAAAACAATGGCAAATCAAAATGTTGCCTATTATATTTCAGGAAGCAGTTCAACATTATAATAATTTATGATTTTCTTCAAGATTCATGGTTTTATGAATTATTCTCTATAACACAATTTTTACTAATCCTTTTTCTCCTAACCTCTAAAAGTATTAAAATTCAACAGATATTAACAAGTGCCTGTTTTCTGTCAATTACTGCATTAGACACTTTCATATATTTTTTCTTGTTGAATATTCAAAATAACTCCATATCATAGGTATTATTATTATCTACATATACAGTTAAAGACCTTAATGCTTTGAGAAGTTAAGAAACTGGCCCAAAGTCATTCGGATAGTAAGACTTGTGATCTTTGTGATTTAAATGCAGTGATCTTCAAGGCCACTGTAATGGCTTCCTTTAATGATCATACTTACAAATATTTCGTTTTGCATTTTCTCTTTTCCATTAATGGGGTCTTTTCTTATCAAGACATTGTAAATTGTCTAAAAATATCTAATCCTTTTTTGTGATCACGTATCAGTGTAAAACAAATTACCCCAAGACATAGCTAAAAAAATAATCATTCATTACATCTTTCAGTTCTACGGAACAGGAATCCAGGCAGGACCCAATTGGGCAATTCTCTGTCACTTTGCCAGTGGTATTCCCTTAGTGGAAGGGCTATTCTGGAGAGTCCAAGAGAATTTGCTCACATGGTTGATCCTTGGCAGAGGTGGCTAGAAGGCTGGACTTCACTGGGACTATCCACCAGGCCACCTGCCTTGGACTCTCCAGCATGGTAATCTTAAAAAGCCAGCCTTCCCACATGGTATTTCAGGATTCCCATAGAGGATGTTCCAAGAAGCTGCTAGTTCCAAAAACTGGCATATCATCACTTACACCATATTTTGTTGTTCAAAGTGGTTATAGAACCTGCCTAGGTTCAAGGAGAGGTGACAGAGATCCCACCTCTCAAAGGGAGGAGCACCAAAGAAATTATAGCCATTCTTAATGTGCCAGCTTCTTCCAGATTTTCTAAGTATATATTCAGAATATAAGTGGAAAGTTAATAGTTACCTATTAACTGTTAATAGTTAACAATTACCATTTTTACTGCCTCCAGATGCTCTAAGGCAGATTTTCTCTACCTCAACACAGTTGGCATTTTGGACTGGGCAATTCTTTGCTGTGGGGCAGGGGGAGTCCCGTGCACTATAGGATGTTTAGCAGCATCCTCGGCCTCTACCACGTACATGCCAGTAGCACACTGCCCAATTGTAACAATCAAAAATGTCTCCCTGCATTGCCAGATGTCCCCTGGAGGACAAAATTGCCCCTAGTTAAGAACTACTGCTCTATGGTAAGCAACACTTGGATACAGTGAAGTATCACATATTATCCTCAGTAGGGCATAAGGCAGGTACTGTAATTATTTCCATTTTATAGAAGGGTAAACTGAGGCCCAGAGAGTTTGTGATTATCCATGGTCACTCAGTAGGAAAATACAAATCTGTCTGATTGCAAGGCCTAAGTTCTTTCTACCTTGCCATTAATCTCTAATTTCTATTTCAAAATGTCCTCTACCCAGCTAGATATCATAGGCCAGATAACCAGTTCTCCAAAGTCAGAGGCAAAACCCCAATCACACGCCGCCTCCAGCACCACTGAGGACCAGCTGATTCAGCAAGGGGGCCTGGCTTGATTCTTGACCTGCTTTAGGCCATCTCCAGCAGAGAAGGCATTGATCCACTCGAAATTAGCAGGCACCTCTGTTCCCGGCCCAGCTGTTTGCTTATAGAGGGAATTCAAACCTAATCTGGATCGGCGCCTGACTGTGGGCCATGTGCCAGGCCTGGCATGGGAACACTGGCACACACACTCTCACCTGGTGTGCGGTGTATTTCAGAACACATCCTCAGTTGCTGCAGCTGCAGGTGCCTGACAGATGCAGCGCACCCTGCATCCAGCCTGGGCTGGAGATGCACTATTTCCAGTGCAGGCTGGTCATTGCAGCCGTCTTCTTTTCAGTCCTCTCACTCGGTGCCATTATGACTTCTGCCCCCCTCCCCTCCCACCGTCTACCATCCTCACCCACCCAGACCCCCGGTGAATTTACTATATTTTAGGGGAAGACAAATATACAACTGGCAATTAGGAAATGAAGGGTAGAACAGAGCTGGGGACACAAAGAGGGGACCCACACTTCTACTTAGAGGCCTGGATGACTGGTCAGGGATGGCTTCACAAAGGAAGTAAATATGCAGAAGTTTTCCAAGAAGAACAAGTGTGGGATTTCCCTGGTGGTCCAGTGGTTAAGTCTCTGCACTTCCAATGTAGGGGACAAGGGTTCGACCCCTGGTCAGGGAACTAAGATCCCACATGCCATGTGGGCAAAATAAAGGAGAAGACGAACATGTGTGAAGAAGACTTCCAAGCAGGAGAGGACATGTCAGACAGAGGGAATCGCATCTGAAAAGACAGAGATGCTCTAAGTGGTGCTGTGTCCTGGAGTCACCCCAGTACACTGGGATGATGAGAGCTTGAATTACAAAGAGGAAAGACCAGAGGCTGAGGATGGGGAGCTGGAATATTTGTTGTCTGTAAAGGGAAGAGCAGGGTTTTAAGGAAAGACGTGAAAAGTTAGATTTGTACTTTAGAAAGATTACTACAACACCTCTGAGCAGTATGGTTTGGGGAGGGGTAAAACTGAACTCAAGGGACGGATGGAAACCCATTAGGAATGTGTTAAAACAATCTTCAGTTTAATAATTCAACAAATATTAATTGAATACGTACCCTTGCTGCCAGACACTTGGCTAGACAACCAAAACGGAGTGGTGAACGAGACTGACCTTATCCCAGCACATGCTGATCTCCTGTTCTGGTAAGGGTGACAGATATTAAACAAAAGGCACAATTAATCACGTTGTTAGAATGAAACATTCTAGGAAGGAGTTTAGTGGCCTATGAAAGTGGACCACACCGGATCCCGACACAGCCTGATGGTGGCAGTCAGGGATGGGGGCAGTTTCTCTTTTATATGAGATCAGTTAGTCCCCTGACAACCTTGTGAGTTATTACTCATCATTTTACAGAAACAAAGGCTTAGGGCAGGGAGTCAAACCTCTTCCTTGAGGCACAGTTCCCAGCTTCTGAGTAGTGACAGCAAGGTCAGAAAGCAAGGAGGGTGATTCCAAATGAGACGTCTTCACTCTGCCTGGTCATGCCAGATATGTGACCTGGAGGACTCAGGTTTCATCCCAGAGTTTAAAGCATTTCTTCTTCCTTCTCTCCTTCCCTTCCCACCAACTCTCTCTCTCTCTCTCTCTCTCTCTCTCTCTCTCTCTCTCTCTCTCTCTCTCGGCTAAATTGTTTTGTTGAACTACGCGGACAGAGCCAGCCAGCGAGGTTACACGGACGCAGACATGGAAGCTTGCTGTCCCTTGCATCAGGGAGCAGAGAGTGCCCATCTGGCAACTGGCAGCATACACAAAAGAAGCTTGTGCCGAAGATGACTCAGCTCTGGCCCTCTCAGTAAGGCTGTACCATTAGCTATTAAAAAAGAGACCAGGCAGCTTTGAGAAGACCTCAAACTGATTCCACAGCAAGCCACTTCCCACTCGGAAGTTGACGGGCAGACACTGCTGGCTCTTTCGTGAGCAAAATGGCAGAGTGCGTCCAAGGACTTGAGCGTAAGGACTGCTAGTCCAGGCAGGTCTGTGTTTGGGTCAAGTGCAGCATCTGTCTCCGTCACCTGGAAGTTGGCCTTGGGAGCAGGCTTGTGACTGGCTGACTCATTCATTCTGCCTGGCCCCAAAAGAGCTATTAGGTGAAGATGACTTTGAGAGAGAGGGAGCGGTTCATATGAATGCAAAAACATCTTCCAGGCACCTCTGACAGAAGCTCTAAGGCCCAGTGGAAATGGTACAGGCCTGCGAACCAGCTGGATGAACTTGGAAGCCCAGCCCAACCCCTCCGCAGCAGTGTGACTGGTCCGTCTCGGCACCTTAGTGCCCAGTGACGTGGAGGCAGGGAGAAGAAAATGGAACGCATTGTTTTCGGGCCTCTTCTATGAACCAGGCACTTCACTCATCTCATCTGGTTTAATCTTCCTTCCCCCCATAGAAGACCATTTAACAGATGATCCTAACACCTCCCTCCCTTGGTGTCTTGAGAAATCAGTGAAATATATAGATTAAGTGCTTAGCATTACAAATCTATGAAATATGTATTGTCATAAATATTATTACTACAAATATTAGCCCCATTTTATAGATGAAAAGCCTGAGTCCAGGAGGCCACATAACAGTTGTTCTAACCCAGCTCTGCCTGGTTCCAAAGCCCTTCTTCTTAACCCTATCAAAATAGTGCCAACCTGCCTCTTCCCTCTTGCCGAGGGGTTGGCTAAAGTTGGAAAAAGAGAACAAGAGGAAAGAAAATTAGTCGAAATGTTTCTTGACCAAATAATTTAACAAGAATTCAAATCATTAAGAAACTATTAATAAATAAAATTCATGTATTAATAATTCAAAACCATTTCATAAATATTTATCAAGGGCTA
Organism: Hyperoodon ampullatus; assembly: GCF_949752795.1. NCBI lineage: Eukaryota > Metazoa > Chordata > Mammalia > Artiodactyla > Ziphiidae > Hyperoodon > Hyperoodon ampullatus. The sequence goes on along the minus strand of NC_136930.1, from coordinate 66,322,724 downwards.
TTTATGTGCTAGTCATTGTGCTGCTATGGAGATAAAAAGGAATTAGATGTGAATTCTGCCTGTTTACCTATAGTCTAGTGAACCTGCAGAAGTCACTCTAGTGACAATAGGAGTCACTAATAATAATAATAATAAAATAATGCACTAGCCTGCATTGATGTGCCCTATATCCCAGACATAATAATCGGCATCTTGCCTGCATCATCTCTTTAGCATTTTAAGCAATCTTCTGTGATAGGAATTGTGATTTCAGTTTTACAGGGGAGAGACCAGAGCTCAAGAGGTTATGTAACACGACCAAGATTATATAATTTGGAAGCGGGACAGAACCAAGAGGGGAACCCAGGTCTTTCTAACCGAAATCCGCCCTCCTAACCATCGTGTTGCCCTTCCTTGCTCTCCCTAACCAGCCTCTCTACTCACAACTGAGAAAACAAACTCATTAGCCTGAATGGCTTAATAAAAAAGCAGAATTATACCAATTAGCACTAATAGGGAACAACACCAAATAAAGTCATATGAACTCCCTTTTGACTTTCCAGTTTCCCATTTTGGTACAGACCCGTTACTTTCTACTGCCTCTGGTCCTCCTGTGTGAAGAAAATGCAAATCCTACAGCAGCGATTCCAGTCACAATGCAGTTTACAGAAGCCTTTGCAATGCATTCAAGACTGTTCTGTGACTGCAGGTGAGCTCCTTCCTAAAAACACAGGCCACCATCCTGTCACTTTAAACAGCCCTTAATCAAACAGTAACCATAGTTTGATCCTTCTCCAAAGGGTATATTTGAATGACATTAATGAAAAATAAAATAATCATGTCATATCTCTCTCATTCTTTTCTTCTAAGTCGCTCCAAGATATCCAAGTCAGACACAGATAGGTTTGAAGTCACGTGAAGGATATATTTGGGGACAATACTGAGGGCAAGAAATTAAGTGTAGTTAATGGATTCTTCCCCCTCAAAATCACAGAGAAGGAGACAATTCTCAGTAGAAGCATTACTCTCTTTCTAAGTGTCAGCAGAGGGGGAAATATACTTTTTCACTAGATTCAAAGTATTTGGGGAGGCAGACACTCTCTCCACACTCCGTCATCCCAAACTCTCCTAGATCTGGCCACAGCTGCCTACCAATTCATCCCTCCCTCTTTCATCTTATAGACACTGTACTTCAACTGCACGGAGATCCCTGCGTTATTCAACACACAGCATAGCTCTATCCCGTATGCTCCATCCACAAACCACTTCAAGGTCAAGTTCAAGGCCCAGCTCAGAATTCACCTTACTGGTGAAGACTCCCCTGATCTCCTAGTCTGGGAAGCTCAAGGACCTCTCTCCTTATGACCTGCTTCCCTCTGACATGGTCATTATCATTGCGTATCTGGGTCGTATCTTGGAACGTCTTTCTTTCCCACACAATTGACAGTTCTGGGGACTGGGCTTTAGTTAGATCTTTTTTATGTCTGTCTTTTCTCACGAAAAAGAAAAACAGCTCACATTTGAGTAATGGAGACAGTCAATGAACGAGAAAACAAACCAATAAATAAGTAAAATATGTGTTATAGATTATGATAACTTCTAGACCGGAAGATAAATGGATACTACAGTAGAGAATAAAGGAAAAACTTACTAAGCATGGATGATCAGGAAAGAGCCCTCAGAGGAAGTAGAATTTATGCTGAGACCTAAAGGCAAAGAAAGACCCAGGCCCACAATGAACTGGGCCAAGAACAATCCCATAGGATTGTTCCCTAGCAAATGCAAAAGGTGTTCTATGGAAAGAGCTCATTGTGTGCAGGGAACTAGAACATCCGTGTGATGGGAAGTGGTAAGAAACAGGGAGACGGAAGTGAGACTAAGTAAGTACAGAACAGACACAAGTCCAGACCAGATCAGGCTGGACCTTGCAGCCACAGTAAAGAGTCTTGGTTATTCTAAACACAATGGGAAGGTATTAAAATGAATTTAATGAGGGAGTGACATTATTTGACTTATGTTTTTTAAAAGACCATTCTGACTTCTATATGGGAAACAAATGGATTGAGGACTTAGGGGAATAAGAGTGGAAGTAGAGAGTCCAGTTGAGAGGTTATTGCTCCATGACCAACCTCAGTGTCTGATATGGGTAGAGGTGTTCAATAAAAGAGAATGAATGAATAAATGAATGAGTTAGATTACCCTAAGGCTTCCAGAAAGACTGTGGTCAACCAATGCTTTACCAGCTGGTTGTGATTATATCTCTTCCTTCCCCTTAGCACCTACAGCACTTGACTTATTCTGAAAAACTTCCAAAAACCACATTCTGGAAATTCCTCATTCATCTCAGGCCCAGATTTCCCATGTCACAGGATTGCAAAAATCACCATCTTGTCCCAGAAACATTTTATCATGTTTGACATCATTTCTTGCCACTGTTCTTCATTCCTGAGAACAGAAAACAGCCTCCTATTTCTGGCAAAAAAAGAAGGAAAGAAAGAAAAATGAAAGAAAGAAAGAAAGAAAGAAAGAAAGAAAGAAAGAAAGAAAGAAAGAAAGAAAGAAAAAGCAGGTTCTGTTCCAACCAGACAGAGAAGAAAAGGTGAAGAGAAGTGGGGGAAATTCTGATGGGGACTTTCATCCCCTTTTCAGGAAGCTGGCTGTGAGCCATAGTTGTAGTTTTGACTCTAAACCTATAAAACCTCAGCATCCCCAGTGGAGCCAGGAGGGGCGGGCTCTTGACACGCAGAGTTCCTGAGCAGCACAAGTATCCACTTTTCCTCAGCAATCTCCTGCTTTATGAGCTGGGCTGCTCTGAAGCCTGGATAGACGCATTTCATGCCGAGTTTAGGGTGAAAGAAATTTGGCAGGTTCTATTCCCCGGGTGCTCTGGAAAAAAGACCAGGATTGTTGAACATAAGCTGTGCTGGACTCATTCCTAAACCAACAGGAATCAGCTGCTCTTTGACAGTGGGGTCTGCTAACAAATGGGAAATTCTTCAAGGGGAACAGAAATAAAGGGAACGAAGAAGGCACTGAGTATTCCATACAGATATGACTCCAGCAGAGCTTTTCCCCCACTATCTTCTAGCTCCTATGAGGACCATTACAAGGGACATAGAAGTAGTTCTCCAACCGACATACTTATAAAAAATGTAAAAGCAATAAAGTTAAATGAATTTTTGAGCTAGAGAATTTAATGATCAAATAGTCCTGCTTCTCATGAGGAAGTTGACATGCAAAGGTAGGGAGTGACTTCTCAAATCTACCAAGCTATTAAGGGCACAGCAGAAAGATATCCCAGGTAACCAAATTCCAGTCGGTCCAGCCTCCTTCTGACACCATGCATGCCCTGTTTGTTTTTCCAGAGACACTGGAAAGTGATAAAGGATATTGACTCATCGTACAGACCTAAAATGGAATCTCTGTGAGACACTCACCACATCTGTGACCCTTTACAGGTTTCTTCCCAGGAAACAAATGGGAATAATATCACCTACCTCATAAATATAATAAATGAGACGATGACTATAACGTCTGTGCCCATGTGTTCACCAAATACTTTACTTCCTTCTGGATATTGAGGAAAACTGTTTTTCCAGCCCTTTGCAGTTAGGTGGGACCATATCATGAGTTCTGGCCAAGAGAAGGTATACAGAAGTGGTATGTCTGTTCTCAGAAGTCCACACACACCACTTTCTTCCTGTTGTCTTTCCACAATGACTACATTGAAGATGGCAGCATCTCAAAATAGTAGGAACTGGATTCTTGAATCACTGTGTGAAGGAAAGTCACCTAACCGATAACATCCACGTTGAATTCTGTGAGTGAGAAGAGAACATTTTTGTGTTAATCCATATTTTAGAGGATTGTTTGTTACAGCACCTACTGTTATTTACTCTGACTAATATAGTAAAGACTAATTAAATGATAGCTATTATAAATGGTATATTTTGCTTTATTTAGAATCTGTACTAGCTACAGATTCTTATAATCAGAACTTATTTTAACAATACTATGATGACCAACTCTGCTGAGAGACAACATTAAATTCTGAAGCCTTCGGTTTGTGAATCATTGTAGAATTCATCTGCTCTGTATAATGTACTTTGTAATGTAATCTCACTGTATATAGCATTTTAATTTATCAAAAGTCAGCAGTTAAGGGGAGATCTCATTTTTTAAAAGCATTCATTTAAGTGATTAGTAAGTTCCAGACATTGTTCTAGGTATTACCACATATGTTGTCCTATGCTAGCCTCAAAGTAGCACTCTAAGATTGTGAATAACTATTATTCCCGCCATGCCCACTCCCACCTCAGGTATCTTATACATTCCATTCTTTCTGCCAAGAATATTCTCGCTCCGGACATCTGCATGGTTCACACCCTAGCTTTGTTCAGGTCCGTGACCACTCTGTCTGAAACAATGTCCTTCTGCCACCCACATGACCAATCCCCATTCTTCTCTGTCTCCAGTGTACATATCTTGCTGTTCATTCTCAGCACCATTCAGGCCTGGTGGACCAGAGCCCAGTCTCTGATGAAAAGGGCGCTTCTTAACCAAGGCCACACTGGGTTCTCATGTTCCCTCAAACTTATTATTTTAAGAATAGGAAAGAAAAATGTTGAAGGTTATATAAAAAAAAAAAAAACAGTATGTTGAAGGTTACATAAACAACATAAGCAATAGTATGAATCACTATTTTTTAACAAAATGAAAAAAAAAGATATGCCTTTAGGCAAGTATGAATGAATACTCTCACATTTTGTTCTGCATTTTTTAGACCATCCTTTAGAGATCGTGCCCCTTCTTTCAATATCTACATGTTAAAATGTTACGATGACCCTTGCTAAAATCAAGAGCTATTGCCAATTATGTTATTGATGGATCTTGGCACTGACACTGAAAACCAGTGTCTCTCCTGAATAAGGACAAAAAACCCTGGTGATAATTCTTCTGCAGAAGTTACCAGTATTTGCAGTTTATTAAGAACAATGAATAAGGATTTTCTGAAGATGCCTATAAAGAAAAGCAGGCACTTGGTCCCCATGGAAGTCATCCTTTTGGAGCATGTCTGGTGACTGATGAAATGGGTTTTGTGTAAAATGTAAATTCACATTTTGTGGAAACTGGAAGTTCATTCATCTTAATCATTTCTGTTATAGTCTATGACGGCTTCTGAAAATTGCCAGAGTAGGTTTTTTATTTGATCTTTCAACATTATTGGAGGTCATATAAACAGGGTTATATGAAGTCTTTCACTGCCAATTAATGTAATTCTAAATCAACATTCTGTCAATGATGTGCAGATTTTACAGCATAAGGAAGAAGAGAGAAGAGCTCATTTTTTCCTTCAAATGGATTTCCCTGCTTTTGGTTAATGCTTAATTAAAAAGAGGGGGAGATGGGAATTCCCTGGTAGTCCAGTGGTTAGGACTCAGTGCTTTCACTGCCATGGCCCGGGTTCTATCCCTGGTAGGGGAACTAAGATCCTGCAAGCCGTGTAAAATGGCCAAAAAATAAATAAATAAATAAGAGGGAAGAAGCAAGGAAGAAGAGATGGAGGAAGGGAGAGAAAGGAGGGAGGGAGAGAAGGAAGGAAAAATTCTACTTAATTTATTTTAAGATGTTTTGGGAAATTAATCCTTTCCTTATTTTCATCTTAAGAAAAAAACTTAGAGTTACTGAAAGGTTAAAAATATCCATTTTCTATGAAATTGGATGTCTAAATGGTATTCTAATTTTATAATCTAAAATGTGACTCTTTCTGAACCTAACATGTAGGAGACTTATTTTTAGCTAATAGATTTAGCACAGGGAACTAATTTTTTTTCATGGAAATGAAAAACAGACCAAATTTCATTTATTCGTGGAATATCAGCCCTGCCATTAAGTGTAATTTGCTTAACTTACATATGTCTTCAAGGATTTCAGGGACAATACTTTCCATAAGTCTCTACAGATACAAGGAGGAACTGCTTTCGTGTGAAAATCTTTATAAATTCTGGATTAATGTTTTTCCTTCCCCCTTATAATTCTATAGGAAATCTCCCAGGGTTGTATGAGAAAAATTTTATTGTCAAGTAAATTATCTCACTAACTTCTACAATATCCTTGTAAAAAAAAATGATACGCTTCAAGCTAATAAAGTTAGAAAGAGTCAATAGATGAAGTAGAATAATCCAATGAATAGGTGCTTTCCTGATCTAGCCATCTGTGATCTACAGGGACTGCCTTGTTTCAGGCGCTCCATGTTTTGCACTTCAGGATACATTCAACCTCTAGAGTTAGACCTTCGAGGTGGAATCCCAGTCTGTCTCTTACCCTCTGTGTGACCTTTGTCCTCATCCTTAAAACAGGGGAAATGACATTCTCTACTTCTGGTTTGCGAAGAGAACTAAGTCACCTACTACATGACAATGACCGTCTCCATGTCGGCCATGCTACCCCTATTATCATTGTCATCTTCATCTACCACCATAGCTTCAAATTTAACCCTATGTCTGATCTTGCCTTCTTTAAATCTATCCTCAGGGCTTCCCTGGTGGCGCAGTGGTTGAGAGTCCGCCTGCCGATGCAGGGGACACGGGTTCGTGCCCCGGTCCGGGAGGATCCCACATGCCGCGGAGCGGCTGGGCCCGTGAGCCATGGCCGCTGAGCCTGCGCATCCTGAACCTGTGCTCCGCAACGGGAGAGGCCACAACAGTGAGAGGCCCGCGTACCGCAAAAAAAAAAAAAAAAAAAAAAAAAAAAAAAAAAATCTATCCTCAAACTTGCATCCAGAGTGAAGTTTCTAAAAGAGAAACTTGATCATATTTTTCCATGCATTAAATAATATAATGTTTCTTCATGGTCCATAGAATAGTGTCCAGAACCCCTAGAGTGGCAGATTATACCTTTCAAAATCCAAGCTTTGCTTCCTCTCTGCTATCTTCCCCCATCCTTCTTCTCTCTTCTCTTATTTCCTGTCCTTGCTCTGAACTTTCAGCCACACAGAGCCGTTTGATAAGCATGAAGACTACCTTCCATTTACTTGCACTCCTCTGTGCTTCCCTCTGCCTAGAACTTTCTTTCCAATCTTATCTTCAAAAGGTTGGATCAAAAAAATTTTTTTTTCTTAAAGCAGAAAACCCCAGTCTCACCAATGCACAGAGGAAGGGAAACGTAATCTGCTCCAGTGATGTTCAAAGAGGAGCAGGTGCCAATTTGCTTACCAAAGAGAGGATCCATTATGAACTCATCAGGCCTGCTGCTTTGCACATTCCCACTGTGGCCTAATTGCTTGCACTGTTAATGTAGTCATAATCTATGCATTCCCAAAGTCATCCTGGACAGCTCACAACACATCTTAAGAAGGGCACAGATTGAACCAACACTTTAAAAATATTGGGAAATGATAAACATAGCATTCTGTTTAATTAAATATGTGGCTGCACTTAAACTTGGAGATAATTTCTTCTTGTGCCCTGCTGAACTGTACTTGTACATATAGGCAATAAGATAGCTACTTCTCAATTAGTTTTGGTAAGTGAGTAAAAGAACAGGACAGATAGCTTAAATATACTGATAATTTCTATTTGGGATTATGGTGCATTTGGGGATACTATAGAGGTTATTTATAGGACCCATGAATACCTACACCCTGCCAAGGCTTTATCACCCCTTCTTATGAAGTCCTGGAGAGAGACATATGCACAAGAGAAAATAGAAAACAAAAAAATCAAGTGTCACTTTATTTTATTTATTTATATATGATATAACTAAATATTATATTTATTATAATTAGGTGGACTTTCACCTGAAACTCCAATTATAAGTTCTTTGGTTAGTTGGGCTGGAGACATGACTTGGATCACATAATACACAAAAGCCTAAGGAGCTTTACCTACCCTCCAAGTCTAGGCATGAATCCACTATTCTCTGGGTGACCCCATGTAAAACAAAGACTTAAGAGATTAACAACTAGAGTATACATTTAAGAATATTAGAGAGAGTCACATTTGGGGCTTCTTCTATGTAGAATTGTTAGATTACTACTATCTTTGTCTTTAACAAAGATAAGACAAAGAAAGAAGATCATAGCTACGTAGGCAACCTTATAACAGTTATCCTGCCCACTAGTCTACATAGTCTGGATAGTGTCCAGAATACCACTTTGCCTGTACCCTCCAACTTACTTTTGCTTATAACCTTCTGGGTCAACACTCTGGCCTTGAAGCCATGGGATAAGTCAGTTCCAGACTCTAAACTTAGTTTCTTCACGTTTCAAGTGTTTCAAGTGATGTTTAGGCAAGAGGCATCTGTGGTTCTTTCCAGCTCTGATGTTATATTATGTGACCATAAATAAACATTACCTTCTCTAAAGCAAGAGTATTAGTGAACTCCAGTACTTCTCCCGATAGTGAAATGAATTCCTTTTGGATGTAAATTTTATTTTCATAGTCCACACACTTCTATCCCTAGGCAACTCTTTTATAGGAGTCTGATGAGAGAAGATGATGGACTCAGCAAACATCTATCCTCACTCTCAGAATGCCCTCAAATACTTTAATTCAGAAAGCTCAGAGCATAAAAAATTAGGAAATTTACTTAATCTGCTTTCTAGAGAATTCTAATGAGAAGCAACATAGTCAAAAACAAGGACTAAGAATTTCCCACACGAACATGATGGGATAGTCAGCATTTTTTCACTTCTCTTCCAAGAAATCATGTTTTTAAAGTACAATTTTTTTTAAATGCTTTAAACTCTGCAACATGCATTTTCAGTATAATGCAGATATGACATTATGACACATATGATCCACAAAGTCCAAAACACATATAAAAAACTGCCAAAACCTGAGATTGGCAGAAGGTCCATGGGAGGGAGAGATGAAAGAAACACACTGAGTGACAAGAGGGCCCGACACTGAAATCTCAGGAAGCGTCATTAAAGATACATTTCCTAAATGTGAGGGCCATGATCTAACGTGCAAACGCTATCACCCTTCTTTGCAAAAGGTGAGAGAACTGAGTGAGCACGTTTGGCGGGGAAACAGAGAAAGCTCCACTGACAAAGAATCAGGTCAGTGATATTTGCAAGGATCAGGGTAACCAAGGACAAGGAGAGGGCCTCTAGGGTGCAAATATTTTGAGGCTATTCTCCCACCCGTTGGAATCACCTGAAAATAGGTGGTCTGAAAAAACCTATTTCATTAAGAGATGAGTCATACAACAGGAACAAGGCATCATTCAAGGATACTATTGAAAACTAAGGACAAGAGAAGCAACATTTCCCAGGAGATGAAGATTTGGCCTAGGAAGAAAGTTGGGAACAAGCATGCCATGAATCAAAACATATTAATAAGGCAGTTGCTGTTATTAAAGAGGACCTCGAGCCAAAATGTAGAAGGTATGATAAGACCCCAGGTAGAGGTTAGAGATGAGCTGACCTCACTGAGGAGAGATGTAGAAGAAAGGAGCAAAGCCATCTTACACACACACACACAGAGAAAGCAGAAGGAAAACTAAGGGACTAGATATTACAGAAAATATAATGAGTTGTAAAAGATAAAAGTAAGGAAAGCAAAAAGAAGTGAGGGAAAGAAAGAAAGAGGTAAAGAAAGAAGAAAAAGAAAGAGAGAAGAAGAGAGAAAGAGAGAAAGAAGGAAAGAGAAAGAGGGAGGGAGGAAGGAAAAGAATTTTTAAAGAGTAAAGAAATCTATAGTAGTAGAAAGCAGTCAGGCAAAGGGGAGCATATATATATATATATATATATATATATATATATATATATATATATATGCATATATATATATTTATTTATGTTCATATGTAAAACACTAGTATATGCATAAAGAAATTTTGGTAAGAGTCATAAGATTTGAGGGAAGACTTTTTATCAATACTAGACAGCATTTTATTTATTTTTAATTTCTGGATTACATGAATTATTCCATGTAAAGTTTTTTAAAATAGAAAAAAAGAACAAGATAGAAACATACTAGGAAGGATGGAAAAGTAACAGGCTTAATTCAACCATTTACCTATTCAGATGTATTCAGCAAACATTACTGAATGCCATTCTATGTCAGGCACTGGTCTAGTACTGAGTATGCAACAATAAAGAAAGCAGATAGAAATCTCTGTCCTTGTCAACTTTCATTCTAAAGGGGGGAAATGGACAACAAACAAAAAGACAAACAAAAACATATTATATATCAAAAGATAAACTATGGATAAAAATAAAACACAGTAAGAGAGATAGAGCTTGCCAAAGGAAAAAGAGGTTGCTGCCTTAGGTAGGGTAGTCAGGGAAGGCTTCATAGTTTCCCTTGAACACTTGGACGCAGTGTCCCTTGGACACTTGGGCAGGGACCTATAGTGAGGGAGAATGCTATGCAAATATCCCAGGCAGAAGGAAGGAGAAACATTAAAAGACAGAAATATCTTGGCTTTTTCGAGACTGTATGGAGCCCAGCATGGCCAGATTGCTCGAAGATAGAGGTGAGTGGAAGGAAATACAACCAGAGATTTTAACGGGGGCCAGTGTATACATGGCTTTGAATACCATTTTAAGGATTTTATCTTTTTCTCTGAGTGAGAGGAGAAAATGTTGAAGAGTATTAAGCAGAGAAGTGATAAGATCTGATTTCTATTTCATTTAAAATGATCACTCTGGGTGCTGTGTTAAGTTAGCTACTACTTAGAGCTAAAGCCAAAAGAGCTAGACACTATTTTCACTACGATAACCACTGACGGTTGGGGCTTCTCAAAATTTTAAGCAGAGCTAGAAGTTAGAGAATTGGCTTCTCCAAAAACAGTGGCCTCCACTCCCTCTCCACACCTGCCTTGTCAATATAAAGGAGAATCCAGGACAGAAGGAGAGTGCCTTTGAGAAGTGAAGGGGGGAACTTTTGAATTATTGTGCAAATTATTGGGAGGGTTTCTTTTAAGAAGGGGTTCTCATTCTCTGATTTGTTATCAGCCTAAGTGTAAATTTCTAGAATTGCCTCTGAGGTACCAGAAAAGAAGATTAGAGGATTGGGAAGAGATGGCACAGTGGGGACCTGCCTGAAGGACAAAAGGACAAGACAAGATTGCCTCCAAACTCAGTTTCAAAAGGTACAGAAGTCAAATCCCAAGAATTGCCTTCAGTCTCAAGAGTTAGACAGTAAAAGAGATTGAGGAGGTATGGTGTTGTTAGGGTCACCCCAGGGGCTTCCAAAGCAAGAGGGTATCGGTGAGGGGTGGTAGATATAAGGAAGAGAAGCTATCAGAGGCTCTTTCTTGGCACCAGCTGTATATGTCTGCCGGGCCATGGCACCAAATCTTCCAGGAGTGTCAGTGAGCTAGAACACAAGTTTTGGAAACACAAAGAAAAGACTTCCAGGGCTTCTTATAAAAAAGAAGACATTTGTGTTTTCTGTCTCTATTTATGGAGACAGAAAACTCTCAAAACTGGAGAAAACAGCCTTCCCTCTCTATACCAACTTGCATACTGTCTGCATAACTCTGTGATTATAGTGATTTTGCATGGTGCATAGGCAAATACTTTTTTAAAAATTAATAGTACATATAACTTGCAAAAAGGGCTCCCCCAAAATGAGGAGATAACAAAATGGCTGAAATTTGGAAATCTGTGATCCAATTCAATGCACTTACTTGATATACCATGAAAGTGAAGGAGGGAATGTGACTTTCACGAGGTCACATAGCTAGTTAGTAGTAACGCTAAGTATAGCTCACAGCTCCACTCTCTTACTTCATTGCAGGATCTCACAAAGCTGATCAGAGAAGCAGACAGCACAGTAATCATGTGACATGAGGATGTGGGCATATTTATGCCCACAGCAACTTGTACAATCTCCAAAAAATAAATGGTCGCACACAGAGAACACACAGAGCCATGAACCAAAGCTCTGGAGCACTTACTCCACAGTGTTATACCGATAATTTACAATGCTATTGAAATTACAGCAGAATTATGGCACGCCCACCCCCTAATAGACCTGTGTGCATAGTCTTGAGAAAGACAAATGTGCTGGCAGGTCTAGCTGCAGAAATGAGATTAAATGCCTCCCACCCCCCATCCTGCCATCGATTTTTGTAGCCCTCCCATTAACGCGATACTTCACATACCACCTCACCATCGTTTCTCAGAGGTGAAGATGTAGTTTTAGAGTATAAATAATTAGACCCTCAAAATCCAAGGTGACAAATCTTGCACGCCTCCCGTTGCCATGATTCAGGACACGTAAATCGGAGCCTCTTTTGAGGATGTGTGCATGAGAAGACGTTTACAGTATGATACTGCTTTGTGTTTCTCTTTCTTTCTCTTTCCTCCATTTGCCCACCATTGTCACTGGATGTGAATCAGTTTTATAGGGTCACTGTATAAATCAGGATTTTTTGTAAAAAGTTGGGGGGGACTCTTACACAATGACAGTTATACCAAACAGGGAGAGTCCCTGGCAAACAAGGGCATGTGTTCATCCAAGTTTGAGGTCATAACCCTTTATATCAGTAGCGTTGGTCTGTGCTTTCTCGTCTCTTATAAAATGCTTTTTCTGTGGGTTGCTAAATATTGCCAAAGAGATAATGCAATAAGAGGTAATAAACTTAATACTTACAGTGGCTACCGTTTATTGAGTACCTACTTTGTGGTTCTAAGAGTCTAGAGTAGTGATTAAGAACATTAGATTGATTGTAACAAGCTGGTAGATTGTTCAACCACTCTGTGCCTCAGTCTTTAATAAATAAAGCACTGGTAGGGGCTTCCCTGGTGGCGCAGTGGTTGAGAGTCCGCCTGCCGATGCAGGGGACACGGGTTCGTGCCCCGGTCCAGAAATAGCCCACATGCCACGGAGCGGCTAGGCCCGTGAGCCATGGCCGCTGAGCCTGCACTCCGGAGCCTGTGCTCCGCAACGGGAGAGGCCACAACAGTGAGAGGCCTGCGTACTGCGAAAAAAAAAAAGCACTGGTACAAACTAGCACTCAAAGAGGTGGGCTTTGACAATTGTGTGCAGAGTTCTTTGTACGTAATAGTATCTAATGCTTTCAGGAGCCTGATGAGGTGAATATCATTAACCTAATTTTTCATATGAGAACACTGAGGGTCTGCAAAGTTAACCTACTTTGCTGAAGTCACAAAACTCTTTAGAAGTTGGAAAGTTTGTATTCAAACTCAAGTCTATCTGACATGTCTTCACTCTTGCCTATTTTACTGTCTCCCATGGTAAGTCCTAAACTAGTGCTGGCTGAACAAAAGTTGAAATGCTTTGTTTAACCTAGGCTTACATACTTATTGATTTACTCACCCATTCCACACTCTTAAGGCATTTTATGTTTGTATTTACTTATTTGTTTGCTGTCGACTTATACAAACTCATCTCATTCCAGAAGATTTATGGAAGTTTATAAAAACACATGCATTTTGTAAAAATATATTAAGAATTCAGGAAGAAAGGGAATAAGAGTAGAGAAAAAATAAGAGGAAACCAAGGATGAGGCTGGTATTCAAAATGTGAGCAAGCTTTTACTGAGCTGACACCATGTAGGAATTGGGGATTTCAAACTAAAATCACAAGGTCCCTTCTTTTCATAAGCTTGGGTTCTAATGGAGGAAATAAATACACAAACAATTACAGGGTACAAGGCAAAATTGGAAAAAATGTACAAGACCCACTGGGAGCATATCAGGAAGTCATGCCCCATCAAAACCACTCATCACAGTCTGAGAGTCCCCTAGTATGTCTGGTTGTTGTCTGTCTTCCTGCTATGTTGTTTACAGCTGTACCTCCTTTGCCTGCCACATTAGAAGTGCTTCATGAATGAGTGAATGAAGAAAGCTCAATGAGGATTTTTTTAAAAAGTGTTTTTTGCACAGCTTGTAAATTGCAGAACTATCTCAGTTCTATCTGCTTCCCCTAGACCTTGGAAGTGACCTGCTCAGGAAATTACATCTTACAAACACTGAAACGAGGCAAAGATTCAAAAATACTTCGTGGGGGAGTGGGTCAGTGAGTACATATCGACCCTCAAGCAAAAAAGGGGATGGACATTACTAAGGTAATAATGGTACATCTAGAAAAACTAGCATGTCACAGATGAATGATTTGTCCAACTTGACATACCCTGTAAGAGACCAGTGAGGTGTTTAAATTCAACTCCCTCTGGCTCCATGTCTGTCTACATTCCACCAGCCCTCCCTGCAGAGATGAAATTGGGCAGGAGATCTGAGAAAATACCTGGATAAAGAGAGTAAGAGGGAGCGTAAGAGGTTTAGGGCATAAAGAAGGACAAAGGAAGGTGGAAAGTCAGAATATACAAACACTTATCGATTCACTCTAAAAAACAAATTTCAGCAACAGAGAAAAATTGCTGTGCATTAATCAATGCATCATTAAAATGCATTGAGACAGACCGATGGCATTAGCCTTTTGAAAATTTACTAGTTTAGCTCCTTTTTTAGTTTCTTCACATTTTCTTGTCTAGAAATCTCACCGTGTGCTTTGGAAACTGGTTTGAGAATCAGGAAAGAACTCTTGGTCAAGTTCTAGAAACTCCATATTCTAAAACTAGTTTTTTTCATCTGTAACAGAAAGCTGAGGCAGTAACTTCCCTTCCTTGGGGCTTCGGTTTCTGCTTGTGACAAGTGAAGAATGTGGAATCAGTTTTTCCCCAGGATCTTTCTAGAGCTGTCAGGACAATAACAGGAGACCTGGTTCAGGGCCCAACACTGTATCTTTTTTTGTCTCATCTCTTTTGTGTTTGTCAATTATTTCCTGCTGAAAGAAGTTGGGATAAAATAGAGAAAAAGTACATAGAGCTTTGGAGTTTGAGGATCTATTTATATTAGCTTGTTTGAGGCAGGACTGTCATCTGCCAGCCCTATCTTCCAGGTCTTTGCAGATCCATTGAGGTCATGAATATGTAAGCACTCTAGTAATTACCATTGGCAATAACATAAAAGAATCAGTTGTAATAATACTATTTTTACAGAGACCTAGGAAGTAGTCTGTTTTCAAGAAAGGTTAAAAGCCTTTTCCTAGAAGACAGATTAGACATAAGTAGAGGCAGAAAGTCTGCCAATATTTTCTTTCAAACCACTCTGTAGTAAACTCTGTGGCTGATTAAGAATAAACTAATACAAAATAAAACGAATGGAAAATATAAAAGGAAATAAATTTAATTAAAATATAAGATATGGTCCCTCTTATGTGGTTGAGAAGATAGATTGGGGCCCAGAACACTAACAAGAAACAACGTAGTAAATGAGGATGTATGAAGTACCCATTTTGTCTTGTAACTTTCATAGCAACCCTATGTGCTAAACCAGATATTGGAAGACTGGACTGGGGAGGCTTCAGTTTCTTCATCTATAATAGCGGTCAAACTTGGTACAGGGAAAGGAGACAGAGGGCAAGTTCCCCACTCAAGTGCATACAATGAACCTGTCCCTAAAAAGCCCCCTGATGTCAGGAAATGGGGAGTCCAGGAAGGGAGGAGGGTGGGAAGCTGAGAAGCTGCAATGTATGTGTACTTTGTAAAAGAGGCATCCCCCTCTCAGCTCTGTTTGATACTTAGTTTGCACAATTTACTTGGAACATAGGCTACATTTTGTAAAAGATGCCAGAAACCTGTATTATGAGAGTTTTTAAAATCTGTGGATTTTTAATGCTGATAAATGAATTTTTAAAAAGTATCTTCTAGGTGGTTAAAAAATACTGGCAGTTTTACATCTTTGGACTAGATGATCTCTAACATCTTTTACTGCTCTGACATTCTAAGATGCTATGAGATGTACATTGGTATAGGAAACTGCCTCAGAACAGATCTGTAGGTCATGGGGTAACACTGGGTACTAATAATCACAGCAGTATCGTTATCATCTTATACACACTGACAAATAACCACTTGCAAACCACTTTAGCACCCATTTTGTCTTATAACTTTCATAACAACCCTATATGCTAAGCCCGGTATTGGGGAGACTTAAATTTAAAGGCTGTTAAAGAGCTGGTATATGATCCCATGGTAGGTTAATTAGAAAATTAGGACTGAAGGATGTTGTCTAAAACGGTATGGATGAGCGTTGTCTTACTAGGATGACTAAGCTATAAGAGGGACCATGTTCTCTGCTGATATCTGGGCCCCCTTTGAACAACAAGCACACTGGGATAAAGGAGGGTGTGTGAGAGCCACTGCCCACTGAGGGGCAGGTTGGGGGGAAGTGGGTAATGGGACTTCTCTCTTGGTGTTTCCCTCTCCACAGAGGAGCTCTGGTAGGGCAACAAGCCTGATCCTGCCAAGAATCTGGCAGTGCTTGTGAAACCAGTTTTTGAGAGACTCGCTAGCATGGCCATCCAACAGCTATAATGAACTCTCGTCACTGTGTTGGGAAAGATATCAGTTCTTTCGCTGCTGGATGTTGGGAGGTCTGAGAGTGCTGGAGGAGAGGTTGGTGGAGCCAGCATGGTGGTGGTGGGCACATGGGAGGCTCAGGCCAGCAGCCACTTACCAAACAGCATGAAAATGTCTCAGTATTTGAGCAACCAGTAGGGCTGTAGTGTAACATCCAGCCTGGCTATAAAGGACAACACACTTTTAAGTAAAAAGGCTCAAGTTGTCCAGTGATGTAAGACTTCCCAGAGAAAATGGCTAGAAATCCTTTTTGTGGTTTTCTGTTTGTTTGGTTTTTTACTGTAAGGCATCATTTGGATTGACAGGACAGAGAGAATCTAGAAAGGAAGCGGTTAGACTCATTGTTTTGTGAAATTTTCAAACAAAATGGTTTCTATAGAAGTTGAAAGCTAGTGACAAACAATGCCAACAACAAAGACAACAGTAGCTACCATTTAACCAGTGCTCGTTAAGTTCCTGGAACTTTGCTAAGGGGCTAGATTATAATTGGATTTCACCCTTACACCCGCTGTCTGAGGTAAACAAAGTAGCCCCAAGTTAAAGATGAGAAACTCTGGGGTTCAGAGAATTTTAATGACTGAACAAGGAACAAACTGGTAAAATCATGGGCTTTGCAATCAACCTGCCTGGATGTGAACTGTGGTCCTGTCACACACTTACTGTAAATGTCCTTTTTAAGAGGAGAATTTCTAAGACTAAGATGAGGGTATCAAAAGCCTTTGGAGCTAGGAGTAGGAAAGCAGGAAAGGAGTGTCCATTTACTTCCAGCCCAATAAAACTTTCCATTAATCAACGTATATTGAGTTCCAACCATGTGTGCAGAAGGTGCAAGTTCCTCCAGAGAATATGGAGGGAAGTATAAAACATGGTTTTCCACCAAGGAAAATATGATCTTTGGTTGGAGGGGAGGAATTGATGTCACAGGCACTCTGGCATAGTACGAAGCATACCTGTCTCGAATTGGATGCTCTGAGATTGATTCCTAGCTTTGCTCATTACAAGTCACATGGCAGGGGTAAGTTGCTTACCTCTTCAGAGCCTCAGTATCCTCATGTGTAAGCTGGAGATGGAAATAAGGCCAAACTCATAAAACTATGAAAATCAGATAAAGTAATATAAATGTATCCTAGACACTGTAAAAGGGTATTCTGAAATAAACTGTTATTTTGGCAGGAAACAGAGGAAATTAAGCAAGAGATGTAAATACAATAAGCATCCAAGAGAAGCTGATTTCCAAGAATGTTTATCATCTCTCAGTGGACTTACAGCGTCTCAGTGCCTAGGTCTCCCATCTACCACTCTTTGTGCGTGTTCTTTCTCTCTCTCCTTTTTAATTGAGAAACTTCATTTCCTTATTCCCTTGAGCTATTTCATAGGTCATTGCTCTTTAGGGATGGAGGCTATTTCTGCTATTCTGTTTCCTTTTCATTCAACCATGCAATACTTGTTCCATATCTGGCTAGCTCACTCTGGAAGGGGACAGCAAATTACATATCTCTGGGCGCTTGGTGGAAGTCACTTACCTAGATTTAAATCCCCAATAACGTTTGTGGGGGTTTTTTGTAAATAAAGTTTTATTGGAACACATCCACCACATTCTTTTATGTATGTCTGCTTTTAAACTACCATGACAGAATTGTAAATCTCCAATAACATTTTAAATACTTAGTATTAGCCAGGTCCATAAATATGTCTGAGATAACCACCATCATTTCTGTATGAACAGTGATATCCAATAAATTTTGGAATCTATGAATTGCTTGCAATACAAAGTGTTAAAGACAGAAACAATTAGTTGTTTGGATGTGCAGGTCTGAGAGTCCGTATCATATACATATGTGTATGTAGTGGACTCTTCCTGAGAGGAAATATTTCATTGTCTTCTTAGAAAAAGTTACACCAGATGATGCCAAACATCACTTCTCATGGTTTTTGTCTTCATAACGGAATAAAAGAATGAGATTTATTGATTATTTTTGTTAAAATTCACTATTGTCTTCACTAAGATAATAAACCGAGGGTCTACTTGTCAAGATCTGCACATTTTTCTCTGATGAAGTTCCTTTCATTCTTATGCTCCAAACGTCTATGTGAGTAAATGCCAAAAATGTTGGAGAAAAGGGAAGAAAAGGTTGTGATAAAAGGAGGAATAGTGTCTTTTCAAAAAGAGGATAAGGGAAGAAGAAAACAGCGGGTTTACTACCTTCCATGAACTCTGTGTAAATCACTGACCCAGAGCTACGTGTTGTCATTAATAACAGCTGCAGGCTTTAACTGAACACTCATGCCCTGCCATGTACTGGACTAAACACTTAGAAAGCATTGTTTCATTTTATTCTCAATAACATAATGAAGTTAAACAATTTGCTCAAGATCATGCATTTAATAATTGAAGAGTTTTGTCAGTGATCAAATGGGTAATTCTGCTTAATTCCATGGTTCTCTATTAGAGGCTTCATGTGTCCACAGATACAAACCACATCCTGAGAGATAAAGGAAAAATTTGATGTCCAGGCATCTTAACACCTTTAACGTAGTTCCATATTAGTTTAGATCTTGATCGAGGATGAGGATGGATACTAGTTACTGGACACTTAAATCTCCACAATCTACACCCCTTACCATGGCCCACAATGACCTGCTTGATATGAGCCCCAGCACATCTCGAGTCATAGCCTCTTCCTGTGGTAGATTTTTAAAAGGCCACAAATACTTTGCAATGCCCCCCATCAAGAAGTGAAATCATTTTCCTGATCTCTTGATTCTGGGCTGGTCTGTGACTAGTTTGACCAGCAGAATTTGGTGGAAGTGATACTGTGTGTCTTCTGAAGCAGGGCCTCAAGGGACATCGCAGCTTCTCCTTCATTCTCTCAAATACTGCTTCCACATGAAGAAGCTCAAACTAGCCTATGAGAGCCATGGTCCATCCAAGAACCAGTAGCAGCTGCCAGAGCAGTCCCCATCCAGCCCCTAGAATGACTATGGTGGCAAGACATATCTTAAGCCACTAATTTTGGGGGTGGTTTGTTAAGTGGCAACAGATAACTGGGCTACCATCACACTTCAGGCTCTGGGCTCCAGCCTCTCTGTTCTTCTCTCAGTTCATGGTACATGCCATTGTCTTTCCCACTGCAGGGACTTTGCACATGTGAGCCCTATACATGGAAAATTTCCCCCTCCTGTCTTGTCCAATGGTTTACTCCTTGTCATCCTTTAGGCCACAGTTTAAAAGTCACCACCAGAGAAAATCCTTTACTAACCATCT
Organism: Hyperoodon ampullatus; assembly: GCF_949752795.1. NCBI lineage: Eukaryota > Metazoa > Chordata > Mammalia > Artiodactyla > Ziphiidae > Hyperoodon > Hyperoodon ampullatus. Next base: position 66,303,076 of record NC_136930.1, on the reverse strand, counting down.
ATGTACAGTAGATTTCTTATTATCCAAATCAGCCCCTTGCTTAGTTTTTTCACTGCATGTATAACAATCTGCTATTGGTTTGTCATTGCCTATTTTCCTCCTACCCAACTCTAAGCCCCATGAGAAGAGATAGAGAGAATGTTTGCCGTTTCCTCCATTGCATCCTGGGAGAGTGCCTCAGAGGGTCTCATCCACAATCCCTTAGATCCCTTTACCATTTTTGTGCACACATCTGCCTAGAGGCCTGTCACTCTCAACAGCCAGCACTTACTTCTCTTTTTGGAGGACTGCCCCCATGGCTGCTGAAAGCCAGCTGGATTTACCTGTAATGAAGCACAGAGAACTGAAGACTAGGAATTTGGAGAGCCCAGGCCAATGACCAGGGAGTGGGGTAGTGCGTATAAATACTTCAGCCCCCTTATCCCCGGACAGAACAACTCTGGGGTATGATCCACACTGCCTGCACTACTCATCCACAGGAGTGAGCAAAGTTCCCCTCCATGGGACCATCTTAGCTTATTTTCTTATTGTGTCCAAAGTAAGTGTATACCCTTGGTTGGCATCCCTCCTGTCCCTGTCCCGTTTCCCCAATCTCCTGCAGGCTTTAATGTGAACACTTCCTAAAATAAGTCTCTTTCATACAAATCCTAGTGTTGGAATCTGCTTCTGGGAAAGTCACCCTAAGACAGTGTGTTGACTGAATAAATTCATTACAGCAATTCTGGGTTTCTACACATTTGCTTTTCACATGGACATCATTAACCCCACCTCATAATCGGAATCCAGATATATTCTGCAGCATCACTGACCTTTGCAGCCTTGTTTGTGCAATTATTTCAATGTTTTACTGCAACTTGCCCTGGTGTTTTATAAAGATGAGTGGGAAGTGCAAAAACGTAAACACTGACACTAGCTGCTAAACAATTGAGACAAAGATAAAAACCACTCGGTGTGCTGAAAACAGGGAATCTTTGATTATATCGGAATCCCCGGTGGACTGAAGCTGGTCGTCTGGATGTTCAATTGTGAAGAGTGAGTACCACATTAAAGAACATATGGGAAATTCTGGAAATAGATCATCTGGGACTGTATTGAAAAATGAGGCTTATTGAAAGACATGGAGAAATCTTTAAAAAGTATGGAAATTATGAAAATTGGCACAAAAACCCCTTCCAGAGTTCCAAAGACTAAGAAGTTTATGGAAGCAGAGAGAAGTTATCAGAGATGAGCTTGCCTTGTGTTCCCTTGTCAAGAGGAGAAATAGTCTCATGCTCAAGTCTCACCTGACAAATGTTTCATGAAATCCTGTAAAATCCTATTAAAGTCACCCTCGCTGTCTCCTGCTGAATTCCCTACGTAGTCTCACGAAATCACAACCAACAAGTCGTTCTTCTTCATTTTAAAATAAATTTCTGCTTCTTACCGAATGTCACTTTAAGTAAGCTAAAAAAGTAGGTTTCGGAGGCAAGCAATTGTATAAGACATGAGTTCTACTACTTGCATTTAATGTTCAAACCAATTGTTAATGTTTTAAATAATGTTTAAATAATTAAAAACTTCAGTGATGCTTTTGGATTCATGGAACAAAACTCCTCCATATTACATGCAAAGTTTTGGGTTTCTTCAGTCCTATTCATTCAGTTTTTATATGGATTTTTTTGGGGGGAATTAATGTAGTATGCATGGCAGAAGAAAATTCCACAGTCTGATGGAATAATACAAATCGCAGCTCTGCCACTAATTATGTAACCTCCTGGAAGCTGATCTTTCTAAGACTCAGTTTATTCAGCTGTAATAATGCTTCCTATGTAGAGCTGTCATGAGGATTAAGTTAGAGAAATTAAATAAAGTATATAAGGCTTAACCTGCATTCGGTGAATCTTGATTCTCTTCCCTATGCTTCCCATCACAAAACAGTTGGTATGAATGATTTTGCAGACTATTGGATTATCTTGGCTCGAAGATCAAGTCTGAACTCCTTAGCATGACACACAAGGCTCCATGTGATCTGACCTCCATGTTTCTCCTGGCTCATCAAACTCCAGCCCCTTTCCCCACCTGTCACTCTGATTATAAAGGAGCACATGGAGCTACTTGCACCCAGGAAGTGCCAAGCTCTTCTCCCCTGCAGGTCTCTCCTCTCCAGAATGCCCTCCCCAGGACTTGGTTCAGACGAGACATCTTCCTGGACTCTTGGAGTCCCCACTTCCTCCGGCCTGGATAAAGTGTCCTGTATAGCCTCCCAGGACCCTGGTTCTCCCTCTAACACAACACTTGTCACTTAGTTTTAAAAATATCTCTAATGCCAGTTTCCTCCATTAGATTATGAGCCTCACATAAGGGTATTGTATTATCTTATACTCACTAGTCACTCTTCTAAGACCTTTCCATATACAACTTATTTTATTATTACAACAACAAACCCTATCAGATAAGTGTTCATAGCTACCCCATTTTAGAGGTGGGAGAAAGGAAAGAAAAATTACATGATTCTCCCACGACCAAATATCTGTAAACAACAGAGCCGGCTCTGTTACCTCTGTGCTAAAACCCAGAATATGAGACCAACAAGTACTCAGTAAAAACTGAATAAACAGACAATTCAATCTCAGGGAGGAAAGCAAGATCCAAGCAGGAATAGAGATCATTTTAGACCAAAGCCCACACTATCATAGTTTATTTTTAAAAAGCAAAGAACTAGCAAATAAAACCTAGAGTTTGGAAGAACCTCTTCCAGTGTCATGAATTGATTCTGGAATAATGGAGCGTGAACTGTCTTGGGGACCAGGAGACCTGAATCCTAGTATCTAGCTGGGTGACATGTCCCTTGATAGACATCAGTCGCCTCATCTATTAAGTAAGAGCAATGAATGAAGTGGATTCAGAAGCCTTCCCGAGATGAGATGTTCATGTTATGTGATTCCAACAGAGGAGTCCTACTTTAGGGACAAGCACTTCCTGCTCCTCTGCCTGTCAGTGGTCACCTCCACATGATCATTTTGTCTCAGTGTGAAATCCTGGCTTTGTAAGTTCTAAGCAATGTGATCTTGGAGGTTACTTAACTATTGCATACATCATTTTTGCATCTCTGTCTCCACTACTGGAAAGAGAACTGACATATTACTGCTTAATTGCCTAGTGTCTACAGAGACTTGTCCCTAGTAGGCATGGCCATGGGAGGGAGAAGGAAATTGGTTTGCAGATTTTTACCAAGCCATGATATCAATACATTATTATTTAAAGCAATCCTAGTGAATAGATAGATAGATAGGTAGATAGATAGGGTCTCAGAGGTAGTATTGTCAGCTCTATTTCCAACCTTTGGGTCAATGATTGATTGAAACAGCTGACAAAGGAGAAAATGACTGCTTGCCATCACAATTTTGAGTTCAAGTTTGAAGTGAATTAACACATGGGATAAATGCAATGTTTATACAAACCATGGCTGGAAAATATTGGCAGAATACAGAGGTCAAGCCCACTTAGCACAGAAACGCTGGTAACAAAACAGTCAGTTCAAGTCCACAAAAGTACAAATGCAGGGAAAAGTTGGAAGTAAGATTTAATTTCCCTTTAATTTTCTTGGCAGCTGTTTGGCGTGATATGAAGCCTAGTCCAATTTGCATACTCTGTACAGCCACATTTAAATTCCTAGCTCCTGATTTACGTTGTGTGAACTAACCCTCATGGAGTCAGTTCATGTTAGGTGTCTCTTCAGCTGCTCAAGAAAATGAAAAATGAGAGAAGAGAAGAAACAGGAGGGTAAAAAGGAGAATGAGAAGCACGGGAAGAAAAAAAATAATAATCTCAGATTCAAAGCTCACAGTTTCAATAATAGCCACAATACCAGACTATTTTTCTCCTCACGATGAACAAAGCCAGAATTTCCTGAGATAAGATGGACTTTATACATCTCCCAATACACACAAATATATGTAAACATAAAATATCTACCTTTCAAGGTATGGTGTGTGTGGTATTAAACTAAGGTATGCAGAATATTACTAGATAAACACTACAAAGAATTACCAAGCTACTAACATAAAATGATTCAGGGCTTCCCTGGTGGCGCAGGACTTCCCTGGTGGAGCAGTGGTTGGAAGTCTGCCTGCCGATGCAGGGGACGCGGGTTCGTGCCCCAGTCTGGGAAGATCCCACATGCCACGGAGCGGCTGGGCCCGTGAGCCGTGGCCGCTGAGCCTGTGCGTCCGGAGCCTGTGCTCCGCAAGGGGAGAGGCCACAACAGTGAGAGGCCCGCGTACCGCAAAAAAAAAAAAAGATTCAATACTCCCTCTGTTTTCAACTCTGTGTGTGTGTGTGTCTAAGTTGATGGATAAATGGGATCAGAAATTTGATGAGTCAAATAAAGACCCAACATCTTTTAGTTTTCGTAAACTTTTAGAACCATAGAATATGTCATCTTGAGGTCAGAGCCATCATTTTAGTATTAAAGAACTGAAGCTCAGAGAGTTCTGTCTTCAGAGGGGCAGAACCGGCTGGATCTTCCTCTATGGTTCTGCTCCCCATCATACTGTAGAGTTGTTGCTGGAAGGGGACAGCATATTTCTCATTGTCTCTGCATCCAAATGAGACCATGTGATCGCATCAATGGACTGAGTGGGAAAGCCAGAAGTGTCACTTCCAGGCTTTTCAGCCACCTTAACTATCTCAGGTTAAGAGATAGCTGTGCCTTTTTCCAATCTCCCTTTCCTCCATTTCCTGACTAGACACAGAGGTTCCTGAGGCCCTTGAGGATGATGATTCCACTAGATGGGAAAACAAATCTACATCACTGAATCATCAAGTGGCAAACACTCCCTGTTAACCAGGAATACCTGTACAGAAGAGTTCTGTGAGCAAAAAACAAAACAAAACAAAACAAAAAAAACTAACTTTATGCTAAACCACTTAAATATTAGAGATTTTACTTGTTCCTGTAGCTTAATGTTGCCCTAGGTAGCAGAGGTCATTAGTACCAATCAGATTTCCTGATTGGCCACCCAGTATTCCTGCTATTATTCAGATATGTTTGTTACATCCATGCATCCTTGTGTTTCTGGATGCAACCCAGATTCCACTCCTGGCTGTATCTTTCTCCTCTTTATCCCAAGAACCTAGCACAGTGCCAGACTCACAACAGGTTCTCAATAAATATTCATTGAATGAAAGGTCAGCAGTTACCTCAGCTGTAAAATGGGAATTGAATCTTTTAAATACTTGGAATCAAGACCCTGGATCATATGATTCTGTGAGTTCTTAATGCTCTGAAATCTGCAAAATCTTTAGTCCAATAAATCCTCCATATTCTTCTGCTTTGGTTTGTTTTCAGTTTATCCTTAGTTTTGATTTTGTAAAATTCCATTCTTGTGATTTTTCTCTGTTATCTATCTATATTTAACATTGTACAAACTATCTGGCCCTGGATTGAAGTGGGGAGAACATACTTCTCTTTGATTTGCCAAGGTACACCAGAGCAGCTAATGTTTATTAAGGAGTTGATAAGAAAAGCACTCTACTAAGCAAATTATTTACATGCAGTGGCTCATTTTTTCAATACCTTTATTATCCCCATTTCATAGGTAAGAAAACATACTTGGCAAGTTTAAGCAGCTTGTCCAATGTCACATACTTAGTAAGTAGCAGAATTGGGATAAGAAGAGAGGTTCGTCTGATTTAAGAGCCTGGGTTTCCAATCTCCAGGCTCTGCCACCGGGTTGCAAGCAACAGAGACAGACTCTGGGTAATCTAAGCCAAAAAAGAAATTTGTTAAAAGGAATAAAGATGAGTGCAAGGCTTTTTTCCTCGGCTCCCGGGTGGTGCCAGATCTGTGGTTGTGTATCTTCAGGGAAAGATTCCTACAAGTGAGATTGATAGATTAAAAGGCAACTACAGTAGGTACACTGAATTAGAGTGGAAAGATGCCTTAAAAATGCTTTAATGTGGGGAAAATGGCAGGTGCCTCATGCAGACCTGCAAGTGGCCTCACAGATGGCATGACTTTCAGCACTGGGAGTGTGTCACCAGGCACCACCAGATGAGGCACAAGAATTATTGAATCATAGTATCTGACCTGAGATTCACAGTTTTGTGGAGAGCCAGGGCAAGAAGATTTCTGTGGTATCTCCTGGCTTCTCAGAAAATACCCCAAGCTCCTGGGAAGTAAAGTTTCAGCCGTGTGGCTGACAGGGTCTTGGTGCTCTGGCCGGGTGTCAGGTCTGAGTCTCTGAGGTGGGAGAGCCGAGTTCAGGGCACTGGCCCACCAGAGACCTCCCAGTGCCTCATAATATCAATCAGAAAAGCTCTCCCAGAGATCTCCGTCTCAACCCTAAAACCCAGCTCCACTCAACGACCAGCAAGCTCCAGTGCTGGACACCCTATGCCAAACAACTAACAAGAGAGGAACACAACCCCACGCATTAGCAGAGAGGCTGCCTAAAATCATAATAAGTTCACAGACACCCCAAAACACACCACCAGATGCGGTCCTACCCACCAGAAAGACAAGATCCAACCTCATCCACCAGAACACAGGCACTAGTCCCCTCCACCAGGAAGCCTACACAACCCACTGAACCAACCTTACCCACTGGGGGCAGACACCAAAAACAACGGGAAATATGAAACTGCAGACTGTGAAAGGAGACCCCAAACACAGTAAGTTAAGCAAAATGAGAAGACAGAGAAATACACAGCAGATGAAGGAGCAAGGTAAAAAACAACTAGACCAAACAAATGAAGAGGAAATAGGCAGTCTACGTAAAAAAGAATTCAGAGTAATGATAGTAAAGATGACCCAAAATCTTGGAAATAGAATGGGGAAAATACAAGAAACCTTTAACAAGGACCTAGAAGAACTGAAGAGCAAACAACCATTGATGAACAACACAGTAAATGAAATTAAAAACTCTCTAGAAGGAATCAATAGCAGAATAACTGAGGCAGAGGAACGGATAGGTGACCTGGAAGATAACATAGTGGAAATAACTACAGCAGAGCAGAATAAAGAAAAAGAATGAAAAGAATTGAGGAGAGTCTCAGTGACCTCTGGGACAACATTAAATGCACCAACATTAAACAAGATGGACATAATTGATATTTATAGGACAATCCATTGAAAAACAATAGAATACACTTTCTTCTCAAGTGTTCGTGGAACATTTTCCAGGATAGATCATATCTTGGGTCACAAATCAAGCCCTGGTAAATTTAAGAAAAATGAAATCGGGCTTCCCTGGTGACGCAGTGGTTGAGAGTCCGCCTGCCGATGCAGGGGACACGGGTCCGTGTCCTGGTCCAGGAAGATCCCACGTGCTGTGGAGCGGCTGGGCCCGTGAGCCATGGCCGCTGAGCTTGCACGTCTGGAGCCTGTGCTCTGCAACGGGAGAGGCCACAACAGTGAGAGGCCCGCGTACAGAAAAAAAAAAAAAAAAGATTACTGTTAATTAAAGAAAACCAGATATCTCTAGTTAATGAATTTAATGCTTATCTATGTATGGAAAGATGCAAGAGTCTGGGCTTGTTTAAATCATTCCTTTGATATGTACCTTTACTATCTAGGGCCAGTATCCTGTCTTCCTCCATCCCAACTCCCCTCAGTGCGCACAGTTGGGGGCAGCTGCAGTGGTTGATGGCTTGATGGCTGCAACATCCTTTGTTTACTGACACGGCAGGCGACTTTCTTCATCTATAATAGATAGATAGATAGATAGATAGATAGATAGATAGATTTTTTTTAAGTCTTCAGGCACAAAGATGTTCTTGCCAGCATTACTTAAAAGAGCAAAGAAGAGCAAACAATCCACATAACCAACATATTATGCTGAGGTAGGTTAAATTATAGCATAACTCCTCTGCAGAATTAAGTAATGTCTCAGGATTATGCAGCAACATTTTTTAAAAGATGCTTATAATGTTACATATTTAAAAACAGACTATAAAACTGAGCAAATAGTATGGTCAAGGAACCATACTTCTTTCTAATTTTTTACATTGTCCAAATATCCTCTAACATATTTTATAACAATATACATACACACTGATGTGTGTGTGTATGTATTTTTTCCCATCAGGATCCAATTTAGACCATTGAGTGTGGAGGTCACTCAAGTCAAGAGTTCAGGTTCCCCTCAGCTGTGCTCAGTGCCTTTTCTTCATTTCTCATGTAAACATGAGCTGAGAGCTGGGGACACCAACATTTTTGCCATGGAAGGGAGGAGGATGGTTCTTCATCGCCTGGGGATTCCAGCCCCATCCATCACCCAAGACAGATCCATTCACATTCCTGAGAGAGAGAGCGAGACAGAGAGGAGCACTGCAGACCAAGCAACTAATGGCCAACTAATCAACTGTCTTAAAGATTACCAGTCAAACTACAGACAAATTGATCCAGCCAGCTTTGTGCAGTCGACTGCCTGAAATTCCCCTCAGCCAAGAGCGTTCGGTTTGCTCGGATGCCCTGTCATGCTAGAAAGTGACTCATTGGCTCTCTGCCTCACTCTGTGATGCACAGACCCAGTTGTTATGGGCTTTCTTTAGACTGAAGATTAAACATGATTGAGGGGAAAGGTTGGGAAGTTGTTAAGGATTAAAAATTTGACCTAACTTCCTAATGGTACAACTAACTTTTAATTAACACCAGAAAAAAAATAAATAAAGGAAAAGGCTGTACCATCAATCCGTCCAGATGTTAGTGGCCATTTAGTTGTTAAGCCTTATTTTTTTGTTGCACCGAAAACTCCCAAGATATATTTTGACATTATTTGCCCTCCTTTATAATTAGAGTTCGCAAGACCAGCATCTTTTAACAAGAGAATGTTCTTAAAATACCTGACATCATTTTGAAGGCTTCTCCCTTTGTGAAACCTATAATTATAACTTTTACTGTATTATGCTGCTAAGTTTATTTTAGATGGAAAAAATCCTTTGACTCTTAGTCCAGAGTCACTGAAAACAGGCTGTAAGAATGACTGAAGCATTCTTTCCTGTGTTTGTTGGCAGTCTGTATATCTTCTTTGGAGAAATGTCTATTTAGGTCTTCTGTCCATTTTTGGATTCGGTTGTCTGATTTTTTGCTATTGAGCTGCATGAGCTGCTTATAAATTTTGGAGATTAATCCTTTGTCAGTTGCTTCATTTGCAAATATTTTCTCCCATTCTGAGGGTTGTCTTTTGGTCTTGTACATGAAAGAATGCTCAACATCATTAATCATTAGAGAAATGCAAATCAAAACTACAATGAGATATCATCTCACACCAGTCAGAATGGCCATTATCAAAAAATCTAGAAACAATAAATGCTGGAGAGGGTGTGGAGTAAATGGAACACTCTTGCACTGCTGGTGGGAATGTGAATTGGTACCGCCACTATGGAGAATAGTATGGAGGTTCCTTAAAAAACTACAAATAGAACTACCATATGACGCAGCAATCCCACTACTGGGCATATACCCTGAGAAAACCATAATTCAAAAAGAGTCATGTGGGCTTCCCTGGTGGCGCAGTGGTTGAGAGTCCGCCTGCCGATGCAGGGGACACGGGTTCGTGCCCCGGTCTGGGAGGATCCCACATGCCGCGGAGCGGCTGGGCCCGTGAGCCATGGCCGCTGAGCCTGCGCGTCCGGAGCCTGTGCTTCGCAACGGGAGAGGCCACAGCAGTGAGAGGCCCGTGTACAGTACAAAAAAAAAAAAAAAGAGTCATGTACCAAAATGTTCATTGCAGCTCTATTTACAATAGCCCAGAGATGGAAACAACCTAAGTGTCCATCATCGGATGAATGGATAAAGAAGATGTGGCACATATATACAATGTAATATTACTCAGCCATAAAAAGGAACAAAATTGAGCTATTTGTAATGAGGTGGATAGACCTAGAGTCTGTCATACAGAGTGAAGTAAGTCAGGAAGAGAAAGACAGATACCATATGCTAACACATATATATGGAATTTAAGAAAAAAAAAATGTCATGAAGAACCTAGGGGTAAAACAGGAATAAAGACACAGACCTACTTGAGAATGGACTTGAGGATATGGGGAGGGGGAAGGGTAAGCTGTGACAAAGGGAGAGAGAGGCATGGACATATATACACTACCAAACGTAAGGTAGATAGCTAGTGGGAAGCAGCCGCATAGCACAGGGAGATCAGCTCAGTGCTTCGTGACCGCCTGGAGGGGTGGGATAGGGAGGGTGGGAGGGAGGGAGACGCAAGAGGGAAGGGATATGGGAACAGATGTATATGTATAACTGATTCACTTTGTTATAAAGCAGAAACTAATACACTATTGTGAAGCAATTATACTCCAATAAAGTTGTAAAAAAAAAAAAAGAATGACTGAGGCTATAAAGTCACATCTACTTTTATGATGCAAACTTAATGTGAATGAGGCTCTGTGCTATAGGGGAAGGCCCTGACCCTTACAGGTAACCAACTGTAATGGGTTAAACGGTGCCACCCTCCCCCAAAATGAAATGTCCCTGTTCTAAGCTCTGTAATCTATGAATATGACCTTATCTGGAAAAAGGGTCTTTGCAGATGTAATTATGTCAAGAATATCAAGATGAGATCATCATGGGCTATATGGATGGGTGACAAGAGTCCTTGACATGACAAGAGTCCTTGTAAGAGACACACAGAGAAGACACAGGGAGAAGAAGGAGAAAAAGGCAGAGACTGGAGTTTTGCAGCCACAAGCCAAGGGCACCTAAAGCCTCCAGAAGCTGGAACAGCTGCCAAGGACAGATTCTCCCCTAGTGCATTCAGAGTCTAGTGGTCCCCTGACACCTTGCTTTTGGACTTCTGGCCTCCAGAACTGTGAGAGAATAAACTTGTATTGTTTTCATCCAGTTTGTGGTAATTGATCATAGCCACCTTAGGAAACTAACATACCATCTGCATTATCTTGGATGTGTTACTTAACCAGCCTGGGCCACTTTTCCCCTCATCTGTTAGATAAGGACAGGTACACCTACCTATAGGATTTTAATTGGGATTAAAACTAAAATAACATAAAAAACCGGGTACTTAGTGGGTGCTCAAAAAAAAAGTAGTTGTAATTATCACATTGTTGTTACTAATACTATGAATTTCACAGAACTTGAAGGGAAGCAATAATCAGAGACCTTGGAAGGCTTGCAGCCTTTTGATTTCCTTTCCCCAAGATACGTGATGAAAGACTGGCCTGTTCTTAATGGAAGGTTTAAACTATTGAAAGTTTACATTCAGGGATTTTTTTTTCAATGGCCTCACCCTATACTGAGATAATGATAAATGCTAAGCTGAGTAAATATTAAACTAAAGAAGTGGTCAAGGAAACAGGTATAATTAAGCTGGTGTTACAGTCTATTAACCCCCTTTATAGGAAGAAAACAATGGTCTTTCCATAATAGAAACCCAGCTTGAACCACAGGCTGGAAAATCTTGTGAGCATGGAGTCTAATTTGATTAGCCAGTCATGTCTCTCCTCTCCGTAAACTCTATGGACTCCCCATTTCAGAGAGAAATCCCATCTCTCTCTTTGTCTTGCTCTTGTGTCCTCTCAAGGCATTCATTCAGGTTTTCATTGCTATTGTTACCCTCCCTCAATTATGATCATCCATCCTCATCTCTCTCATTTCCACCACCACTAGCCTGGTCCAGGCTTCAAAAATGCTTCCCTGGATGACAGCTGCTATCTCCTCACTGACCTTATTCTTCCAAACTGGGCACCTCTGTAGACCATTTTCATGCAGCAGCCAATAGAGTAAACCTTTAAAAACACAGATTACTCCCTGCTGACTCACAGCAATGGCTTCTCATCTCACTTGGAACAAAATCCAAGCATCTTGCCCTGAACTCTGCAAGCCTGACATCCCCCAGGTCCACTCGCCGCCTCTCCTTTTAGCCTCTGTCTCACTCCAGCCTGCTTCTTGCTCCCCAAACACTCTGAGCTCATTCCTTCCTTTGAGACTTCCCTTCAAGTCGTCCCTCCTTCCGATGCTCTCTGAGCCAATCCCTCCCTTCTCTATGGCTGGCCCCTCTAGATGCTCAGGTCTCACTCCCATATCACCTCCTCAGAAAAGCTATCTTTGACCATCTACCACTTTCAATCCCATCAGCCTGTTTAATTTTCTCCTTAGTGTTTACCACCATCTGAATCAGTGTGTTTGTTAATCTGCTCTGCCTGTCTCTCCCTATACAATATAAACTTCTTAAGAGCAAGAACTTTGTCCACCTCATTTACTGCTGTGTCCCCGCTGCCTAGAATGGTACCTGGCTCATTGAAGGTGACCACAAATACCTACTGAATGTTCAACAAGTACTGACTCAGTACTAAAGGATTTGGTCCCTCAGAGGATATTTGTCAGCATCTTGAGATTGTTCTTACTGTCACATCTGAGGTGGGTACTGCTGGCATCCACAATGAGGAACTGTCCAATCTGAAATGCCAACAGTGTCGAGGTTGAGGAATCCTGACTTTTAGTCCACAAGTTGTCTACCAGACGTGGTACAAAGTGCTGATGATCAGTGCTTGACACAAAAGCTTTTAGGAGGGAGAAAACAGTAACCACAGTGTGTGATAACTGACTAATTAAGGTCCACAGTATATGGAACCTAAGAACTGGCACGTAAACCAGCCAGAAAGAACTCAGAAATTGTTTACGGAAGGAGAAGGGGGGCAGGGAACAGCCAGACTTCCATGACCACCTCCACATACCACCTGTTCTATGATGCATACAATCTGTTTCTCTCAATCCACTCAGTTTTGAACTAAATACATTTAAGATGTTGATCCCGCTAGTTTTATGTAATTGTCATTTTCTATTAAATCATTTTTTAAAGAGCCTCATTGAGATGTAATTTACATACCATACAATTCACCCACGTAAAGTGTGCAAATAAACGATTTTTCCAAAAAGAAGCAAACTCACAGATATAGACAATAAACCAGTGGCTACCAGTGGGGAGAGGGAAGGGGGGAGGGGTGATATAGGGGTGTGGAAAAAGGGGGTTATTATGGGATTATATGAAATCTTGTGTGAAACTTTTGAATATTGTAAAGCACAATAAAATTTAAAGAAGTTTTCATTCAATTAAAAAAAGACTGCTCACTCCCATGAGATAAAAAGAAAAAAAAAAAAAAGAAACCAAAACATTTTTCAGTGTATTCACAGATACGGACAACCATGACCACAGGCAAACTGAGGACATTTTCATCACGATTAACTCCCTTTTAAAAATGCTCATCCAGGTGTCTCCTGTGAGCATCTTGCTAACTAACAGTGATGGAAAGTCCTGCCCTGGGCTTCCCTGGTGGCGCAGTGGTTAAGAATCCACCTACCAATGCAGGGGACACGGGTTCGAGCCCTGGTCTGGGAAGATCTCACATGCCACCGAGCAACTAAGCCCGTGCGCCACCACTACTGAGCCTGTGCTCTAGAGCCCGAGAACCACAACTACTGAGCCCGAGGGCCAGAGCTACTGAAACCCATGCGCCTAGAACCCATGCTCCGCAACCAGAAGCCACCGCAATGAGAAGCCCACTCACCGTAATGAAGAGTAGCCCACGTTCACCTTAACTAGAGAAAGCCTGTGCAGAGCAACAAAGACCCAATGCAGCCAAAAATAAAAACAAATAAATAGTATTTTTAAAGAGATCAACACATTAAAAACACCCCACATAAAACAAAAAAACAACAAAAAAGAAAGTCCTGCCTTTTTGGAGACACTGTTTGACACCCAGTCTCTGAGGTGCAGAGCAAGGCAGATGTGGTCAGGCATCGCCCGATGCACTTGGCCTATGGTTTGGGCAGACAGGAATGAGTCAGAAAGGGCTAAGTCCTAAGGAACAACATGACAGGGCTTTGCGGTCTGCGGAGAAGCCTGAGGTTGGGAAAGGAGCCAAGAGCAAAGTCTTTCGTTTGAGGTCTCGGGTGCCCGGATCATGGTGAGAAGGTCTTGGGAAACGTCAAAGGTTAGGACCCAAGGGTGAGAGTGGGGGTTAGCAAATGCAGGAAGATGCTTTATAGCAACAGGGGGCAGAGGACTCCAGCAGGGCAGCCCAGCCCCTCCGCTCAGGCCCACCTTGCCCGGCCAGCCTCCTGGAGTCAAGGGTCCATCTCAGGTCTTCTGACTGCGCTTCCTCATTCCCCTCGTCCTGCAGCAAGGTGACAGGTAAGTGACAATGCCGCATTCCCTAGAAGGCCGAGACCCAAGCCCTCGCTGTCTCCTTCCCATCCTTCGTGTCACCCCCGAAGGTCCAGCATGATCTGTTTTTACAAGGACCCTGACAGCTCCATTCAGACAACCAGAGACTTTACGAGACAAAAATAGAACACTCAGCCTTGAGATGTGAAAATACTGCTAGAAATGGCACGCTTTCTACATTGGCATTGCTGTCTGCTGAGAGATCAAGCCCTCTTAGCCTTGTAAGAGGCAGCATGATAAGCATCACGTCAATACAGAGCTGGCATCTGAAGCTTTCATTTCTGTTCTGACACCAGACAGTCTGTTGCCATGGAAATGATTCTGTCACCTTGCAAATGCAGCTTTCCTTCCAGAGATGCAGAACAGCCAAGCATGTCTGCATCTGGTAACCGAACATGGCCAAGGGTTGTCATTCCGCCCCGTAGACAGCATACCACTCGCATCTCTCACTTTGAGCCTTCTGACCGCATGGTCAAGGATTTTGTCACATTAAGGTAGTTAAAAAAAAAAGAGTAGTCTCTTCTTTACTGACAAAATCACCTCCATCTGTCTTATCTCCTCTCAGCCATCAAAAAGATGCATGGTACCTCATTAACCTCAAAGAGCCCAGCACCAGCTACCTTACTTCTGAGTCTGGGGGAAGATGCTCTTGAGGTGTTTTAGGGCTATTTGGCTACTAAGAAGACATTTAGTTGTCTCCTAAAAATATTCCTTCGATACCCATCCGGTAAGACTGCTAATTCCCAGGCAAAGTTCAGAAGTCATAAAGCTCACTGAGATGATCTCAGCCCACGATTTGTTTCAATGTGTTTACACACCAAAGTAACAAACTTTGTAAACTATACTTCCAGTAACAAAGTACTAGCTGCATGTTTTCTGACTAGGTGTCATAAGATCACTGAGGAAGATAGCACCGCTACTAGTACCACTTACCCAGTGAGTCTGGGAGAAGTCAAACTGATGTCTTCTGACTCCAAATTCCTTGTTCATAGAATATCACACAGCCTCAGAAAACCACGGTGCCTGGCAGAATAGGATCAATGCAGAGAATATTACAGCCAGGTGGCTTTGGGATATAAAAGAGGGGGAAAAAAATCATATTTCGGGAGAAATGAGAACTACTTCGGTGGAGGAAGCAGTATTTGATGAACAAGAGGTTTGCAAGTGGAAATCAGGAGTAAAATTCTTAGAAGGAATATTTACAGGTTTCCCCAAGGCTGGCTTCTCCATTATGGAGTGAGGAAGAAGTTTGTCTTAAAGGCTTTCCACGTCCTTTACTCCTGTGCTTTGCATTCATGTTTTGAGGATTAAATGAGTTAATCCAATAAAGCACTTAGTACTATATCAAATGTGAAATAATTGTTAAGATGTTACCTATAGGATGGATCTTTGATTCTGACTGATGAAAATAATTGATGATCACTGAATTTCTTCCAATACTTGTCACTATTTGTTTCTTAAGAGAAAAACAAACTATTCAGGAAAGGAATGAGTTTATCTGTTTAACCTAGATTTTATGTAGTTGGTGGTTTACTTGTTGGCTGGAGAATGGGCTTCGTGAGGTCAAGGCAGTGAGCTGGTTTATAAACATTTGCATAATCTGTATAGATAGTAGGCTTCGGCCACTCCCACCACAGACTCAGATGCAAGGGCAAAAGCTTTTAGGCTGTCATAAAACCCATGCACGTTATTACCTTTAATTCTCGTCAAACTGTAGTGAGTGCTTCAATGTTTATATTATTGCTTTAGTACAGAACAACTCATAGAATTCTTAGGACCTGACTTGTCTCCAATATGAGAATTCTCTTCTGGTTCACAAGGGGAAGGGGAGGGCCTTGTGCCTTATGACTAAGACTCAAGTATCACCCGGATTTGCTTTTGCCTATCACTTCCCTTTTAGAATACAATGAAAATAGGAGAGCAATGATGATTAGCACACACAGTTAATGTTAATCAAGTACACATTAACACAATCACAGATAAAGGGCCATGAGCAACACAGACATCAGCGCTTGGTACGGTCACTTACCTCCTGACTTCAGGACACCTCTGTCTTCGGAGGCTGTGGAGAATGTCTTCTCAACAGCTTCAGTCTGTAGAGAGGTTGCACTTCAGAAGGTATTGATTTTTCTACAATTTATAGAGTTCTCCAGAAACTTACTAGTAGGATTTAGTAGATTAATCCCCTTGGAGCATGAAACGAGGTCTTCAAGATCTGGTTTCCTCTTGAATATAGCAGACCAGAAGCATCATGGCAGGAGGACTTCTCAGGAAAGTCTTGACAATATCACCTAGTAACAACTAACAATGAAGGAGAAGCATTCCCATCTCAGGGGTGGGGAGTCACTGTTATAGAAGATTTGGCCTTAATAGGGGAGACACTGACTTTGAAAACAAGCTAACTCATGTTCAGAAACAGTATAGTGTAATGCTTAAGCCCTTGGGTTCTGAGACCAGATAGCAGGGTTGAAATGCTGAATCTATAACTTAATCGCTGTGTGACCTTGGGCAAATCACACACCCTCTCTGTGCTTCATTTCCTTCATCTACAGAAAAAGCTCATTACAAGGATCAAATGACTAAATTCAATAAATCACTCATTACTAAGAGAAATAAGTACTGAAAATCTGATCTATTATTATCTAAGCTC